>NC_089647.1:105851378-106160440 GCF_037042795.1 Molothrus aeneus | reverse complement strand
TATATGGCAAGTAATACTGGAACAGGACTTTACTGCAGACTGCTCACTGGAAACTTTTGCTCAAGAGAGGAAAAAACTTAACACAGGTTCAGACACACAAGAGGCAAACATTTATCCTGTAATGATACCAGTTCGGCTTTTTCCTTAAGCCTTGATTTCTGTTGGCATCTCTGATTGGGACCAAATGCCACTCACCCAAATTTGCAGAATGCTGCTCTGCTGACCTGTTATGTATGTTGTAATGTCACCACCTGTCCATTTGCATTGCCCTTGTTAAACTTCTAAAATGATAATTTAATAGAAGAGGGTGATATGAATCATCAAGGCATAACTTGAATTATCATCTGTAGATAATTCATTATGCACACATTTCTTGTGAGATCCTTAAATCAGCAGGGTTTCTTAATCAGACTTAAAAATTTTGTCTGTAACAGCTAGAGACTTGACCCATAAATCAGCAGCCAGGCCAACAGGTCCAATTCATGCTTCACATATTTTTCCCTGTGAGAAAGAGACACTTAATTACCACCAAGGTCACAGAAAAGGGGAAAAACCCTGTAACACAGAGTTGGTTTTGACAGCTCCAGTGCTGGCAGCATTTTCTGAAGCAGAGTGATTTGCAAGCAGAAGAAGAAAGCATGGCCAGCAACACTGCTGCAGTGCTCCCACCCAGACAGGGTGCTCCAAACGAGTGCTGGTGCCAGCAGAGTTAGCACAATTCATCTTCCTCTGTCAGTGGGAGATAATATTTGCTCAAGAGAGGCAGTCACACTCTTTGTCTGATTTTATTAGCAAAAATAATTAGTGATTCTGATCCAGCCTCCTTTTCTATCCTTCAGTGAAGAAAGCACATGGTTTGCATCCTTCCCTTTGTGGGAGAGAAAGTGTTTATGTAATTTATGGAGGGATCAGGGCATGGCTCGACCATGGCACCCAGCTGTGGCGCAGAGTGCCCCAGGGCTGGGGAGGAGGGCTGCAGGGACATGCTGCACCCAGCCAGCACTGCTGCTGGGGAGGGAGAGACGGAGGGAAGGAGGGGTGGGAGGGCCTCAGCAAGACCCACAACCCTTCCTAAAATTAATTCACAAAGGACTGAAGCCATCTCCAGCAGGTCCATACACCGCAGTCAGTGATGTCTTCTTCTGCCCCACTGAGATAGATGGGCCATGTGAAGGGGGACCAGGACTGGCACAACCAGGAGAAAAAGGGTTGAGCCCAGCTCTCTAAAGTACATCAGCCTATCTTATGACTTCATTCTCTTCTTTTCACTAAATGGCATTGATTTAGCAAGCGTCTAAACAACTGCAAATTTGAAAAGGAAGTCTAGGTTTATAAATCCACACTTATCCAGCCAAGTAAACACCCCTAATTTCAGAAGTGCCAAGTTGCTACCAGATTGTCCTGAGGTGAACAGCACTGAATATCTGGTCCCTCTGAAAGCCAGGTGATAAATATCAGAGTTTTGCAAACTCTGGGCCAAGGGTTTTGCTAATCAATAGCCATTGTTCACATATAATGACCTGTCTAAGAGCAGCTGGCCTGGATGATGGATGCTTGTCTGATTCTGAAACATGTTTACTGGATTGGATTCAGCAAATCAAACCCAACTAATTAGTTCTATTAATACGTATTTGAACTAGATTTAGGGGTTTGGGCAGGGTTGCTTTTCATTTGCTTTTCTGTTTTTGCATTCTGGCAGTGCAGGTCATAAGGTTCATTAGGGTTGAGAAGTGCCTGAATTCTGGTCCAACTTTTGTTAACCAGTCCCTGAGCAAAGCAGACCCTCAAGGAGAGAGATGGGAATCACCTCTGCACTCCAGGAAAAGGGGATTTCTATGAAGAGTGATCCCACTGAGATATCTTGGCAGCCACTCTATGCACTATCTCTGTGTCCAAAATTTTCACGAGTTCAGCAGATTTGAGTGCTCTTGAACTGGAGGAAATGGTATCTTCTTTTATTTTTATACAATAAAAGAAATACTTTTGTTTTTCCACGAGTAACAATTATTATTACTTGTATTTATAAGAATCATAAAATGAGCTCAGATTGAAAATGAAAATGTGGCTGGCTTTTAAGCATGATCAGTTAAATACATTTTCTCCAGTGGCAAAGCTGTCCTTAAAACATTTGGCCTGCAGCATGTAATGCAAAATCAGCCTTTCCATGTAATTGATTCCTCTTTTCTACAACTTGGGAGTCCGTTATAGGTGTTTTTCCAAGGTTCCCTTGGATAACAGATTTTTTATCTGAGAAAGGGTGCAGCAGAGAGAAGGAGACTGCAAATGGGCTGTGCTCCACCACCAGAGTGAAACAGCACCACGTTGCTATTTTAGCTTTTTCTTGGTTGCTACATGGTAATTTGATTGTGCTATTTTACTCCAGCATGTGATTCTGTCTATTCTTCCCAAACTCCAACATAGGAGACATAAAGAGGTGCGAGATTTATTTCAGGACTCAGTCAGTTTTGAACGTGATGAATTCAGCAAATGAGCATATTCTTGGCCAGAAAGCAGCAGTCACGTCAGCAGGTAAGATTCATCTCACTGTCAGATGATGGAGAGAAGGTGTTTGATGTTTTGTAAAGCAGGGACAAGTGGCTCCAGCATTCACAGTGACAGAAGAAGGCATAAAGTTGTCAAGTTATCTTCCTTGCTGCTCTGGCTGCGGTCAGCAAGAAGCCGCCTGCCCAGAAGCGAGGGTTTGAAAGATTACATGCAGCACTGCAAACTGATGATGCCTGAATCTGAGCTCTTCCAGCTGAACTAGATACTCTGTGCTAGCAAAGATGAATTTCCTGAAAAGACACTGCTGTGTTTACTTTCCTTCACTGGGAGTCCATGTCAGATGCACCATGGAGTGCCTTGCATTAGATAAAACAGTAAAGTATTTTTCTCCTCAAGTATGATCATAGAACCATAGAATGGCTTGGGTTGGAAGGGACCTTAAAGATCATCTAATTCCAAGCTGGTTGCTCAAAGCCCCATCCAACTTTGTGGTATTCACATGCTCTCTGAACAGAGAGAAGCTGTGAGAGAAGCAGAGAAAAGAATGATCAAAACAATTCTTATCTAATTTGCTGCTCCTGTGTTTGTGAACATGTGGAATATGTTGGAAGATTATTTACCTGAATCCAATGATTTAAATAAGCATTTAAATGCTTATTTAAATAATTGGATTCTGCTGAGGATTGTTTTTTTTTTTCCTTGGCCAATCATGCAAAGCTGTGTCCTGACTGTTGGGAGACAGTTCACAAGTTTTCTTTAGTATTCTTTAGTATTCTTAGAAGTAAGTATGATATGGTATAGTATAGTGTAGTATAGTATAGTATAGTATAGCATAGTATAGTATAGTATGTATCTCTTTAATATAGTTGTAATGTAATACAGAATACTTTTAATAAAGCAAGTGTTCAACATTCCAAAGCCTTGGATATTGGAATTAAATACCAATATTGCCGGACGGAACGTGCCTGTGCTCGTCTGGCCCTTGCTGCTTGACCAAGGGCGGCATCGGTGGTGGTTTCACCTCAGAGACACCTTTGGCTGGCTGGATCTGCCGCTGGGCGCTTGGGACAAGTCCAGGCAAGCAGGAGCTCAGGTTTACCTCTGGCAGAAAGGATTCAAGGCAAGATGAAGGAAAGGAGTCGGTTCTGCTGGAGGGTTTTGATCCAGAGCTTTATTCCTGGCACACAGGCCTCTGAATCCAGCAACAGCTCCAACAGAACTCTTCAAAGCACGTGGTTGCCGTGTCTTTTAACCCCGGGGAGAGGGGGAGGGCAGGGGTAGGGATCCCACCAACCAGGTAAGGGTGGGGGGAGTCTCAGGGGACAAGTGACACCTGGGTGGCCCAATGTCCCCAGGGCTGAGAGGCATCTTTTGAACTCTGCCAATCACACGACGCCCTTCTGGAATGGCAAGATGCACTCAGCAGGGCAAGGGAGGGGGAAAGGAGCGGTGATTGGCACACCTGGGGAAGGAACCGGGATAACTGAGACGACAGGCTATGACATCACACCGCAACACTTGGAGTCAGATGCCAGTCATTCCCAGATGTTGGGATCGCCTATACAACTTGGCTCTGAACACTCCCAGGGATGAGTCATCCACATTAAGTCGATTAAAGGAGTGGTTTCTAGGCATGTTTGAAAGATAAAACCAGGTTGGGTTTGTTTGTTTGTGTTATCACCACGGATATGCGTTTCCCTTCAGGAAAGATGCTGGAAGTAAGGACATCATTACCTGGAAGCTGCGGTACAAGAGCAGCCCTGAAGCCCACAAAGCCCCGGTGTGAGATGGGCTTTGCCTGAAGCACTGCCTGCAGGTCCCTCACTCACCCCTTGGGAGGAGGGTGATAATCGGCTAGAGGGAACGTTTTCCATGCTCCTCCTTCTCTGGTTTTTTGCAGTAAATCTGAACATTTTCCGGTCCTGTCTCTTCCCTAAACAGCCCTGGGCATCTGCGAGCCCTGGGCGCCCCGGCCCAGAAAGAGACAAACTCCAGTGGCTTTGCTTTTTTCGACTCGTTTCAGGCGGTCTTCAGTCCCAAAGAGGTGTAGTGATAAGCAGACCACAAAGTCAGCTATTTTTTTTAGGCAGCTTTTCAAACTAACATTTGAAGAAAAAGCAACACGAAATGCAATTTTAAGGGTAGAAATCAGATGCTTTTCTGATTGCTTAACTTATCTGAACCAGAGGACTGTGAAATGAACAGCCTCGGGCACATTTGACCAAGAGGGCTCGGGAGCAGGAATGGGATTGTGTGACTGATTCCAGGAGAGAGGGGCTCCCTCTGCCCTGCTGCCTTGTGTAAACCTGGAATTACTCCTGCTTGCTAAAGAACTGCCTTTCTGGAGCAAATTGCATTTGTCGTAACCAGGAAGGGATGCTGACACTCCTTTTTCTTAAGGCTGGCATCATTCATGTATGTGCAGTAGGGCTATCAGACCGAGCAGGCAGGCTAGCTTACAGAAGTAGAATCAGCACATTTGACTCAATAACATTTTTTATCATTAAATAAATAAGCCTGCTAAAAATTCCCACTTCAGCCATCAGCAAAATATTTTACCTACTAACAAACAACCACATCCCACTGCTGTGCAGCATTCAGAAAGCATTAAGTCGGGCTATTAGAATTCATTAAATTGACTCAAAAAGCACAATGGGCATATTATCACAGAGGCACACGCACTGACACACGCGCATTGTTCTCTGTCCAGGGAACACTCCCTGTCACCTTCCTCAGCAGTCACGCACACCAGGAGTTCCTTTGATGTTAATGAACTCAAGATTTTCCTGTAACTGCCCGTCTCCAGGGCTCTGAGAAAGCAAACACTCCGGAACGCGGCTCATTCATTTGGCTGCATTGTCACAACTTGTATCGGCTGCTTCAGCCTCTTACAATAAGCACTTCACTGCCTTGGAGAGCCTCGCTGCTGTGTCGTGCACAGATCAAAGGAAGTCCAAAAGCTTTCCACAACTTCCGAGGCTTAGTCCTGCTGGTAATAACCTCAATGATGAAATTGTAATTGTATTTGATGCGAGCAACAGCAGGCACCTTGGGTCTCATCCTGGGAAGTACTGAGCTGCTGGAGCCCTCAGTAAATCCAAGGAGAATAGTTCAGCAAAAGCACATCTTATTTACTATCAATATATTTATCAGGTAGCCCAATTAAACTTGACAGCATGTTTATAGAGGCTTTCTGCCCAGTAGCATCTGTACGAGTATCAGCCAACCAACTGTAACACAGCAGCAAACTGAGCAAAAGATGCTGGTGCTGGTCTCTTCATCATTTGAGCTGTACATCGTTCACAAACATTGATATGAGTCAAATAAAGGTCATAGCACATCTATATCCAGCTTGAGGTGAAAGAACACCAAGGCCTTTTAATGCTGACAATGCTTCCCCAAATTTATTGTGACCTTCAAGAACCTGAAAATATTCTGCACCGTTATCATCTCAGGGTCAGCAGACATTCATTATTCATTAGAAAAAGGAACTGCTGGGGTGACAGAAATCTGGTGGTATAGATTAGCTGCTAAGATTTTTGATTTCCCAAATCATCTAACAGGAAAGCAGCCAGGGGAGCAGAGAGGAGGGAGCAGAGAGCTTTGGCAATTATCTTGTCAGAGTTAGTTATGCCTCAGCTTGCAGTACACATGTGGTCGTGGGTACTTCAATAACCAGTTAGCTCTCATCTGATCTATTCCCTCCTCCCCAGAACCTTGTCTTTGAGAGCACGACCTGATCAGACAAACTTCTCCGTCTCATCTCCTTGGATCATTCATTACTTCACTTAAACCTTCAATCCTGATGCCTCTGTCACCAGAAAGTCCCCAATAGGGTTTTACCTGGCAAGGTGCTGAGTGACTCTGGCACAATGCTCAGCAAAGAGAGAAACAAGGTTCCCCATGTAGAGGGTACTCCACACCTTCCAGAGATGTGATACAAAGGGTGACAGTTTCAAACTGTTCCTTTCCAATCAATTTTTTTGTGCCTTCACCCAGTAAACAGTACCATGTTCCTCTTTCCATCACTTTCCTTCCTGTCATTTCCCCAGCAGGTTTTATGTCTAGCCACTTGATTTTTACAGTCAGTAACTCACCAGGTTACAGTGTCTGCTTGGTAAGACACAGATCTTGCCTACTTTGTTATTTCACCAAAGCTGGTGTCCTGGCAATGAATGTTAATTATACCAAAGGCAGTTGCTCATAATAACCTACAATGTTCTTAGCTGCTTGACTGGGAGGTGGTGTCACATTCACATTTTCAGAAAAATCCCTTCGCCCAGGATTTTTCTCCTGGGAAGCTGAGAAGCCTCAGAGAAAATGAAATCAATAATTATCTCATTACCTCTGTTTTGCTCATGTGGAATGTGTTTGGAGATTGTTTATCCAACAAGTGGTTGTTTCATTAGTTTCTGGTGTGAGTGTTTTCACTCATTGGCCAATTACAGCCAAGCTGTGTCAGGACTCTGGAGAGAGTCCCGAGTTTTCATTATTCTCTTTTTAGCCTTTTGTAAGTATCCTTTCTGTATTCTTTAGTACAGTTTAGTTTAATATTCTTTAAAATAAAATACTATAGTATCATAAAATAATAAATTAGCCCTTCTGAGAACATGGAGTCAGATTCATCATTCCTTCCTTCGTCTGGGAGGAACACAAATACAATAAGGTGGGACTGCTTTTACTGTACATTTGGAGATTTGCTTATACTAAGACTATTTAAATCAAGCAGATCCTGAAGTGAGACAAATATGGAAGGTTCTGGGGTTGAACCAAAGTGATCAGGGATTGTGCTGCTTCTGGAATGGCACAGAAACACACCTGGAATGTCCCGTTCAGTGTGTTCTTTGTGCCATTTTTATTGTGTTCCTCTGAGTTCTTTTTAGTTTGTGCCTTTGTACTGGAGAATTACTTAAATGCATCTCTCACTAGAGCTTTTTGATTGCAAGTCCAATAAAGCCTAATCTGCTTATTTGTTTATACAAATTACATTGTGGATAATAAACATAACAGGGGTGTACAGTGGGTATAAACAGTTAAATCACATTGCTGGAAAGGTACACTGAGACTTACAGAAAAGAGAGGAGTAAGAAAAGTGTAGCAGCATATTTTAAGAGGTAGCATGTAGCTAGGAAATTAATGAACTCCAATTATATTCCATTTTCTTTACTTTCTGTGCTATATATTTTCTTGTTTAGGTCATTGCATGGTTCATTCTGCACCACTGTTTTTTAATGATTTGAGTGCCTCTTCAAAACACTTGCAGTAGATTTGCTTTCTGGAGTAATTACTTAGCTGTCTGTTATTGTTCATGAATTCTGATGTTACTTTGTCTTAGAATCAGTAAAATATAAATACAATTTACACTGTGGGAATAAGCAGGTTAAGGGGGGAAAAGTAACATTTTGATGTATTCTACAATGTAGAGATGAGTTCTTGAATATAAAACTAAATTTAACTCATAAGAACTGCAGAATGAAGTTTCATTAGAACTGAGTTCATTATAAGCATAGTTTTAAGAGCATTCTCCTGTTGCAGACTCAGTTTCCAGAAGTCTGTGGATGCAATTTATACAGCTCAGCCCTGTAATCAATCCCTCAGCAGAATCCAGGAACTGCAGGTGAAAGCCTGAAGACATTTCACGGGGCCTAATTTAAGTGCCCTGGAGGCAGAGAGTGCAGGAAGGAAAACTCGCAGTGGCCTCTCCTGCCGTCCCCAGGGAAAGCCTGAATCTCCTCTTGCTGTCTCTGGCTGATCCCCACTCAGGGGCCTGGCCACAGGTGGCAGGTGACAAGCACTGTCACTGCTTCCCATGCCAGGATCATGGTCCTGCTGGGTGAAATGGACCTGGTAAAAGTGAGTTCAGCCATCCTCTGCATCACCATTTATCGGTGATATTTTTGCCCAATGTCTGGGATAAATCAGGAGGAGGACTCAATCTTATCAGAAGACTAATTAATTAGTTTATTATATGATATTATTCTATATTATATTACACTATGTTACATGACATCTAACCTGAATCTGCTAAGCACTCAACTGCACAGCATCTCACAACTGTCAGCCAACAGTCTTGACACACACCCCTGGATTCAATTGGTCAGTGAATCAAAACACCCACACCAAAATCCAATTACCAATTCCCTTCAGGTAAACAATCTTCCACAGTGCATTCCTCTTGTGAACAACACAGGAGCAGCAAACGAGGTAAGAATTGTTTTGATCATTCTTTTCTCTGCTTCTCTCAGGTTCAGAGAATGTGAATCCCACAACCATTTGCTCGCAGAGAGATTATCAAATATGCTGAGGAAAAGCCAGCAAGCCAAAGTAAATGCCTAACTGAAGCGGTCTGGCTAGAGACGTCCCGGCAAGCAGGCCAGCACCGCTTGCAGCCAAGGGGGCCCTATGCCAACCTTGATGTCAGGCACAGCGCCCAAGGTCAGCACCCTGCGTTACAGCAGCAGCGCTGCCTTGAGGGAGGACGGGGCCGCGTCAAAGCTTCAGCCCGCAGGAAAGCAGAGAGTGCTCTTCAGTTGTGGCTAGCCTGGGTTTATTGCAAATCCAGGGAAGGCCAAGACCAAAGAGAAAGAAGGGAGGAGTTACATGAGCTTATAAAGGGTGAGGGAGGCAGGGGTGGAAACCGTTCAGGAGCGAATGGGAATCCAGGGGGGAGTGGGGTACCAGGGATTGACATAAAAGAAACACCAATAGTAACAAACTAAGGGAGGGGCCCCGGCCCCTGAACCAATCACTCAATGCCCTAGCTAGAATGTTCCAGAGAAAAAGGTGGGGCTGTAGAGTGACTGGCAGGCAACCAGGGTGGGGTTTGGAAGCAGATACATTGGTCTCCAGGGAGACCGGGGAGGAGTCAGGGAAACTGGCAGAAGGAGATACATTGGTTTCTAAGGAAACCGGGGAGGGGTTCAGGAGAGGATACATCTGTTGTCAGCGCAACTGGGGAGGAGCTAGGAAGACTGACAGAAACAGGGAGGGGAGGAGAACCAGGGCAGAACCATTTCAACATAGAGGGGGAATGGAACAAACCAACAATACCACACCTAACTAACTGAATGATGCCTAGCAAATAAATGGGCTGCTTGCACATGTTTAACATAAGGGACTAATGAATCAGGTATCAGAAGGTATCCAGAGAGCTGCTTGCACATGTTTTAACATAAGGGACTAATGAATCAGGTATCAGAAGGTATCCAGAGAGCTGCTTGCACATGTTTTAACATAAGGGACTAATGAATCAGGTATCAGAAGGTATCCAGAGAGGGCTGACAACAGGAGCACGCTGGTGTTGTATGGTGCAGACACAGCCTGGCACCTTCCAGATGGGGAACTCCAGGCAGAGCAGCTGCCCTCAGCCAACAGCACGCCCTGCACAGGGCTGGCATACACAGACAGCCTCAGCCTGTCCAGCAGGACACCAAATGTGCCACCGCCTCCTGTGTCCTGCTTATGAAGGGTGTCTCCAGCAGAAAGCCAAGCTCTGCGCCCAAGGCTAAACAAAATGGCCTTGGGCTGTAAGATGCTGGGACTGGGATAAGACAAACCAGAGCTGCTGGGTGCACCCAGCAGGGAGCAGGCTCGTCCTGCAGTGCCAGTGCTGGGCCAGGGTCTCTTGACTGCCCAGAATGGACACTGCTGTCACTGCTACACCAGCACCCAGTGATGTCAGTGCAGCCATTGGGAGAGGCAAGTCCTGGAGGAGGACGCCAAGATGACCTGCCCTTGGAAAAATGGAATTTAAATGGAATTTTGGCTCAAAAGTGCAGAACAAAAGTACCTGGGCCAACGACCAGCTTTTTCTAGTGGTCCTTTGAATATTTATGAATTCAAAACAACAAGCAAAGCGGCCAATGAACATTCTGGACATGGTTTTGACTTCACCCAAATTATTTTCTATCCTTGTATATTTCTAACTCATATTATATAAAACTGTTTAGTGTTACGTTCATTATAGCGTCTCTCATTAGAATTTCTCTCTTGGGTATGAAGACATAATCCACATGAATATTTTTTCCCATTATGTGCCACATTATTAAGTCCATTATTGTACTTTAATTGATGTTATTATAGCACATTAAGTACTTTGACATGGGTTAGAGATAGTTTGTTAGTAATACTATTACTAAAATATTAAAAGCTATGTTTCTATTCTGGTTGAAGTTGAAGCTTTCAAAATTGCACTCATTCTGTCACATAACTTGGGAACACAAATCTGGCATTATCCCACTGTCTTTTATAGTGCTTCTAACTTCCCTAATAACCTGCTGTTTCAACAATGCCCCTGAATGTCACTGAACCAGTGGTGACTCAGAGCAATGTATCACATCTGGTTACAGCCACTGGCTGTGTCAAACAAAGTTTTATCCTATCCAAAAAGTCTGAATGACTTCAGCTTTGCTATTTACATTAATAATGAACATTTGGGATACTTTTAGAATTTATTCTTGGAAAACGTTGGGGCTTACTTACAGTCTGTTGTGTTTTTCCCAGTATTTGTTTCAGATGCCTTTGTGTCTCCAACATCCTCAGCAGAACTGCAAACATTTTTATCATGACCACATCCTTTCTAGCAACACCCTGCATGACTTAACAGACTGAATTTGCAGTTTTCTGTGCCATGTTCCAGGTTAAACAGAATTAAAGAATAGCAAAAAGCACAGGCACCTTCCATTAAAAAAACCACAACTAAGGAAGCTGGTTTACAGTGAAACACAGTAAATGGGAAGCTTCTGATTAATACGTGGGCTGAGCTTTCTTTCAGGATAAGACCTTACTTCAAAAGACTATGAGGAAACATCTAGTAACAATTTCCACTGGTATAAAGCTAAAAAAAGGTAACCAATTAAGCCTGGATTCAACACTTATGCTTGGTTTTCAAGCAGAGATTATACCTTTACTATTTCACACCATAAGACATTCCTGGGCATTGCACTTGAGCAGGTAGGCTTTTAAAATATGACAACAGCCTCTGTCTGAGACAATTTTGGCCTTGGGTAACTTGTAGTCCTCATACTCCAAATCCTCATGACACGTCTTGCATGTGACTACCTTGTTTGGGAGGCCAAGAAAGTCCAGCAGTGTGGGTGTAGACTCTTCTGTCAAAGGACTTTGGTTCTCAGCACACTGAATTTACTCACAGAGACATAGCCAGCTGGTCCCATTGAAATGATGGTCATTTTTGCCCATCATTCCTTTAATGTTTTCTGCAGAAGCTCAGAGACAGCCTGTTTTCCAGCCAGAATGTGGAAAGACCATTCCCATCAGCTTCAGTGAGAGAGGAATCAGGTCTTGCCAGCAGAAAGCTATGGACAAGTAAAGCAATGAGGAAAACCGATCTTTTTTCTTTATGAGACTACCAATCCAAGAGTTCTATTCATGAAATTCACACAGATCAGGTAACCTGAAAGTTTGGAGAGGGCTGTCTGAATTGGATTCCAGCCCTCACCCAAACTGCTGCAGACCAGAGTGATGCAGCTCGTTCCCGCCTCTGGAGTCGCAGTCAAGCCAAAGGCAGCCCCTGCACCCAGGGATGTTTTGTGACCACTGGTGGGGCAGGGTGGGCACTGGGACTGCCCCTTGCCTTGGGAGAAAGCAAGCCAGTGGTGCAGGCTCCTTTCAGGGTGTTTTCCTGGGATTCTGCTAAAAGCTTAACCCTTTCCCAGACAAGAGGGAAGTGTAATTCTAACCTAATCTAAGTCTAACCTAATCCCAGACAAGACAGAAGTGCTGGGAGCTTTCCTTCACTTCTTAAGGCACAAAGTGTATTTTCACAGCTCCTTGCCACATGGCAAGCTTGATATGCAATGACCATAGTGTATGCAAGCCCTGAACTGTGTGAAATAGATTAATTTAACTTGGCATTTGTAGATAAAGCACATCAACAGCTACTTGGATGCATAGTTTTATGAACTCTTTATCACACACTTCTTCTAGTCATAGGTATTTAATCTAAATCTGTAAGGGAAACATTACTTTCTCAGGCTTTTTTTTTTTGTATTAATGTTTCTCCTGTTTTCCTATGTGATTTTTTTCCCTTTTTCTCAGATGATTTATTCCTACCAGGGAAGATTGAAGGGTATGAGGGCAGCAGCCACTGTGAGTACTGATGCCAGTGCTGTCTGAGTTGCTTTGATTGTTTGGTTGTTTTTTTTAACAAAAATAAAATTGATTGAAAAAATCTCAAAAATCTTTTCTTGGCAATATGGTGTACAGTAGTCTACAGCCCCCAACTGCATTGATGTGACCCACAGGCATTTATGGCAAGAAAGAAGAAGTCTTCCCTTCTTTACCCAGGTTTCATATTTTCATGTGTGGAGGACAACTCCTTTTGACTTCTGGATAAACTCTGTATTTTATATGCAGGTATTTTGCTAATCCAGCTGCTTTCACTTCCCTGCAGAGAATTTTTTATTTTTGGATCATCATGATGACCTTCTCAACACCTTCAGAGCTCTTTTTTCTTATATTGCAGCACTGGACTCCAAAAGCTTCTCAGTTTTAATTCTTGTTCTGCTAGAGGGGTCTTCTTTACTATCAGGAGGTCAATTAATACTCCAATGCTCCATTTCCCCACAAACATCAAGGGATATTGTGGTAATAATTGGAAGTTTTTGACAGAGCTCTCATTAGCAGCAGCTTCATTAAAATGTTATTTTTAAAATAAAAAGACTCTGCAGCTGATATTAGCAAAAAGTATTTTATGTAGAGGAGACAACAATTCTGAAAAAGTCCAAACGTGCTAGGTGCAATTTCCACACTCCTCTAGACATAAAAGGCTGTTGTCTCTATTCCAGAGCACTATTCAGTGCTCTGCTGACTTCCAAAAACCTTTTGTGCAACCCCAGAAAGCACGTGCTACATTGGTGTAACAAAGTCATTGGGTTAAAGATATTTTTAAATATATTATAATAATTATAAAAGCCTTTTTGTGTGAAAGATATTTACATATATAAAATCCCCAGCCTCTGCTGCAATATGCATCCCTCCTCTGCTCCCTTCTTTTATCCACAGAGGGTGAGAAACTATCACACACCCCTGCGGGACCTGTGGGACAGCTGCTGTGCTGGGAGAGACACATGTGGAACACAGGGATCTCTGCTCCCAGAGCAGCAGCCCAGCACCAAACTCTCCATGGATCTAACACAGGACACAGGAGATAGCAGGACAGATTGCTAATGTCCCCAGCAGCATGCTCTGACTGCAAAATAGATTCAGCAGTTGCAGAAAGCTGAAAGGAACTGAGGAAGGAAGGAATTGAAATCAGAAGAACTGTGCTTTTTCCAGTCTTTTCCATGCACTTGAGTAGTGCTATGTATAACAATAGTACATAGCAAATCCCTGAGCAGAAATTAAAATGGCTGATGGAATCCTTGTCACGTCCATGATGATCTTTAATACCCAAATTAATAGCTGGGAAGCATATCTTGGTAGACAGATACTTAAAAACTGTCTCTCCCCAAAGAGGCATCCTGCCTCCTCTATGAGCTAATCCATTCCTGCTAATGGATTTGGCAAATGAGCCTTTATTTGCACCCCAAAAGGGCACTTTCATGGTCCTTCTAAAGACCCTGAAACTTGGTGCAGCTTGCACACACTCACTTGCATTTCAAGTTTTTGGGACTAGGATCCCCACATCAGTCACACAGTGTGAAAAGAGGCTGGCTTAAGGCAACATGGGCCTAGGAAAGTGTTAACAACAAACTGCTGCTTGTGTTGCTTTTGTTTGTGTTTCCTAAGGATCACAGATGGTTTTTTTTATTTCTTAATAATGCTCCTGATTGTGGAGCTCTGGTGCATTTATACATCTAATGTGATTTGGGGGGGTTCCATCCCACTGTGCCTGAAGCTGCAATGCAATATCCTCTCACTTTCACCATTCAAGAACTGCAACATTGGTTTATGGCCTCATCAGCTTCAGGTTCATCATCCTCTTGAGAAAAGCAAAGGGCAATTCTATCACAAAGAATCACTGCCAGAACCAAGAGGAACAGTGTGGGGGTGACTGCACCCCAGGCTGTACAGTCAGAGCTTCCAGAGATGGCTGGGAGCTGGACAAGAGAAGGCTCCAGAGAGACCTCACAGCAGCCTTCCAGTACTTGAAAGGGCTTGTAAAAAAGATGGAGAGTGACTTTTTACATGGGTAGATAGTGATAGGACAAGGGGGAATGGTTTTAAACTAAAGGAGGAGAGATTTAGATCAGATGTTAGGAAGAAATTCTTTACTCATAAGGTAGTGAAAGACTGGAACTTTTAAGGTTGCCCAGAAAAACCACGGCTGCCCCATCCCTGGAAGTGCTTAAGGCCAAGCTGGATGGGGCTCTGGTCAGTGGAAGGTGCCCTTGCCCATGGCAGGCAGTTTGGAACTGGATGATCTTTCAGCTCCCTTCCAATTCAAACCATCTGATGATTGTGTAATTCTCTGATTTTCTTTTCTCTCCTCCACCCACTTATTTGTTATTCTCCCTCCTTCTGTGTCAGTGGGTCAGAGAGCCCTTCCAAGCAGCATCAAGCTGGCCCATGAGTGTGACTGAGTGCAGGAGGACCAAGGAGCTGCACCAAAGGCAGCCCCAGCATTGCCCCCTTGTCACACTCAGTACAGTGCTCTTTTGATTGAAAAAAGAGACCTGAATGGGTCTGGTAACCTGCTCAGAGCCTGCTTTTGAAAGTTAGTGACTCAAAACCCCCAAGTATTTTCTCATTCCCCAGCTTCTGAGTGAGATAACTCTGTGCTCCTCAGGAGCAGCTTGGGTTTTACTACCTCAGACTTTTAGGTACAGTGCCCTGACATAAGGCAGTGAAGCAGCCAAGTAAAAAGAGGCATAAATATTATTTTCAGGCTTTGCAATCAGTTACTAGATTTTGTTTCAGTTAACAGAGGTGTTGTTTTGAGTATTTTGAAATGTCAACCATAGTCCTTGCTGACCAGCTTATTCTTCAGCACTGGAAATGCATTGGGGTATCTAGAGAAAATCTCTGCTGTTTCTGCACAGCAGGAGAATACATTGGACTGTGAGGTTGTAGAATTTAATGAAAGCAAACAGAAGAAGGCAACTTAGATATTATATTTTAATGTGTTTAAAAGTTGTCTTAACCTGACAGTGTACACAGAATCCACAGGAATAAACTCTAACATTTCTGATTTCTGTGCTGGTCAGTTTTTGTGTGCATCAGCAGACAAGCCTCCTAGCCATCTGATCATCTGATCAGGATGGGTCTTTACTAACCCTCCTGTTTATAAAGCGATCCTCCTTTCTCAACTTTCTTCTCTCTTCCCATGCAAAAATTCATTTAGAAGGTAAAATGGCCAGAATATCCTTTTACTGTAACTGAATATGGACTTTCTTCAGGCCACTTCCTCCAAAACTTCATTAAAATCCTCTTATTCAGAGGAACCAAATTCTGAGGACATGTTGCCCTGACTTGTTTTGTGGTCCTGACCCAGCTTCAGGGAGGACAAAATGAATTCCAGTATATTTATAGCATCTGTAGCAAATCCTGCAGAACAACAGAAAGTTTCTGATAAATATACATGCCATTCTAGCTTCTTGCTATATTCAAGTATGCAATGGCAGCAGAAAGATCTTCTCTGGCTGAGAATATTCTAACTGTACTGAGCCTCTTGGCAGCCAGGGCTGGGAAGCACCAATAAGAATCAGCACCAGATCACGTGCACCAGGACAGACTCAGCTCCCCATCACATGTGCCACCCTAACAGAGCAGTAAAAGACAGAAGCTCTCATCAGCTGGATTTGCATGTCTAGGCAGCCTCTTGAGGGATGCCAGAGGCTGATGGTGAGATCAGACATCACCCATATCTTCACAGATGCCTGCAATTTCTGACAATATCGGCTCTGAAGGCATCGCTTTGGGACATCAGCAGGAATGAACCTTGTGGTTAAGCAGGAAAATACAACAAGATGTTTAAGAGCCTCTTTTCCTGCAGATATGCAGCACCCTGCCTCAGAGTAATCACTTCTCAAAATCAACTGGTGATAGGAATTATTACATTTAGCTTTTGCTTTGTTTAAACCTCATCCTGGGAAAGAGTAAGAGGATTTGGATAAAAACCTAAACCTAATTAATCTTTTAGGTTTTATGTTTCCTTAATTTGACTTTATTTTTAGTGTATTTTACAAATGAGATTCTTTTATCTGGGGAAGCCAAGTTTACATTATTTTGCTATCCCACTTTGCACAAATTGCCAAGGCTGGATGAGGCAGTCCCCAGGTCTGTAATGCCATTCAGCTGTAGCAGATTTTACAGTGCTCACCCTGCAGCACACACTACTCATGGCATTTGACTACTCTAAGGTATCAGACTTGGAATTGCCCAAAAGAGAGCACTTCTGACTTTAAAAAGGGGCTCTATAGCTATTCTCTCTGCCTCTCTCTTTGCTGAATGGGTTCTTTTCTTTCTCATATGGTGGAGATAATGTTTAGCAGTTGAAGTAACTCACCATGCACCACATTTGGATGCAATATTCACTAAATCCTGAGGTGAACAAATTCCCAGGTAAGGAATGGAACATTTCTTAAACACCTACATACACAGGGGTACTGATACCTTTCCAAGGATCTAAAACCAAGCCAAGATATACCAGGAGGGCACCAAAACCTTGGCAAAATTATTAAAATACAGCAGCAAGAGCACATGGCAGACACCCTGTCTGTGCTTGTGACTGGTAATGACCATGGACACGTGGCTGCCTCACCTCCAGCACCTTCATTAGCATATGCACACTCACATGGCTCCTATAATTTTATCCTATTCAGTACAAATTGTCCTTCTGTTCCCTTGTACCCTTGTGCGCATGGAGGCATCACCACAGAGCTGCAAAGAGGCAGGTCCAGAGCCTGTGCCAGCCATTTCTCTGTTGCTGGGGTGCAATGGGCAGGAAAAATTGTAATATACTGAAGGAAAGGAATAACAATGGGTACATGCACCATCACACTTCCCAGTAGGAGGAAGCCTTTTGTTTTTCAGTTTGTCTTCCAGTTGCTTACAGCAAACACAGCATCACATGCAGCCTTTTCTCCTCTGCTGCTATTTGCAGCAATGGAAGCCTTCAGGTGCTCTGCAGCACCTTGCACTCATCTTGATTAAGGGTTTGCTCTCTCCACAGAGGGCTCATCACAAGCTCATTCAACACAAGTTGTCTCAGCCTTTAATTAATTTAATTGAATACATTTTATTTTATCTTACTGCCTCCTGTGATTCTTAATCAAAGACAGCTTCTCTGCTCTCTGAGGTGGTGCATACCTTCAAAACTAGCATTTAGGAAAAAACCCACAACACTTTCAAATGGTTGCATTTGTTTTTATTGAAAATCATTAGAGACATGTTTCAGTCCTTTTAAACAGGCCTGCTGCTGGAGCAGCTCTGCAGACATTACATATCTGTGCATACACTGTCACAGGAGTACCAGCCACCAGCTGACACTGTTTTCATTAAGAAGTTTGAAAAGCTGCTGTTTTTTCTCTCTGCTTCAGAGAGAACTCAGATGAGCAGAAGCCAAGCAGTAAATCTCCAAAAAGGGCTTTGTCTTAAGTATCACAGTAACCCCTGTGCTAACAGTGAATACCTGATGGAGGTAGTTAATTCCCAGATGAGCCCAAATCAATAAGTCAAGGATGAGACTTGTGAGCATCAACATTCTCCTTCCACCAGTGGCTGCAGCACAGGAGGGGGCAGGAGGAGGGCTCTGAGCAGGGCTGGTCTGGAATACACTTCCTAAATTTCATCCTTATCTCTGCCACTCACTGCAGCAGGAACACTCATGGCACCGACCAGCTGAAACAGAAAGCACAAAGAAAACAGAATCTTTCCCAAAGCAGTGGGTCTGCATCCTCCCTCAGCAGCCTGTGGCTATGGAAATTGTGACAATGATTTTTCAGAAATGTTTTTCTACAGAGCCAGCACTGAAAAAAAACTGATAGTTTTCCACAAAACTTCCATTGATTTCAATAGTCCAGATTCAACAAAGTGCCCATGCATCCCCTTAATTTTACTAGGCCTGTTCTATACCCTAGTAAAACAAACAGGGAGGGAATATTTCTGCCCCTACAGAAATCAAACCTTTCCCAACCTTGCTCTGCAGATGACTGTGTTTGTGGGCAGTTTGATTGGCCAGAGTCTGAACACAAGGAAAGCACAGAGCATTTTCAGCTGGAGCCAGCAGCTGAACAACACAAGGATAGAGGATGGGGTGCTGAATAATGTATGCTGAAAGAAGAGTGGAAGTGAAATATTGGATGCTCAGCACTTATTTAAATTTAAAAAAATCTTATTAAAAAGCAGGCAAAGAATGTGGAAAAGATATAGAGAAAATGTGAGTCCACAGTTTTATGTCCACATCAATGGCAACATTTCTTAAGCTATTTATAGTGATGTTTAAGACTAAAACTCCTTGACATTACTTCAAACAAGCAGGCAGGCTAATCAAACTGACAACAGGAGCTATTGCAGCAGTTTGCTAGGAAAAACCCACTCATTATACATCTTTGTACAAACACAATCCACTTATATGAATTTAATACAGGGAGAAAACCTTTAGAAAGAAACCATTTTAATCTGAACTGTGTCACATAAGTCCCACTTCCAAATGACTGTAAGTGTGCTTCTGTCAAGATTTATAATTTTCAAGGATTTTTAGTACTATTACATTTGTTCTTCATCCAGACAAGTGATCCCCTTCATGAGAGGGCAGAAGCAGGAATCAGCCAAAGATCTTGCTGGTTTAAAAGGATAGCAGTTTTGATAAGGTTCAGCACCATTTCAATTAACACTGGTTTTGTGAAAAGAGTCCTGAATGTGAGCACTGTGAACAGAATGTGTGGCTCAGCACCAGGCATTTAAATGTTGCCATCCACCTGACACTCACACACCCATCTGAGCATTACTTTGCTGGCTCCCCTTCTGCACTTATGTGATGACACACTAACTGGGGGAGGTATAACATCAAAATATGTGAGCTGCACTTCAAATCTTGATGCTTGAAGCACCAAAATAATGGCCTCCTTTTCAAGCAGAGACACCAAAGTCCTGCCGAACCACTGCAGTGTTGGAGGAGGTAAGAGTGTGGCAGAACTTCTATCCTTTTCCACACAGCGGCTCTGCGCTTGGGCTACTCAAATGCTTTGAGATTAAGAAGGAACTTTATTGGAAGTGGAAGGAGAATTGAGGGGGACTGCAGTCACCTAAATTTAATCTGACTTTTGATATGCAACACTAGAATGTTAAGATAATAGACTTTGTGCTTTTCTTTCTCTCTAAAATTTAGGTAAATTGCCTTGGTTTCACATTTTTTCTCATTCAGCCAGGTTCTTCACTGTGAGGTAAGAAGTTGACTCTGTGAATTGAAAGGCTGGAATTTTTTTCTCTAAGTGAATGTCTCACCAGCTGCAAAACGAGGTGAAGCCCATGGCAGCCCTCCAGGGGAAGGGCAGGACTGACAGCAGCTCTCCCAGCAGTGCAAGGAGGTGCAGGCTGAACTCACAGGTCACTCTGCTGTGACACACAGCTGTCCAAGCACTGAACTATTGACATTGATGGGGGAACCTGTGAATAAAAATACTTGACAATTATGAATTTTGTGAATTTAGGCCCTGTTTACTCAACTTGTTCTTAAATCAAGTTTCAGATTGGAAAAAAATGTGCCAAATGCTGTTACTTTTGTCATTTAACACATTGTGACTTAAAAACATTGAAAAATCCCCAAGACACATGTCATGCCAATTAGGTGCTTTCAACAGTCGAATACATCTGAATAATAAATTCATTTAAAACCTCTGGCAACTTTCCTAATATGACACATTTGAATGGCAGGCCCTGGTGGTATCCGTGGGCCTGCCTGGCCAAAATGGACTGTTGGATTTTCTCCAGTGCTGCCTGAGCCTTTGGGGTAAGTGACCTAGGGGAACTAAGCTCCTCTCCCCCTTTCAATAAATTGAAAAGGGGGGCTAGGTTCATCAGTTGGAATTCCTAGCCAAGGCCTTACCCAATTCAAAGACCCACACAGCTGATAGGCATCTGCCAAGGTCTTGATGTTAGTTTTGATAGCCAATTTTTGCGGAACAATGGTCCGCCTTGTTATTTCCAGGCCCAGGTACTTCCAGGGTGGCATCCATTGAATCTTGTCCTGCTGGAGCTCGAACCCTGCAGCAACCAATGCATTGATTGTCAGGTCAAGCGGGTGGGCCAGTATGTCGTCAGTCGGAGCACAAACGAGGATGTCATCCATGTAGTAGTAAATGCTGGCATCCTCGGCAGCTGTACGTATCGGGGACAGCAAAGAAGCGACACACCACTGGCAGATACCAGGGCTGTTCTTCATTCCCTGTGGAAGAACACGCCAGTGGTAGCGCTTGCTTGGGGCTTCACAGCAGGAACCATGACGGCGAAACGTGGGGCATCATCCAGGTGAAGAGGAATTTGGAAAAAACGATCTTTGATATCTATCACGGCCAAATTCCAATTTCGGAGGAGCATCGCTGGGGATGGCATCCCTAGTTGGAGGGGACCCATGTCTTCAATAATGTAATTAATTTTGCAGAGGTCATGAAGGAGCCGCCACTTATCTTTGTTCGGTTTTTTGATGACAAACACTGGGGAGTTCCACTCAGACATGGTCTCCACCAGGTTGCCCTTAAGTAACTGCTCCCTGATGAATTCATTGAGCACCTTCAATTTTTTTTATTGAGCGGCCACTGAACTACCTGTAGTGGTTCATCAGATTTCCAATTTTGTTTCCAGGTAGGGCGCCCCTCAGTGACCGCTGCCCAAAAAACCTGGGGAGCCACTGGAAGCTCAATTTGGGCTCCCCATTGGGCAAGGAGGTCCCTCCCCCACAGGGGTTCCGTGTAACCTAAAATGAATGGGTGTATAGATGCCAATTGCCCATCCGGCCCCTTAATTTGTACGGTGCTCTTAGACTGTTTCACCAATTGTAAACCCCCAACACCACGAATGTGTCCAGCCACGTCTTGCAATTCCCAATGTGACGGCCATTCCCGGGAAGGAATGATCATTACATCCGCCCCTGCGTCCAAAAGGCCTCTAAGAGGCTTGTGATCTCTCCCCTTTGAAAGCTGACATGCTATTCGGGGTTTCTCCTGCCCCAGGACCTGAGCCCGGGTGACAGTCTTGTGGTGAAGAAGCAGGCAGTCCTGGGACCCAGGTCAGCTCAGGCACAGGAATGGCTTGAGCAATAATCTGTCCCTTGGGCAGGAAGAGGGGAGGACAGACACAGTACAGCCCCATTGAAAATTGTCCCAGGTCAGATGTCAAGAGACCCTGGACAATGTTCAACTCAAGTGGTGTAAACTTTGTGTTTCCAACAACCACAGACCTACGGCTGATCTGTCCCCAGTTACCTGGGCACTCCGGGCACACGGTTACTAGGGGGAAATCAGAGTCCTGGAGGTGGAGTGACTCCATCAGCTGCAGCCTGTAAGGTTCATTTTTAGAGAGTGGTTAAAACTGGCACAGGATGGAGACAAAGTAAACAAGACAAGTCCGGTATTTGAAAGTCCCCTCTGGTTGTGGCAGCAGGCAGCTCTCCCTCTTTACCCTCCCCGCAAGATGGTAACAAACCCGCCTTATTTATGTCTTTGCGCAGGGGGGGACTGCACTCACATCTTAGTTTTTTTGCGGGGGTTTCCCCCGAAGCCCTCGCTCTTTTTTAAATTCATAGAATTGCCTCCTTAAGGGGCAATCGGGCATCCAGTGCCCTAACTTCCCGCACAGATGACAAGGGGAAGTCGTCCTCTGGGATGGTCCAGGGGTGTCAGGCCGTGGCGGATGGTTGGTTGGAGGAGCAGCAGAGTCTGCCGGCGAGACATCCATGGTGTCTACAGTGGCAACTCTGTGAGGTGGTGGTCGAGTCCTGTGGTCAGGATCTCCTGATGTTAAGGAGACCCTGCACACACAGACCTTGAGCATTTGTTGCAGGGTAGGGGAAGGGTCCAGGGGCAGGGTAAGGATGGCACCCCTGCAGGCAGAGTTGGCATTCGTCAAGGCCATTTCTTTGAGGAGTTCCATCCTGCGTTATAGCAGGGGATGTTGCCAGGTTCAGGACGAAGCCGAAGAATGGCTGCGGACAACTGGAAAAGAAGAGGGCGCTCTCCAGTCGGGGAAAATCCAGGTTTATTGAGAGTCCTAGGGAGGCCAGCAACCCAAGAGAGCAGGGGAGGGATTACATGAGGTTATAAAGGGTGTGGGCGGTAGGGGTGGAACCAGTACAGGAGCAAATGGGAATCTAGAGGGGAGAGGGGTACACAAGACTGACATACAGCAAACACCAATGAAAACAACTTAAAGGAGGGGCCCCAGCCCCTGAACCAATCACTCCGAGCCCTCAGCTGAAGTTTCTGGAGAGAAAGGTGGTAGCAGGGAGTGACTGGCAGGGCACCGGGGCAAAGGATACACCCAATCGCTAGGGAAACCAGGGCGGAGCACAAAGAGATAGAAGGGTTGACATGGCAACTGGGGTGACAGGCAGTAACGGGGAGAGGAGGGAGAGCCAGGGAGAACCCTTTTAACATAGAGGGGGAATGGAACAAACCAACAACAAACCTCCATGTGTGTTTTGGAAATAGGATGGCATGAGGCCATACTGGTGTTTATTTATACACTTAATGTAAGAAAAACCCCCCATTTTTCCCACAGCAAAGTCCAGCCGTACCCATTTCTTGCACATGCTTGAAGGAACTGAAAGTCTCTTAGAGAGATTAACTGGTTTGTGATAAACTCTTGTTCAAAACTCTAATGTAGGAAAGACAGACATGTTGTGAATTATAACATGTCCTCTTTCTAATTTGAATTAACCTATGTTCCTTTATTTTAGTTTCTGCTTTTTTTTTTTGCTTTCACTAAAAAGCCATATGAAAAGACCAGTCTTTAATAAAACTTGAGATGATTTGTTAGTTATACTATATAAATATAGTAATGTTTGTTGAAATCACTTTCTCTGCAGATAAATGAGTCCAACAACTGTATTCTTGGCTCAGGACAGTACACAAATTCTTTACACATGTGTACACAGTGATAGAATGAAAATTTTCCTACTTTGTTTCCCCAATATTTGGCAATTCTGAAGGCATGAAAATGAAACTTTGAGCACTGGACTCACAGACTAAGTAAATAAAGCATAGGGGAAATCTTGACTCCCTTACAGTTGTTGTGTTCTAACCCCTCCTGACTGACCTGATCACTCTTTGTCATAACCTTACATTTAATTATGAGCCAAATAATTACTTTGCACTAAGCACTGCATAAACTTCATATTAATCAATTTAGGGCATTAGAAGCAATTCCTGTTGAATCCCTATTTATCAAAGTTACCATAAATAAAAAGCACCTTGAAACGCTGGCTGCAATGAGGGAAGCCTGGAGGCAGTGCTGCTCCGTGCAGCCCTGCTGGTTTATGCCGGCTCTGAGCTGTCCCCTGGTGGTTGTAACAGTAGCAGGACCAGCCACTAAATGGCCAAATCTCTCCTGAGAGATCAGATCAAATGCCCCAAAATGCAGAAAATGGATCAGTTTAGATGTAGGTAAAACATGAGAGATTTCAATTGAACAACAAAAACAACAAAACTAAAAAGGCTTTTATATGATGATTTCTTTTTTCTTTCTTTGTTGCATGGGGAGTTGCCCACCCCTGTGGGTTTTCTGTGTCATCTAACACATCCCTTGCCATGTCGGTGTCACAACTTCCTCTTTTTCTGAGCCACATTACACCTGCCTTGGTTATACTTTGCTTCAGTATAGGAAGTACTGGCAAATACTCTGTGCCCTGCAACGTTTAGGTGTTTTCAGTACAATGCAAACCCCATTCACATTACACAATGAGCATTCCCTGGAATAGCTTGCAAGGGTCATGGTGCTCCCTTCTGAACGTGCATTCCTCAAAATATTTCCTTGCAGAAGCTAAACTTTATGATCTTGCCTTTTGGCACATCCTGTGCAAAGCTATGCTTATTCAAACACCAACTTTTTACCGCACTATTGATGCTCAAAACAGTAAGAACAAACATAATATAACCCTTAGTGCAGCAGAGGAATTGCAGGTCAGAGATGTGAAGCCCAGTCTCACTGATACTTATTATAGAGAAAATCTCTGTGGGGTAAACATTGTCTGGGTGAAAACCAGAGATGGAATATGAACAGAAAGACAGAATAAATCAGCATCTGAGGAATACCTGACAATGTGACCTTGCTCTGTTTATTCTGTTGACACTTGGTTCATCACCTCTAACTGCAAATATGCATTTGAGGCTGGAAGGGATAATAGGATATAAAGTTTTGATTTGAGCTCACATGGTATGGCATGTCAAGGGAAATACAGCACTCATGTCATCCATCTCAAATTAGTGCCAATAAAACTTTTATGTATTTTCTCTGAGGCTTATATGATGCTCTCAAGTCAGTGCTAGTGGAGAACATGTAGCATCAAGTGCCTCCATCACACTGCCATGATTCTGTCTCTCTTTCAGATGTTTTGGGTACTACTGCCCTGGAAGCCACAAAAATGACGTACCAAATCAAAATGCATGGAGCTATGACCATTTTGAAGTTATCATTGAAACAATTTTTTTTATCTCTCTGCTTAAAAACCAAGCATTTTATTTGTCCCAGGCCACGTTGTTCCAATCATGCGAAACGCCAAAGAGGGTCTCTAATAAAGGAAATCTCTATTTTCCAGTGGTGGAAAGGAAATAAATCTCTATTTTCCACTGCAAAATATGCAGTGGTGTTTTACTACATTGTTGTGAGTGGCACTGGGACAGGCTGACATCGAGGTGCAGCCTTACCTCAGCCCACCTGCAAACCCATGGCACCAGATCTGCCCTGCTGCTGCTCAGAGATGCCTGACCAGGAGCAAGGAGTCTGGGGAGGCCACAGGCAGCAGGTCCCTCTGACACTGAATATTCAGACATAATCCTAACAACCCTTTACCTTAAAGGGATGGAAACAGAAGTTCTTGAGCATGAGAACATACTGACTTTAACAGCTACACAGACATTTTTAGAATTCAAAATAAATGCTATCTATTACATAGAGAAACTGAAAATATCTCTGGTAGTTATACTTGAAACCTTGTGCATTTTTAAACTTTTTTTTAATACCAGCAGACTGAATATTGCTTTTTTAAATGTGGGGGAAGAAAGTGATATGAGAGAAAGAGAAAAAATATAAAATCAGTAATGAAAAGAGGCTGTTTCAATGTGCTGAGTCCTTGAAAATTAGAGTTAATTCCAGAGAAAAAAGTCACAGGTAAAGGGCAGATGCATAAATCATTAGCACATTAATCTATGCAATAACTTCATATTTACTGTAGCTGTCTAAGGAAGTTTAATTTATTCTCCTTTTGCTCACAGAATAACAACAGTTTCAGCCAGAGGTCTTTCTAATCAGTTATCTGCAATTGGTTTAACTTATCCAGGAATACGCTCCCTGATACAAAATGGCCAACCCCATTTCTCCTCCATTTTTAATACACTTTTTTTCAAAGGAAACTTGTCTCTGTGAAAAGATCACCCAGCAGGCATCCAAAACAAGAACAAATACTACTGAGCTGTCAGTCTTAACACCCTCCTTTGGTCTTTCCCATTTCATCCTCCCCCAGCTGTTTTCCCCAGTGGTGCAATGAATAGGCCAATTGATTTTGGTTTTAGTACAAGTTCCTTGCAACTGCTGTTTTTAAGAATGAATTGGACACTGAAACCAATTCAAGGTCATCATTGTGCCTAGAAGTCCTTCCTCAAGCTATTGTTGCCAGACTTAAATGTCTTTTCCAAATGCATTTAGTAAGCTTTAGCATTTGCACCAAAAATTTCAAGACCCAAGGCTTGCTTTGAGTTGTCATTATTGTTGATTTTAAGCTTAAGTCACTGTGATCCAGCTGTTTCAGGGAATTTAGGGAGAGTGTTTGTTGTAAAAAAAAAAATGAAGTATGACAGAAAGGGTCATGCTGGTATCAGCAGTGTGTCCTGATCACTGTCAGGAAAATCTACCCACTCAAGTGTTGTAAGTGGTGAGCATTAAAACAGCAGAGTTTATTTATAGCTGATAAAGACTCATTAGGGGGTTGACAGTGCATTTTCCAAACATGATTTAAACATTTCTGAACAGTCCATGGCAACTAATTAAACTTTTAAGAAGTGGAAGAAGGGAAGAAGGAAAGATAGGAAAACAGAGGTAGAGAAGAAAGATCTGGCTCACGCAGGGTTGCCGTGCTGTCTCTGGTCCAGTTCCTCTGGATGGTGGATACACACACAGCCCCCTCAGTTCTGCTACTTGTAGCATATGCACATTTTGTTATTCTTGAACCTGGAAGGGGGTTGGGAGCTGTTGTGGTTTAAATTCCCCTCCTCCCTGTCAGAGAGGCAGATGCAATGCTGTCTCAAATTTGTTTTTAGAGATAGTTACCAAAGAAGTTGGTCCCCAAAAAATGCTCTCCTACCTCCATAAGACCTTCTTTTCTAACCCCACTTTGTCTCATTGGTATGGTAACATTCCCTTTCTCTTCTATGAAGGGTTTGAGACATTAATTCCTTCAAGTTTACATTAACTCTTTCAGGTTTTCAGTCTCTCCCAACTATCACATCCATGATGACCCAGTATGCTCAATTTCACTTGACACCATACAGCTGAGAACTCCTGAGTCTCAGTCTACCATCAGATTTTCCTTTATTGAAGAGAAACTATTTTTTGCAAGGAGTCAGAAACATCAAGTAAAACTGAAAAAGAAATAAAACAGAGAAGAGAGTTGGAGAACACACAGACTGCATAAATGCTTTATGTCTTGCCTTGGATTCCACTTCATTTCATAGGAAACCGTGCTACAGCCTCAAGGTGTCAGGGAAAAGGGAACAAACTCTGCAACTACATGTATGATGCCTCATAAAAGGAAGAATTCTTGCTCCAGAAGCTGATCCAGCATACTGATGTGGTCCAGCACGACAAGGCAGCCAGACAGCACTGGCAGCTTACAAAGCCTTCCAGAGTTTGGCACTCTGGTTTCTGTCAAGAGACTGCTTAAATTAGGGGTGAGCACGCATGAAGCTCTTCAGAGGTGCACAGCACAAAAAGTATTGCCAGCACTTTTCACAGAAAAACACAGAAAGCACATTAGGACTGGGAAATATACTCTTGTCTGGCTCAGGAAATCCAGATTGTGTTCTTACTGACTGCTCTCTGCCCTCAGTGGCTTCTCACCTGTGAAACTGAGGCAATGCTGCCTTTTGGCAATGTGCTTTCCATGTGAAACTGCTGCCAAAGAGCAAGTGATTATTATTTATTGCTACTCAGAGTAGATACACCTAAACTGGGGAACCTGAGAAATGAACCCATGGATATGCGGCCAAGGAGAAAGCTAAACTGCAGCCTGTTTGGACCTCCACTCCTGATATGGGGCATGGGAGATGTGGCCAAACACACTCATCCAGTTTCAGAAGAGTCTGTGTAGCAACTGGCCTCAGCCTTCTTCCCTGATAATTGAGACATTTTTCAGAACTGGATTTCTATAAATGAGTGGAACTTCTCCAAGAGTACCAATCTGTCTCCAAATGCTCAGAATTGGATGCATGCTAGAAATGCAAGTTGTGTTTACTTTCCACTGCTAACACAGGCAAATCAAAAGCTCAAATTAAAAATGCTTTCCCATGTTAGGCTTTTTCCTTAATCTTGTACTGAAAGAACAGATATACAAATGATTTTATGCACCTTATTGAAAGTGTCTGAAAATGTCATTGCATGCCACCATTTCTGTCAGAAGCACCCAGGTAGCAGAGGATGGATGATTTATGTGCTGTACTGACACAGACTGCAAAGTACATAGCACAAACATCAGTTTGACAAAGGATGTTGAAACTATCTTCTAATACAGTTTTCAGCTGAGACCATGTATAAGACAACTAAATAGAAAAAAAATTTAAAAAGGTAAAGTGAAGGCAGGTAACTGGCAAAATTATTTTTTTTAACTAATGCCTTTTCATTTAGTAATTTAAGACCCATGTCCTTCTTAAAACACAGTATAAAATCTATAAAAGCAGCTAAAACAGTCATCCAAACTCTATTTTCATGCCTGCAGCACACAGCTAGTGCTGAAAGTCACTGCAGGCTTACAGCCACTGCCACTGAGAGGGGGATTTGGTTAATGAGACCAACTACTGGACCATCCATTGATTCTAATGCTTTTCAGTTCATGACTCCTTTCACTAAAATGAACTTTCTGACGATAGGGTGAGGATGTTCTTTTTCAAGGTCTGACATTTACTCTTCTCCTCTTCCAATCACTGCAGTAATCTCTCAGTGGAGATCACAACAATACACGACTGGATAACCCAGCACCTCCTGCTGCCTTCTTCATTTTCTCATTTGTTTTTGCACACACCTGAACTCAGAAAGGTCAGCTCATGAACACTGCACACACACTCCTTTTGCTCTTCAGAGCTAGGCAGGTTTGGGGTGCTGAGCACAGGGTGAAAATGGGCAAATGTGAACTGCATTGCAGCTGCATGGGGCAGCTGGGCACTTGTCCCCTCCGATGTCACCAGAGCCCCTTAGTGACAGCTTGGGCTCTGGATGGAACTCAGGTGGAACTCACATGCAACCAGAGAGTTTATAACCTTTGGAAGGAGGGACAGCCACTGGGGAAGACTACACAGCCTTTGTGGTGTTGGGCAGAGAGGAAATCAGAAGGGCCAATGTCTGACTGGAATTTTGTTTGGCCAGTGCCCTAAAAAGACAATGAAAACTGTTTCCATAACTACATTAGCAACAAAAGGAGGGCTCAGGAGAACCTTCAACCTTTACTGGATGGGGGAAAAGTGACAGTGACATAGGAGGAGGAGGAAGGCAGTGAGGTACTTAATGTAAGGCCTGCTCCAGCACCCTCATCTCCTCCCAGGACAAGAGGACCCACTCAGCAGATGAGAGAAAGGCTGAGAATCTCAATTCCCTGGAGTTTAGTCAAGTCTCTAACACTGTTTTTAACAGCAACCTCCTGGAGGAACTGACTGCTCATGGTGTGCTCTTTGCTGGGTAAAAATGGCAGGCTTGGGCACTGGCTGTGGGGCTGGGCCCAGAGAGGGTGGGGAATGGAGTCACATCCAGCTGGGGACAGACACCAGGGATGTTCCCCAGGGCTCAGCCTTGGGGCTGCTTTATGAGGAGAGACTGAGGGGGTATGAAGGGGTTAATCTGGAGAAGAACAAGCTCCGGGGTGATCTCACATCTTGCTGAGGAGGGGAGGTGGCGATGGAGGTGCTGATCTCTTTTCCCTAGGACCCAGGATGCAGGGGAAGACTCCACCTGTTCCTCTCTGCTGCTCCATCCTCATCATCTCTTACTTGTCCCCTGCTCTGGGATGAGGCCCCTTCCAAGGGCTGTAGTGCTTCAGGATAAATGTGCTGCTTCAGGGGCACTGCAAGGGCCACACCTTTTTCAGGAAATGTCCATGTGCTCCAGCATGGGAGCTCTGTCAGATGCACAGATCCCTACTCTGGTGCTGGGAGAACCTCATCTTCCTCCTCCTCCTCATCCTGCTCTCAGGTTGCTGTTGGCAGGGGTGTTCCTTTCACTTCTTTCCTCCCTCCTCATTCCCCCTTGCAGCATTTTCCCTCTTCCCCCAGGCCTCCCCTGCAGCTCCACCTCTGCCAGGCTTGGACACTTGGGCCAAAGACACAGCTCTGCCCGTGCCAAGAGTGACTTCTCAGCAGCCTGGGGGACATAGGCATGTTACTGTCATGTTTTCTGAAAAATCCCTTTGCCAGGATTTCTTCTCCTGAGAAGACAAGAAGCCTCAGAGAAAAAAACAATTATTATCTCATTTGCTTCTCCCTGTTTTGCTGCTTTGGAATGTGGCTGGAGAGAGTTTCCCAACAGGTGCATGTTTGGTTTCATGTGAATTGTTTTTACCTAATGACCAATCACCATCAGCTGTGCTGGTCTCTGAGGAGTCAGTCACGAGTTTTTCATTATCATTCTTGTTAAGCCTTCTGTCTGTATCCTTTGGTTTTTTTAGTATAGTTTTAGTATGGTATTCTTTTATATAACATAATATCTTAAAATAATAAATCAGCTGTCTGAGAACATATAGTCAGATTCTCATGAATCTGACTCACAAACTCAACACAGGCAGTGCTCCCACTTTGGAAGTGCAGGGAGAAAAAAGCAGGAGGTCTGTGTGCACGGGGCTGTCACCCAGCACCCATCAAACTGTGCCCAGAGGTGGCTGAGGCTTCAGCTGTGGGTCAAGATCTGAGGATCAGAAGTAGGTGATGCAATGTCTTCTGCAGGCCTTTGGGTGTTCCAGTTATGGGACCACCTCTCTAAAAGGAGCAGCCTGAAGGGAAACAGGGGATCCCCATGTTGGAGCTGCTGATTTCAGCAGCACACACTGGAGCATATCCAGAGAAGGGGAACAAGGCTGGTGAAGGGTCTAGAACACAACCCCTATAAGGAGCAGCTGAGGGAGCTGGGGCTATTCAGCCTGGAGAAAAGAAGGCTCAGAGGAGACCTTATCATACTCTACAACTCCCTGAAAAGAGGGTGTAGCCAGGTGGGGGTCAGTCTCTTCTCCCAGGCAACCCACAACAGGAGAGGACATATTCCTAAGGTGCACCAGGGGAGGTTGAGGCTGGAGATTAGTGCAGCAATCCGGCTCAGAGAAAATCGTCCCGGCTCGCTGGCCAGCACCGCCAGCAGCACGGGGGGCTCTTGTCCCGAGAGCCAGGCCTCAGGCCAGCGCCTCAGGCAAACGCCCAGCGCTACAGCTGCAGGCGCTGCCTGGTGCGGGACAAGACCGGTTACGGGCTGCGGCCAACAGGAATGAGAGAGCGCCCTCCAACTGGGGTGAAGTCCGGATTTATTAAAAATCCAGGGAACACCAGCAATCAAAGAGAGCAGGGAAGGGGTTACATGAGCTTATAAAGGGGGAGGGAGGTAGGGGTGGAACCAGATCAGGAGCAAATGGGAATCCAGAGGGGAGTGGGGTACAGGGGATTGAAAACAGGAAAACACCAATCATGACAATAGGAAGGAGGGGCTCCAGCCCCTAAACCAATCACCCTGAGCCCTAAACAAGTTTCTAGAGGAAAAGGTGGTGGCAGGGAATGACTGGCAGGGCACTGGGGTGGGGTTGAGGAAAGGATACATTTGATCTCTAGAGAAAATGGGGAGGAGTTTTAAAAGATGCAATGATGACCCTGGCAACTGGGGTGGAGTTAGGGTGACTGACATTAACAAGGAGGGGAGGGACGAGCAGGGCAGAACCATTACAAAACAAGGGGGGAACAGAACAGTCCAACTTTAACAAACACAATAGAACAGATTAGGAAAAAGTTCTCTACAGAAAGTCATTGGGCATTGGGGTGGGCTGCCCAGGGAGATGGGGGAGCCACCATCCCTGGAGGTGTTTAAGACTGGATGTGGCACTTAGTGCCATGGTCTAGTTGAGAAGGTGGTAGGTTAGGCAATCTTTGTCTGATTTCTAGTCTGTCAACAAGGACAGATTCTCTGCTGAGTCTCAAGGACCAATAACAAATGGACAAATTAGAACAAAATGTGGCTGGAGAGGAGGAATGTGAAGAGACAGGGAAGCATTTTTTCTCTGAGGTCATGAAAGGAAGGAAAGCAGCTGAATTATTACAGTTATTGAGGCAGGTGCAGAAACAGTTACAGGAAGAAATTGAGAAAAAAACCAAAAATTGGAAATAAAGGTAGAGATGATGCTGAAGCAGACAGCTAATCTCCCTGCACTGTCTGGATTAAAAAACTAATTACATCTTCTGAAGGAAATGGAAATGGAAATACAGAGAGTGATGCCTGTGATAAGGAGCTAGGGGAAAATGATCCTTTATCTCTTTCAAATCCCCCCTGCCACGTGCATGAAGACATATCCACTACAAAACCTTGGGGTGGATGGGGACACCAGAAAATTACCCAATTCAAGCCAGTTCAGGTGGCTGATTTGCAGGAGCCCTAAACCAGGCAGGATTGAAATCCAGCATATGGAATCCTATCAATGCAGACATCATAACAGCCCATACATTCAGATTCCAATTGGTTCCTGTCAACAGTAAAATTTCTAACAGATAGAGGAGAACAACACTCAATATTAATGCAGCAGGATGCTGAGAAGTTGGGTGTATAACCCAGATGGCAAAGAGTTAAAATCAGTGGAGTAAATAGAGCAAGTGTTACCTGCTGAACTGCAAACTTAGGGCTCCTGGGTGAGAGCAGATGTCTGCCACCCACTTTGCAATTCAAGATCACAGTGAAAACACTTTGGGTTTCAACGTTCTGAACTATGGAACCTGGCATCTGCTGGACAGCACTGTGTGTTTCTTCAGTTTGATGTTAACTCTGACACTAAAAGAAATCCAGAGGCTGCACCTGCTCCATGGGGTGCCTGTACTCCCTGGTGCAAGGACTGCTGGAGTATCACAGTGCTGGATTTTGTTGTGCTGCAAGACAGAATTCCTGAACCTGTCTTGGCCCCACTAACAGTTGCAGTACCAACACTGCAAACCTTACAGGCACAATAAAAGCAACCAAGTGCTGGGGCATTGATGGGGTGGTACCAGACTGCAAGACAAGCTGTAAAAAATGCCTTGTCTCTGAGAATTCCATGTTAAACCTGAGATGACAGACAGAAGCAGTCACTAGAGGGAGACAGTGCAATTTCATAGAACAACTCCAGAAAACTTTTCAGTTGGAAAATTACTAAAAAGCCAGAAAATCCATGCCTGTGGGTCTCACAGGTTAATTCACTGGTATTACCTTGCCTAGTGAACTCAGAACTACAGGATCAACAGCAATATTTGCCCATGTTGGAAGAAGATAATAGATATTATGGAAAGAAAAAGAACTAGTCTGTCCATATTTCTGTCACAAATAGCATTCACTTTTAAAATGCTTTTTCTGAGAGGCTAAGAGAAAAGATTGTCATAGTCTTTGTACCTGTGTATCTATTGCATGGCTAAAAATTCTTCCACCTCAAGTGATAATTCCTTTTATTTTGCTTTTTTGGCCTCTGAATTCATTACTGTTCATTTAACCATGAAGAAATTAAAGGCCCTGGTATACATTTTCCTAACTCCTACTGACTTCTGATCTATGAAGTACTTAGTGATGTACAAATTTATTTGAAAGCGAGAGACAAGCTTCTTCGGGAACAAAACTTTGTGACCTACTAGGAATTAAGGAAACATGATGAGGCAGTGATGGAAACATATTTGTTATGTATTGGATTTAAAATGCATTCAATTTTAGGTTTTAAGGTTGAGGGAGGAAAGTTTACAAATTCACAAACCGCAGTTGTTCCTCTTCTTCATTTTCAATTCCTCCCTGTAGTTCTCTGTTTCATCCCTTTCCCCACTCTTCTTTGCCTTATGTTGCCTGTGTCAGCCCCATTGATGATCCAAAGTTTAGCCTTGTGCATATGTCCAGTTAGAGACTGATCAGATGAGTCTAATCAAAGATGCTAAGAGAGAGGCAGCACAAATGATGACCATTTCACAAACAGCTTCATTGAGACTAAGACCTGGATGAAGCAAATTGCTTTCTGGATGCTTTGCCAAGAGTTTCTGGGTCAGTGAAGTCAACAGGCTTAACAGTAATGAGGAAATGCTGACAAAACACTGGGTGAGAATACAGTCCCTGATAGGGACTGTAAAAGGATTGAAGATACATTTGCCTCCAGGACCTCCTCATACTTTTCAAAGGTTTTTCCAATACAGAAAATTCCTATTAGTTTAGCTGTGCTGAGCTAACAATATCCTCCGTGAGAGAATTGTTTATGCTAATCTAATCACTGTTATTCATTTACTGCAGTATTTACACCAGGGGCTACCTAGCATGGCTATTTCAGTTTTTATTAAAATAATAACTAAAATGACACAAACCTGATTTTAGATGGACCTAGAAGTATGCAAAATCAGCACTGGATGCACATGGTGCTGGTCCAATACAAGCCATTTGTAAGATACTTTACCAATATCTATGAGTGTCATTTATGGAGCAAATGCTGCTGCCCGAGGCCTGCTTTCTATTTGTCTTTCAGATCTTTTTGACAAAAAAACTAAAGCGTAATCAGCTTTAAACTATCTTGTGTTCTGAGTCTCCAGGGGAAATAATAATTCTATATGCTTCTCCTTCTTCCACTCGTGATAGCACTGACAACATCATCCTTGCTAGCTCTGCTTGCAGCCTCCAAGGGCTGCCCTTGAGTGTGATGACAAAGAATGTCTGTTGTTTTCCTTTACTAAAATCACAGATTTACTTTTATTATTAAAACTTTAAGAAAAAAACCCTTATCCTGTCTTCAATCCTTTCATCTCCTTAAATCTTACCCAAATGACAAAGGTAATTACATAAATTACAGACAGTGAAAACTGGTGTATTCATTTACTCAGAGCTGAAAATGAAGGGAATGAATATTCAAAGCAGTGTGATGTAGCACTGTGTGAGGAAAACACCACATCAGCAAACTGAATTAACTCTTTATTGGCAGAGTCTTTGAACTGCATCTGGCTTTTATGAGAAATAATGTTACTTGCCACCTAGTTCTCACTGATGTCAGCAACCAGGTGGAAGAGTGAACTGCCAGCTCCTGCCTTTCACCAGAAGCAAAATCACATAGAGGAGTCTCCCTCCTAAATTCACAGGATCTGGACAGATTCTGTAAGAAAAAACAACATTTCTTGTGGAAACACAGTTTCTGCTAAATTTGGTTTAGATGCACTTCTGCCTCAACCCCACACATTACATTCTCAATATATTTTTAAAAATTCAAAGAAAAAGCACAGTTCAGAAACCCTACAGTTGGCATGCCTTAGTGGTTTTTCTCCTCAAATCCTTGCCCCTTGTAGTAATATTGTGCATTTTTCTTAGTTTGGGAGATCACTGTGGTGCTGCCTTGGTTGGAGAGGTGAATTCACCTGCCTGATCCAACACAAAGAGCTCTGTGATGATGGAAGTGATTTTCAAAAGAAACAAGATCACCCAAGCCACGAGTGTGTGGTACACTCCTGAAGCAGTAAGGATTGGAAATCGTCTGCAAAACAGACCTTTCTTGTCTCCAAGGAAGGATCTCTTGCTTTTTTCTCCTTGAGCTCTGATTTGTGGTTTTGCTCGAGGGAAGAAGTGAAGAGAGGCTGCTTGAATCTTTTCAACTAAATGGTTTCCATGCCTTTAGAGCTGCCAGAACAGGCTTCTGTGCCACTTCCAGGACTCTGCCTATACATACTATACACCAAAAATTCTTCAGATGGGAAAGCAGATCAGATTTGGGTGAGAATTTGCATGAAGTTCCTGAAGCAGATGAACTAGCTGTCCAGATTAGTGTGCAATCCACAGATTTTTCAGGGATTTGGCTCTACTCCTGTCTCCATCCTTTTAAAGCCCTCTCCTCATGGGTGCTTCTTTGGCACAGTAATAAAATTTTACTCACAGAAATACTTTCAATGTTTATTTCAGAGTAACTTTACTGGATTTACCCACTTTTGGACAATTACATCAGACACTTCAAAATACTGTTAATAACTCAGATAAGTAACAAGAAAAATGCATCATTAATTTATATTTACTTACTACTCTGAACTTAATTCGAGGTGTCATCTACAGATAAAAACAACTGCCACTAATTTCATACCTTCTGCATGATACAGTAGACATTTGGAGAGATCATTAGGCTGCCAGTCTCTGTATCCCATGTTAATTCTAGCTTTTTATTGTTTCTGAATGCCATTCATTTATTTATTGTGGAAGCAACTTCTGAAAATGCATTAGTGTTGGAAATCCCTAGATTGTTGTAAATTAGGAAATAATCATTTTATTTTCCAACAGGTGTCATTTAAATGTCACTACAAACCTCTATATCCCTGTTGCAAACTGCAATATATTTTTCTCGTTGCTATTTGAAGGTATTTATCCAAAATCCCATGCTACCAAGCATTAATTTGTTAAAAAAACAGTCTGGTTTTCTTCTACCACAATGTTTTGTTTAGTCATTGCAATGACTATTCATATCCTTGCCCTAATTACCATTATACCAGCATGGCCTCATATCCTCACTGCCAATGCTCCAACTACTGCATACAGAATAGCTGCTCTCACCAACAGGTACTTACACTGCTTTGTTGGAAATTGTTGTGCTCAGAATTGCACTAGACCACTTCAAAGCTAGTAAAATGAGTCATCAATCTGGCTTTTACCAGAAGTGTTTCTTTTTCTTTTTCTTTTTCTTTTTCTTTTTCTTTTTCTTTTTCTTTTTCTTTTTCTTTTTCTTTTTCTTTTTCTTTTTCTTTTTTCTTTTTTCTTTTTCTTTTTTTTCTTTATTGTTTCTTTTCTCTTCTGGTTCTTCCTGAGTGTGAAATTAAAAGCAACGAAGCAGCATCTGTGGCCCGTTCTGCAGTTTCTGCTGCCCTCTGATGGGTGCAGTGATAGAGCAGCTTTGGGAACTCACTGATTTTACTGTGTTGAGCTTGTTCAACTTGAGGGATTGAAGCCCTCTTTTCTGCTCCTCAAGTGAATACTAAGCAAATACAAGAGAATACATGAGTTGCTGTTTATGCCCTCTCTTTCTCAGGTGGTCATTTGTATTTGTGTAAAGGGAAGGAAAACGAAATATAACAGCTCATTTCTTTAAGAGGAAAAAAAAAGAAAAAATAGAGGATTTTAGGTTTCAGTTTTGGCATGGTTCTTACTCATACTTCAGCTTCAGTGTGTGGCCTCTCTGAAATCAGTCTAAACATGGTGCATCATGAGATTAAACACTGTGTGCTTGCTCTCCATCATAAAGTAATTTAGCAATTTCAGGCTGCCCTCATTAGGTTTGAAGCCTCCCATAGACACTCTTTTTGCCTTGTCAAATGGATCTTGCTCCTGCTTTAAAGTCCTTGCTCCTCCTAATTGCATGTGTGGTAAGAGCCAAACTCCTGTCTGCAACACGAGCCTTGCACCAAGTGTTGATCCACTGAAGGCTCCCACTCCTGTCCAAACATTTCCCTCTCCCTGAAAGGGCTGAGAACTCCACTCATGCCCCCTTCTGCACCATATTGGTAGTTACTGCTGGTAAAAACCCACATTTTTTTTCAAAAGATACAGACATTATGCTGCATCCTTGACCAAGTCATGTATATCAACTCCTTCATTAAAAGACTGGGTGCCAAAACGAGAAAAAAAAAAGCTGCAAGACTAGTGGCAAATTTCATAAGCATCAGCAAAGACAACAGTAAGTTAAACATGATCTTAATTTGTGACATGCCTTTGAAGCTATGCTACATGCTGAGAATGCTGACACCATGTACATGGCATGTTCTGTGCCCTCATCTGCACCGCCCTGCATGCAACATCAATGGGAAATCTCGCTCAGAACTGAGAGAATCCAAATCTAAACCAAGTCAAACATATATATATATATATATATATATATACACTCATGTCACTGATGGAAATTATCAGGGTAAGAAAGTTTAGAACAGCACGATGTTTTCCTTCAAAATAAATAAAGCAAATTTCCGTGGTTTATTTTTGATGTATTTTCGTTCTCTTGAAGGACTTCTAATAAAGATTTCCAGTGAAATCTCCTGTTTACTCAGACATTTGACAAAATGAAGTCAAGACTTCTCTCTGACTCATTACAGTAGCCAAGCCTTGGTTCTAATTATGACAGGTACAGCACTTGCTGCTGATAACTCTTTTAGCCCATTTGGATTTCTGTTAAGGCCATTGGCAAGGATTTATTTAATTAACTTTCTGAACACCACTTTCAACGACACAACTGTAATTACTCCAATCTAGACAAAGACTTTACCTACAGAATGTACTAAAATATTATTTCTGTCGGATAACTTTTCCTCATCTCAGTCAGCTTTAGCCTGTAATCTGTATATAGCTGTTTACTGCGCTGCAATTTTTCTTTCTTTTTGCTTTTTAAATTCCATTGCTATGCTTGGGATGTGTTGAAGGCTTCAAAGTAAAATGGTCTGGCCTCTAATGAACTTCTTTCAAACTTGATGGGTATATAAAGAGAAGACAGGATACAATGAGAGCCAGACAGTTATTAATACAAGTTGGGTTGTTGGGGTTTTTTTATTTCCACCCCTGAAAAACAGAATCTAATCAAGGATATTTGTATAGCCCAAGCAATCCTGTATGTTGCCCAGACTTGACCATAATCACCACGTTCACAGAAGTGGAAAAAAAAATAAGAAAAGGATGAAGGCTTTTTGATTTGCAGTTAGAAACCTTACACTACAAAGAGGTAAATGAAAACTGAAGTGAGCTACTTTCTGTGTAGAAAGAAGATGAGATGGTGCCACATGTGGAAAGATTCTAGCAGTGAAGAGTCCAGGTTTAACACCAAAAGGGCCAACTAAGGCAACTCAAAGCAACATTTTCAGTACTTCTAGAAAACTTTAGAAATCAAAACCATAAAAAATAGGTGAAAGATTCTTAGTAGCCTTCTGAAAATGAAGCAGCTACTCAAGGACATCATAACACAAACACAACCCTCTTTATAAAGGCCTGGGGTGGAGCAAGGAAATTATAGACCAGTTTGACCTTGGTGGTAGGCAAGATCCTAAAGATATTAATAAGAGATGACATCACAAGGAACACAGACTGGGCAAAGTGATTAATGGATATAATCTACTTGGATTTCAAAAAAGTATTTGACATAAAACTGTAAAGTGGATTGATGTACAATGGCAGCAAGCATAACATGGAAGGTGTCATCCCTGAGCGACTAATGAGTAGCACAGGTTCACCCTACATCTACCCATGCTCTCTGCACTCTTGGAGGAAGCATGATAAAATTTCATTCATTTAGTATACAGACTGCAGACTGAGGCTAATTTGTTGTTCCAAGACTGCTGGTCTCTTAAAGATACAGGGGACACATTTTGCTCTCAGTGCCACAAGTGTAGTTAGTAGAGATTTCCCACAGTGGGTGCTGTAGGCTACATATATTCTGTGTTATGTATCATAGTTTCCTGTCAAACTAAATTATTTTGACTCGTTGGTATGAGTTTGAGAGATAAGTGGAGATAAGTATTTAGCCCTTCTTCCACAGCATTGAGTTCTTTGGTATCTGATTTGGTATCCTTTATTTCTATCAATATAAATCCTGGGCAAACCCAAGGAAGCTGTTCCATTAAAATGAATTTAAAAACCTAGCACTGAAAGCATTAAATGTGTACTTTGGGCCTGGTTGTCTGAAAAGTCAATTGCATCAACTACAAGGGAGAAATTGGCTTATGTAGCTTCTCTACTGCTGATCCCTTGTAATGCCAAAAGGAAGTTCCAACCATTTACAAGCTGACATATATAAAATGTGAATCCACTGGGATGCCGTAAGTCTCCTTTGAAAACCCTGTCACCATCAACAGCTCAGGCTAATATCAGCAACTGCTGTGATAGTTGCTCAGAACAGTCATTCCTTTTCCAAAGTGTAAAGTTGAAATGGCAAGATAAAGTTGCTGCTTACCCTCGTGTTGTTGCTTCAGCAGGATATATTTATCCCATTACTACTGGAGAGCTTGGCAGGCTGCTGAAGCATCGTGATGAACAGAGGTTAATGATAGCAGGGAAGCCAGCTCTGTTCCAGATTTGTCATGTGGATGTGATGCCATGTGCAGTGGATTGCACTATCAATGAAAGGATCAGAAAGGAGTCAGCTGATCACTACAGATTCAGTCCCTGAAAACCACCCCACACCCACAGCCTGAGTCTCCCTAGGGCAAGAGGCAATCCCAACGTGTACTTCTGGAACTAGGAGGGACTGCCAGCAGGAACCAGCCAGAAGGGTGTGTGTCCAAGTGGTGATGGATATCTAAGTTCAGCTGGGTAACTGAGAATGAAATTTGACTCAAATCTGCTGACAGACATTCATGTGCAAGTCACAGTGCCACTCAGGTGCATCCTCTTGGAAGTTTGGGTTATTTTGGTGGTGGTGATGTTGTATCAGAACATGTTCTGAATTTGGTCTTGGACTCTATCAGAAGTATTATCAGCACTTGAAAGTAAAAACTTTCCAATAACTCTCTCTACATCATAGACCTCACACAAACTCAGTCCTCTGACTTAGCAAAGTTGCACAACCTGGGTTGGGAAATGAAGGCTTCAGCTATTTACATCTACCTTTTTGCTAACGATGCTCACCTTTTGGATCTCTACCAGGTGAGAATTTCACACATCCCTTGCCACAGAAACAATGTATTCAATTTGTTTCTTGTCCATGCCACAGATTTCTTATACAACTTGTTATAGGGTACCCTAGAGTGTACAATCAGTGGCACCCTTTCTTGCGAACAAAAGACACTATAAAAAAGAACCTTATATTTTTTTCTTTATTATGTCTTCAGTTTTTGTTGGAATAGTCATGAACTGATATAAATTAAAAGAAGGGAATCTAGCTGACAAGAAACTTTTGGAGATGACAAATGAAATACCCCAGTCTTTGCACCCTGCAAATATTAAAACTGTCCAAGAGAAGTGTCTCTCTATACTGAAGGCTGGTATTTCAGTCTCTTCACTGGAAGCCTGGCTAGTTTCCTGGCTACTGTTGCTCTCAATCCTCCTCAGCATCTCCTTCATTGATACTTCGACCTTTGGTCATTCTGATAGGGTGGATTAGAAATAACATGGAAAGAAACATGTGTGTAGCAACTAATGTGACAAAGGAACTTTAAAAAAATGTAATTATGATGCTTAAGAAAGATCCAAAAGCTTCACTACATGATCTAATGGAAGAGGAAAACCAAATTCACTGATTTTTTTAAAGCAGAGAGAAAATGACCACTGGACAAAGAAATGGCACAATATTTATCTGCTATGATACATCCCAACACAGAAAAATCAAATAAAGCCAGAAGGAATAAGGTTTACTGAAATGATTCATGAGTATCAAAGGCCTGGGGAATGCTGGAGCTGGCACAGAATATAAGATGTTTCTGAAGAGTCATGGCTGGAACAATTTGTTTTCCCATGCACAAACAGACTTTTCTTCTCTTTGAGCAACACAGTTCATCAAAAATATAATCAAAAGTGACTTTTGACCCCATGACAAAAGCATTGTATGTTAGTGCCAAGCTCTGCTAAGTTTTATTTTTCTTACATGAATTCTGAATGTGATACAGTTATAACTTTAGACCCTTGAGCTTTTGGCCTAGAGCAAGGAGACCCAATCTAGCCCAGAATTCAGACAGCACAGTGACAACATGAAAATACTTCTGTCCACCTTATTCTCTGCTGGAGCCTTGTGCCAGGCTAAATAAAGACCATGGCCCATTGTTCTATATGATTTGAATTAGAATTGTTACCAAACTGACAGTCACTTAGGAAGTATGTTCTTATTAAGAGTATTTCTGTTAAAACATTTAGACAGCAACAATGTAGATAGGTTAGCAAATGAAATACTTCTCATCTGCATTCACCTAGCAATTTTATCAGAAAAAGGGTGCTAATCTCTCAACAGCTTACTCATAGAACATTTTATTAAGTGAAAATTATCAAACTGCATCTTTTCATGTAACACATTAGAATACAGCTGTTACTCAGAAGTCAATTCTGCTGAGCCAAACCTGCAGTTTCAAATTCCTGCAGCACCATGGCCATAAAATTACCATGGCTTACCAGGCATAGTGAGAGGCTGGGCTTTTTCAGAGAACACACAGAAACCCATGATGGGGAGAGCAGGGATGTCAGTATCCTGAGCCTTCTGTAGGGCTGTGGAAAAAGATACACACGGCTAACAGATCCCTCCATCTTCACGGATGCTTGCCTTCTTTTGCTGGAAAGTAATGACCATGGAATTGCTCCCTTTTGGTGTACTATCTATAAATAGAGGGCTGTGTTGCTGCCCTGGAGGTTTAGCCCTAAGGATACTGTGCTTTCTAACTCCTATAAAGAATTCCAGTAAGCAAGGGAGACTCCAAACCATGAGTCTGCCTGAATCTGTCTGCTCAGACTTGTGACTAATTGAGCATCTCACAAAGTGAAGGAAACCGAGGGAAGGCGGTACCAACCAGGCATGCAAATTAAATTGTTCCAAAGATATGTGTTGAACAACTTCAGATAAAATGAATCACATTACTATGAAATATTATAGGCTGTACAATTACAGAGACTGAAGATACTTTTAATTACCCTGTGTTAATTATCTACTTAAAATACTTTGGGAAGGATCAATAGGAGATCTGTTAGGAAGTACATTTCTGCTGTTTATTGTTTAGGAAGCAATCGTTGTATATAAGCTAAACTGTAAAAAAAAGGTGTTTTGTATTCTGGAAAGCTGTCTCAATATTTTGTATTTTGGAAATGTCTCAATAAAACTATTTAACTCTAGAGGCAAAATCACAAGCAAGAAAAAAAAATAAACTTCCTCTCAATTTCTGAGCCAATTTCAGGATTTGGTGACATGTATTACAAATGCTATAGTGGAACTGATGCAGGTACTTTTCACACTACTTAAGGAAAAACCATTCTTGTATTCTTTTTTGCCAGCGTTAAATGGCTATGGAATTTTTCTGTTCAAGCCCCATACACACTTTGACCCTGCTCTTCCCTCTTCACTTGGTTTCAGGGGTATTAGCCTGCCATAGTAAAATCTAGATAAGACTCTTAGCTTAGACAACTGAGAGGGCTGAAATGGAAATACAAATTGATAATACAAGTTTCTCTGATGCATGTGGCTCCTGTCAGTAACAACCAAAATTCACACAGCAAGAAAAAGCTGCACATGTTCATAACTCAAAGAGAAGAAAGCCCAGAAAAAAAATTACCTTTAGGAAGAAAGATTTTGCGTGCTTAATTCTCTTTCAAATGAGTATATCTTTCTCTTGATTCTCTTCTCAGATATTAAGGGTCTGAGTGTGTGCACATCAAATCAGCGGAAAATCTTCTAGCTGTGTTACGTTTAGATGTGCTCCTTAAAAAAATCTAAAAATAAAACCAGCTGTGATGGGTTTAAGAGTTAATTTCTGTACACAACGTAATTTTTGTACAGTTACTTGAAAAATAAGTAATGCTGGTCCCATTTGAATATTGTCCTAAAACTTGCCTCATCCTTACACAAAACTAAACCAAACAGTGCCGGGGTCTCTGCTGCTCAGAGTGACCCCAAGAAGAGTTCCAAAGTCTCTTTTCCCAGCCCGGCGCCTGAAGAAGGAGTCAGGGCTCTTCATTTCTCGGTCTCAAGGTTGTTTATTGTATCTTATCTATAAAATTCACTCTCCTGTCCTGCCCAGGTCCATCCAGCAGGACAGTTCCAGGCACTCTGCCTGCCCCCAGGGCGGTGTTATGTCTTTATACTAAAAACTATGTGTACAATGTTTACAATTGCTTTCCAATACCTATCACCTATGTTGGACAGTGAGCTTCTACTCTAAACCAATCTGTAAGTGCCAACATCACAGCAGAAGATGGAGGCCAAGAAGAAGAAGGAGAAAGGCAGGACATGCCCAGATCCCTCCATCTTTCCCCCCTGAACCCCCATTCTAAAAACTCCAAAATCTACTTTTTCACCTTGGGATAAATTCACTATCCTACCATTCTACCTAATTTGTCATGGCTTGCAGATCTTCATCTAAGGTTGGTAACTTGCTCCACAGGTCATAATCAAAACCACAGGGGCATTCTGGGCTCTGTGCCAGGGTCTCTGAGCCCCCTGGCAGGGGTCTTGGCTGCTCAGGACAGACAGAGGGATGTCCTGGGTCCTGACAAAACAGCAAATCACATAGCTTTTGCAAGCCTTTGCAAGCTTATTGTCTCTGGTAACATTTTTATCTGAGTGAAGCTGCACTGCTGACAGAATTCAATAGCATAAGCTCACTCCTGGAACTACACCAGCTCCCTCTATGTGCACCTTGGCAGACATATCTTCTGGCTGAAAGACTGAAATGAGATAGGAAATCGAAGCAGTAAAGCCCAGCCTCAGCCTCCCCTATGCTGCTGGCTTCCAGAAGATTTATGGCCTTGCTGAGAAAGGCGCAGGGCCAGGCGTCCTGCGAGCACTCGCTCCAGGGATACGCGTGGAGTTTTGTCTGCGCCGGGGCCTGGCTGCCTTCCCATGCAAACCATGCACCAGGATTAGCTTCTGTGCCAAAGGAAGCACAGATAATTTCGCCTTGACTTGAATGCTAACAAGCAGCAGACCCTGTGTGAGCGAGGTTTGGAAAGTCATCTTTAAAAGCAGCTGTTTCTTTAAACTTCACCGTACTTCCCAATTCGTGGAAAACTGAATAGCTTTCACTTGAAACCACATGCAATGCAGCCAGGTAACTTTGGGTAAGAGTTTTGGAGTGGAATCCTTGAATTCAAGGATGAATAACACCATTCCAGCTCTTATATTGCTGAAGGTACGTTTTGAAAGGCATATGTGGACTCTGAAACAAAACATTTCCTTGGGGACAAGACAGACAAAAAAATAAGTTTTTAAACCTACAATAGTAGTGGCTGTCAGCTACTGTCTGATGTGAAAAAATTCAAGAACATCCTTTGTATTTTACTGTAATAAAGGATTGTGTGAAAACATAAATGAAAAATACATAGTTATCTGTCTTTGGAAATGAGCAGCTGCCTTGTTTCACATATAATTGGAAGTGTTTGTTAAGAAAACAATTCTCACAGATGTTGAAAAATATTTTTTTTTATTAGTGAAAAGTGAAATACTTAGCCTGATTCATTTACTGCTTCACTTTGTTCTCTGATATTGAAATATGAAGTATTTATTTTCTCTTCTCCATTTATTTCATTGTAAAATGAAGACTTTCATCCTTTTTTAATTGCATTCACTGTGTTTACTATTGTGTTGGTACAGATTTGACACAAAGGAAAATACATTGTTTGGAAATTATGTTCAGTTTCTGTGGTGGAAAGCTGCATGTCCAGTTAAAGGCTTATTTAAAAGGTGTTAATTCCCTGAGGTATTTCTCTCTAAAAGTCAGCACTCATATTGGGTTTTTTGTTTTTGTTTTGTTTGTTTGTTTGTTTGTTTGTTTGTTTTTGGTTGATTTATTTCCTCTGCCCCCTGTGAACTTTGCCTGTCTTTTCAAACTACTGGCTTGAAGAAAACCCACCCATCCAGATTTTGTCTGGTCATATAACCCAGGAGAATTGCTGGAATTTTCTGTCATTTTTTTGCTCGTTCTTATTCTTGCAGTACCTGACAGAAGGTTAATCAGAACTCCTTTTCATGCTCTGATAACCTCTGTAGAAAAAAATACAGAAGGCTGGACTATGAAAGCCTTGATTAGTACAGAACAAATGTACCTTAACTATGCATGTTAGAATAGTTGCCCAATTTTATAAAATTTAAGTATTCCATACAAAACCAGCAGCAAGAAGTTCTTCCTAGTCTTCAGAAAATTTACTTATATTCATTAAGGAGAAAAAAGGTGGAATGAATTTCAGGAGTGTGTATTTTCAAAGAGACCAGAAGGTGGTGAATCTTTATTATTAGTGTCTCAGGGAAAACCTTTCTGCAGACCATCTGGAATTTCCTAAAAAGGAAACATTAATCTAATTTCACCTGATGACAGCAGGATTTGTTTTCTGTTTTCATATGCTTTGTATTAGGTCCTGTAACTGGAAAAAGCCAATGGTCTGTGGATCAAAAGACAATCATAGTATTAATACTGTGTGGCTTAATATTTAATGGATTTCAAGTTACTACCAAGGAATCCATGGCAGCTAGCAGAAGGACTTCAGCAAAAAGACAGATATAAGAAGATTTTTTTTTATCAGTTGACTTCCCACTTCAATTATGGCTCACCACACCAGAAGTGTTGGAAGCAGCTGCTACCATTGACCCCAGCACCTCACAGAAAGAAGGGCCAGTGCTTTTTAGCTGGCTGGAGACAGAAGTCTCTTGCTCATAAACTAGTGCCCCCAGCAAGCAAGTTAACTAACTAACTAAAAACCCCACATATGACCTGGCATCACTTTGGGAATAGAAGCTGTTTGTCCCCAGCGCTCTGGTGAGAAATGGCTGCGAGTGACTCTGCAAACTCTCCTTGCTGCACACACCAGCCCATGGTGTCCCAGCTGCAAAATCACTGAGGTCATGTTGTGCACAGTCCTTGTGCACCATCAGCAACAGTTTTGTGCTCTGCCCTGGCCTTACATTACCCTTATACCTGTAAAATACTCACATATGGCCCAGGCTGCTGGGAGTCCAGTACTTTACTGGATTATTGTCTTGGGATGAGACTTTGGAACAGGAGTCTCAGATGCCTTCAGATTTAAGTTTTAGTTTCTCAAGAATTGAGGGGAACTGTTTCAATAAAGTGTTGCAGCATGAGCTGTGTTTTAAAAAACTTCTTGGCCTCAACTCTCCCTGAAGTACCAGTGTTCTTCAACCATCCCAGTCTTCCTCCAAAAGTGGTGCTGCTGAGTTATAGAACTGTTGTAGGCTGTTCTGCACTACTGCAAGATGTCATAAACTGCAATCAACAGCAAGACACTTTTAAATATTTAGTTATAGGGCTCTACCTTAAAGTTTCCTTTCCAAGAAATTACATGCTTTGCCCAGTGATTTGAGACAAAATTCTCCATTACTATTGAGGAACATATAGGTCATAAATTACATTAATCTCTGGCTACTAACCCAGTCTGTGCTATGACACCACTGCAGCCTCTCTGCAGATGACCCTGACACAAGAGCTGGTTCTGGTGTAGTGGCCACACTCACATTAACTTTCATCTGGAAACAGGAGTAATACAGACTCAGCAACACACACTTCATCACTGACTCTACAAACCTGCAGAAAACCCTACATATATTTATATATAATATATATGAAGTTTGTGAGCCCTTGCTAGAACCTAGAGTGCTATGTTTGTATGATTGTCAAACTGCATGCTAGCTGGATTAAACCAGGTGTGGTTATGCCCCATCATTTACTGAGTAAAGATACTGCAGGTGCTGACTCAATAGACTGATGCTGCAAATGTTTCCCACACAACTTATGCTCTTACTGCTGGCCCAAAATATTTCAGCATGGCTGAAACGAACTTTCCATAGCAGGCTATAAAATACAATCAAAACAATCACAGAATAAAATCTGTTGTATTTTATATAATAAATAGGAACCTTTGCCCAAACCTCATGTAAGTAGTTGGTTTTCACTCATATCCCACAGCAGGGTTGCACCTTTGAGTGGTATTACAGAGCATGGTTTGGAAATAATTTTTTCTTACACTTGTGCATCTTTCCAGGAATAGGAGAAAACAACAGAGAATAAAAGGAAGTATTCACTTCACAGTCAAAACACATCATTCCTTCCCTCTGGGACAGCTCACAGGGGTATAACACCCCTTGTATTTCTCTCACCCAACAAATGAGTAGGAAAGCAAGAAAGAGTGTAAAGAGCACTCGATCCTTAGGCAGTAATGCTTTCTATCAGAATTCTCTTACACTCCCATAAGGATGAGTATTTTTGTTTCTACAGACAACAACACTCCCATAAGGATGAGTATTTTGTTTCTACAGACTGGGTTTTTCTGTCCCAGTCATTCTGACTGCTTTCACCAGCAACTCTATCTGATGTGATGTGGTGATCTGCTATCTGCCCCTGTTCCTGTTCACAGGATCAGCCAGCACTGAGCAATGGCCGGGCCACTGACAGGATGTGATGATGAGTTTGGACAAGCAGTCAGTACTACTCAAAAGCATTATCTCCTTTTCAAATGCCACACTTTAGTGAAAAATCTGGGAACTGGAGAAAACACCCTGATACTATTAGATCTGATTACAAGAACTGAGGGAAAAATGTTACTCATCCTGAGGGAACTGCAAACCACCAAACCATCCAAAGTTAAGGAACGCACACAGAGTCTTCTATTAGGGCAATTTGCAAATGTGTTTCTTTCATTCTCAAAAATTTAAAAATCCTTAAAAGCAATTTTACAAATCAGACTCCCCAGTCTAGGTGCATCTATGTAAGACATAAATGGCACAATGGACTCAGAGCAGGGGCATTGTGTGCACTGCGGAAGGACAGCCACACCTAAGATAAAACCGGAAGCTCATTTTAGAGAATACAGTAGTCCCACACAATAGCACTGGCACAGAAGGAGTAAATGATGTCATTTATTTAAATTTCTGCTACCACAGGGAAACTCTAGGTATTCAGAAACTACATCTGACCAGAGCACCAAAATTAACAGCTGTGAAAAATGTGTATGTTATGATTGGCTTTTCACAAATATTAACATGAATATTATATGTGCTATGTTAGAAAGTTATGTTGTATTAATTTTCTTAAGTAGTGTGTTAAATATAGGTTATAACATAATGTTAAAATAGAAACTATGCTATGTAAGATACTTTTTTTAAAGAAAGGACTCACTGTGAGATAGCAGCCACAGGACACCTAAATCTTTTAGAGAGGGGGAATTAATGCTCCATTATCAGGAGAAATGAACTTCTTCCTGCCTCACTCAGACCTGGAGGCACCGTTAGGATTCAGAGGAAGAAGCTGACACTGACCAGACAGAATCCTGTATTTGAATGGAATTTATGCATCATGCATGAGATGCAACAGGTTATTGTTTTTAAGGGTTAATCCTCTGTTAACGTGGGTCCTTTTTCAGGCTTATTTTGCCCAGAAAGAAGTACCTGGACTGTCCATAACTCTTTCTTTTTATTGACTCATATTGTCCTAATCCAAATTGTCCAAATTTTTATTACTCTAATTATATTACTATTTTATAGCCATTTTATTACTATTAAACTTTTAAAATTTTAAAAATAATTTTTTTGTGGTTTTACAACAGCAATGAAAAACACCCCCAAGGGAATCAATTATATTTATATATATATAATCCAAAAGAGAAACACAGTCTTCATGTCACTTCAGGGAAAAAAAATAAATCACAAATTCTGTTTGAATTATTACTAAAGCCTTTGAACCCTAACAACAAAAATGTACGTTCATAAAAGGCATGCACACAAGGATGTCTTTTCACTTTCCTCACACTACATATCCCATTCAAACACTGAAAACCACTTATGCCCCAATCCCTTATATGACTGATTTAATTCATCAGTCTTCCAGCACCAACTTTACAGCTATAGAGACAGCAACTATGCCAGGACTGCAGTTGTTAAGGAGATCCTGCAAAGGAACACTTGAAATTTTCAAAAGTTTTTAAACATGCTTTTGAAGAACCTGTTCTTCAAAAAGTCTAGTTCTTCTAAGTCACAGACTAATCTGTAAAGCAGCAAACTAAATTACAGAAATTGCAAAATAAAAGTGATAACTGCAAGCCAACTAAGAGGTGGGGGAAGGCACCCTGGGGGAGCAGCTCTGGCTCTTCCCAGTGTCTGCCTGGCTCTCCAGGTCAGAAGACCATTCCCAAAGAGCAGCAGAGTTCTGTCCCTGCCTGCTGGAGTCACTCACAGAACTTCAGAGTAAAAAGGCACCCCTTGAAAATGTTCTGGTACAGAAATGTGACAGTGTTTTATGTCTAAGCAGAGAATAAGGGAAAAAGGGAAAAGGGAATAGTGGAGGATAATGCCTTATCCTTTCCTGGACACACAGGCACACAAACATACACCAACAGGTTCCTCAAACTGTCAGGTGACCTTTTTTAGGGTCCAACAATATGCAGTTATTTAGATCTCCACTTCATAAGGCAGCAAAAGATTCCACCTAAAGATAAAGCAATAACATTTTTACTGCCCTTGGGAATATTTTCCATTTTCTCAGAGATTTATTTTTACTTCTCAGTTTCACTATTGCAGTGTTTACTACTAAGTTCCAAGATATCTTCTTTGAGCTCAACTTCTGGATCCATGAACCCTGTTAAAACAAACATTTTCCACTGCTACCTCGGTGACATGGCTGACACCAATTTGAAATGAAAAAATAACCTGGGTATCTAGCAGAGTCAAAACAGCTTTACAACAGCTTTGCAAACAGCTTTAGCAGAAAGAAAAGTACAAAGGATTATGTGTAATTCCAAAAAGTTTTGATTAAATTTGGAGTCAAGTACATGAATTGTGCTCTAGAAATTGTTTTTTAGGGCATAGAATTCACCTTAAATTGAGGAAAGGCCAAGGATACATTGTTTAAATGTAATGAAACACAGACAAGTGAGGCACACTTACAAACCAAGGGCACAGGACTTTTTAAAGAATAAGAAAGCAGAATTAAAATTATCATAGAAAGGATATCCTTCACTGTGAGCTCCAGTTCCATAGGCTTCCACCTAAATAATCCTGCTTAGACCCTGAATTCTGCAATTTCTTGAATACAAACTACCACAGGGGTCAGCAGGACCTGACACTAACCCAAAGTACTACCACAGACCTATATATGACTGCTTAGATTTTATCCCAAGGTAATTTCCTTCCATAAGGAAAATAATATGAAAGCAATGGTACCTTCTTACTCTAGGCACACATTTGTCTTTTTTTTTTTCATAAATACTTATAAATACTTAAATACTTTAGGACCAAAAAATATATATTTTTTTTTACTAAAACTCGGACAAATAGATGCACTCCATCCCCACACAGTGCAACTATATTCCCCTTTAGGCATCACCAAATAAACTTATTCAGTGCATTTCAGTGACAAAACACCAACCATGGTGTAACAGGGGGATTTTCAAGACTCAGTTTAGAGTGCTTATGTTGAAAATTATGCTTTTGATTTGTAAATGGAGCTAAGTGAGTATAGGAACTACTCAGACAGAAAACCTATGGAAGGGCCACTTTACCAAGACGTTTTTCTGACTGCAATGCCTAGGCACAAACATGCATAAAATTGCTTTCTTCCAAAACAGGAAAATGGGTCTCTTGGATTGCTGCTAATAAAGAGAAAAGGGGAGCAGAAATAACTACATTTTTGTTCTGCTTAAAAATTAATGTAGCATGGAATTTAAATCCAAACCTGAGGCCTTTCAAAAATGGGCAGTAGTAACTGCCATAAGCATTAAATACAAAAAAAAAATCACACAGAACCCAGGGGCATTTTCATCTAGAAGTTATTACAGAACTGGATTTAACAATGAATTCCATCTGACTTTGAGTTAACTGTCTGAGCTGCAAGTATTGAGAGCTAGCTTTCAAATTCTTCCTTGCATATATTGCATATTTTAAAATACAGGGAAAAAAATGGTGATTTTTTTCAGAGTCCTGATACTCTGGTTCCCACACAGCTGTCTAAGAACAGCCCTGATTACTCAGTGCCAGCTCTCCTTGTTTCCAGCTGCTAAATCCCATTAGAAGCAGCTAAAAATGCATTAAGCGCTTTCCTAACATTCCTTTTCCGTATAATCAATTTTTGTAGTTGTCATATGGCTAAGAGACACAAAAGCTGGATCAGCAATAAAATTAACTGCTTTCAGAGATGTGTTCAGCAAAGTTAGAACATACACAACCTTTGATTTCTGGGGTAATCAGGCACCTAATACCCATAAGGATTTTTTTCTTAAATTCTTGAGCACAGCCCTGGCTGTGCTATGATTAATTGTGAAGTTTCAAGAGCGATTAATTTCCCAGTCTCACAATCCTGCTCTCAAGCATACAACTAGCTAAGGGTAGATGAAAAATTCTGAGTGTCTGCAATTTCTGTTGGAACACTCCTGCTTTGAAAGTGGGATAAAAGTCAGGCAATTGCTGGATTACAGTCTTCTGTCAGTCCACTACAGAGAATTGCAGAGGGAAAGCATCATTTCCAAACAAAACAAAGCACTGGTTGCTTCTGAAGTGAAAAGGAGCCATGGATCCCACTTATATGAAGCTACATTGGTTTGCCAGGACTCACTGGAGCTGTAGTGCAAGGACTTTACAGAGGGGCAGTGACAAAGTGACTCAGATGTTGATTTGAAAAATCTGGAACCAGCAATGACAGGATGAATTAAGACTATAGCTGGAAAACACAAAAAATGCTGATGCCAGGGCCAGCACGTGTAAGTCAGGCCACAGAGACTGTCATGTGCCCACCATCAACAGCTGCACCAGGGGCTGTTTCTTACATTTTAAGTGAGACTACATATAGCTATGGGAGTATTCATTGGCATTAACAGCACACACTTATATTTGGAAATTATGTATTTTTGCTGAGGAATATGCACTTCAGCATCTTGATAATAGTTCCAGTCAGAGGATAAGAATCAAACTCTTTTAGATAAAAGTATTGTTGCATCAAGATCCTGTTTACTTCCAGTTTTGCTTCTCCAGAAGTGTTAGTCAGGCTTGGCGTGTTTCCGATGTGGGGATCAGAATACAGGAATTCCTTAATTAACTTCACACAACCTCTGACACAGGAGCTGAGGCCTCTGCACACGGAAGATAACGTGGATAGTCAGTAATGGCAATACAAGACACACATCCCCCCTGCATTTCCAATCCTGTGCCAGAGAGAGACAGGAGGTGGTTACAGGGCTCTGCATCTGCTCTCATTGCTATCAGTGCAATGGTGTTTCTGTGGCTCTGAAACTGTAAAAAAGACAAAAAAAGTAAAAAAGACAAAAAAAATCTACACAACACAGATGCTGTTTAAACAAAGAAAATACCTAAACACACACACACACACAAACCCTGAAGAACACAAATAATAGTCTTTATGATTTGTGAAAAGATGCTTTAAACCAGCTTATGCTGGTGTACAAAGCGAGTGCAATCTCAAGGCCCAGTGTGTGGATGAAAAATCAGTGTACACCCACTAAACCATCTGCAAGGCTCTGCCTCAACAGGAAGATTTCAGCCTCCGGAGATGTCAATTAAAAGTTCACACTGGATCAATCCATATTAATCATAACAGCCCCGAGTCCATCCTGCAAGCAGAAGGACCAAAAATATTACTTGGACTGGCACAGGATCATGAGACATTTGGGTAGGAGCACAGCACAGCAGCGTTTTTCTGTTCACAGCCATCCTGTGCCATGTAAGAACACGCACTGGAACAGATCGTCCATGGAGAGCATGGAGTCTCCCTCACTGGAGCCATTCCAGCACCGTCTGGACACAACCCCGAGCCTGTGCTCTGTGAGGCCCTGCCTGACCCGAGAGGCTGGGCCGGATGACCCACCGTGATCAACCGGACCCATTCTGTGAACTGTGTAACCACTGTGGGCACGCACCGCATCGCTGCTGCCAACACTCAGAAAATAACACCTCAGCTCCTGCCCAGCCACGCTCAGGCTCCTCGAGGCGGGGAGCCGGGGGCGAGGGTCCCCAGTCAGCTCTAGCACACAGCGCTGTGTCCTACCCCAGCTAGGGGGAAGTTTTGTTTAAAGGCGCTGAGAAGCGCCCGCGGGCCGGGCTGGGGAAGGGACAGGAGGCAGCCCCAGCGCGGAGCCCCCTCACGCCGCCCTGGCCCCGCCCCTCGGCCCCGGCCCCGCCCCATCCCCGCCCCTTTCCCGCCTCCCCCGCTCGTGGCCGCGCGCCTTCGCGCCCCCGTTCCCCTCTCCCCGCCGCCGCGGACTCCGCCAAGTCTCGCGAGAGCCGTGCGGTCCGGCGCGCGCGGGCCGCGCCATGTCGGACGCCGTTGGGCGCAGCCGGGGCCCCGCCCCGCCCGGCGGCCCCAGCGCCCCGCACTGAGCCCGGAAGCGCTTCCCGGCCGCGCTCTGCCCCGGGACCCGCTCCCTGCTCCAGCCGCCGCTCCCCGCGCCCGCCCGCCCGCCGGGCCACGCGCCTCTGCCTCTCCCCTTCCTCAGGAGGAGCGGGGGGGCCCCCGCAGCGCGGCCTGGGGCAGAGCCGGGGGGCGGGAATGCAGCCGCCGGAGCCGCAGCCGCAGCCGGAGCCGAGCCCCCAGCGCAGCACGGTGAGGGGGGGCGGTGGTGAGGGAGGGCTGTGGGGGGGAATTGGGGGGCGGGCAGGGCCGCCCCTCTGCCGGGGGCCAGGGAGGGAGGCTCGGGTGACACCCCCGTTCACTTCCCCATCCCGCCGGGCTGTGGGTGTCCCCCCTCCCCGTGCGGGAGCGGGCTGCAGCCGTGCCGGGGGAGCAGACGGGCTGCCCCGGGGAGCAGGGGCTCTCCTGCCCTGCGTGGGCCCGGGTGTGGTGACGGGAGGCGGCTCGTGTTGATCCTGGCTCCTGTTTTGCTGCTGCACTCCCACGCACCGAGCAGGGAAAACTTTGGTCTTTGTTTTTGGAGCCCTTTGCGGAGCGAGGCGGGCGGAGTGCCCGGGGATCCCGTGCGGGTGTCCCCTGAGCAGGGGCTGTGCTGCCTGCTGGGCCACTGATGCTGCTCTTGCTGCGTAAAAATAAATTAATTAATGAAAAGCAAATGGATTCACAGGTAAACGCTGCCCCTTGGACGTGACTGCAGCGCGATGCTGCTGCTGCTGCTGTGTCTTGGCTCTAGAAATAGAAGGCCCCCAAAGGTAGCAAGGCCTTCCTTGCTCTGTCCAGAGTCTTGGCTTCAGGTCGGGTTTGAGATTTTATCGGCTGCTTGTATTGGCTGTGAGGAAAATTAACTCGAGTTTCGTTTTAGGTGTTTTTTTAAATGTAAGTGGATATGGTGGATGGATGCAGCTCATATTTATACCGTTCAGTGTTAGTGTAGGACTGTGCAGTCGCTGTGCTTTTCCCCTTGTTCAAACATAATTTGTAACATGATATTGGCCCTTGTTTCCCTGGCTTTGGCAAGGAGAAAACAAGGATAGGAAAGACAATTGCTTAGGTGGTTTGGGAGTATCTCTACTTCAGGTTTTGGTAGAGGTTCCCTGTGTCCAAAAAAAATGGAATGGCTTAAATATGCCATACTTGGAAAGTAATGGAAAAACTTAAAGTAAGACACTGTGTTCAGGTAAACATGCATGAAACTGTTATGGAAGGTCTCAGTGCTAACAGGTTTGAAGACACTGTTCTTCAATTCTAAATAAATCTTGAGAGTGGTCAGGTCAACCTATCCAGCTGATGTGTCAATATGTGTTTGTTATTTTTAGTGCTGGTGTTTACTGTGAAAAAATTGAGTAGTATTTCTTTAGGGGCTTATGTTCCCTAGCAGGTCCACCTGATCACTAATATTTCCAGAGGACTTAGTAGAACAGAAATTTACAGGTAAAGCTTGCATGGTTAAAGGACAGTCACTGTTCTGGTAACTTTAATTTTGTTTTCTAGCTCTGTGAAAAAAGCAATACTTTCTTCTGCCCCTCCTTAAGTATACTTGCAGTTAACATATTTCATGTAAAAAGAAATGTTAAATTCATTTCCTCTTTGTAGAGAGAGAGGAACAGGATTCTTAAAAATAAAGTATTTCACAACATTTGTTAAAGCTTGCACTTTGTCCTGCCTTATGAATGGTGTCTGTTGACAGAAGCAATCTGAAGAGTGCCTTAACAACCTGTATTAATATATATATAGAAGTTTGTGTGTCCATAAAATTACCAGCTACCAAATTTTGCACACATTAGTAAAGAATAATAAAATCTGCATTTAAGCCTGCCTTTAATCTTGAATCTTTTGGTTTAAACACAGGTAGTCAGATGAGTATGATGTATTCTTATTATGAAATTATACTCTTATTATGAAATTATACATTTATTATGTGTTTTTTTTCATCTTGTGTCATAACCTTTGCATATAATGATGTCAGGTAAATGTAATGAGGGAATTGTGAGATCTGTGTCCATTCTTGTTTCCTGAATCTCATTGAGGCTCCTTTTCCTTTCCATGACTTTTCATCTTGAGGAAGACTAGATAAGTTGAATAGGTATTGTGAAAACACATCTGACATTCAGCCAGCTTTGGAGATGTCTGTGCTGGTGTCTCTGTTGAGTTGCAGAGTAAAAGGAAATCCTAATGGGAAAATACTCCTTTGGAGTCATCCAGGGGAGTACATTGATGTGATTCTTTGGGTTATCTGGCAAACTCTCCTCTGTCCCCTCTCGAGAATTGTGTAGGGCTTAAATGAAGGTTTTGGTTGCGCTGGTCTAGAGGCTTTCTCCTGATTTCAAACCTGTGGTGATTCATTTTGTTTGTATTTGTCAACAGCATAAGAATCCTTAAAGCATGATCTGCAGAAGTATTCTTGGTTAGGGCAAGAGTTACATGGGTATGTACTGCAGTTCATAATAAATAGGAAACCTAAAGTATTTTATTTAATTCTTTTTCAAAGCACTTTGCCTTCAACTGGGATGATTTTCAAATCCCTATTTTCACAGCTTCAGTGTTTCAACAAAATCACCAACACAAGCAAAAGCCTTTGATTTACTTTTTTGACACCAAAGGTATTTTAGTGATGATCGAGCCATTGAGTAAATGATCAAATCTAGTAAATTTTGGGTAACATCAAGTCTGAGTGTGTGCTTAGTCATCCAACTCAACTGTGCTATGACACATTCTGCTCTGGGAGCATCTATGATGCTGCTGTTCCTCTGCTGTAGGTGCAGTGCCTGTGAGCTCACACATAAACACAAGGAAAGTGTAACTGAAGGTGTTTGCAGTGGAAGTTATTTTTGTTATGTGGTATGGTTAGAAGGCAGGTGAAAAACAGTGTGAAACTGAGAGATTTCATACAGATCCTGAAACATTACCATCAGCACCTTTTGGGCTACTCTGGACTGCAAGATACATGGTAGAAATATCTGTGACTTGTGGTTCTTGCAGTATCTTTTCCTGTCCCTGTCTTTAACAGAAAAATAAAGCTGAACTGAAAAATGTTGGTGCTACCTAGTGCAGTAAACTGATATTAGGGATTTACTTTCAAATCTCTGGCAAAGTTTTCTCTTATTGTCACTTTTTTTTTTTTCCAGGTTGGAACTCTTGGTTCTCTCTAGAGTACAAATTTTCTCTAGGCTTATTTCCATATGGTCATAGTAGACTAAAATACTGTCCAAAAGTCAACATTGACTGTCTTGTTTTTGTGAGAGATTGAGAACTGCTTTGCAGAAGTTGCATGTGTGATGATGTCGTGGTGCCAGTTCTCACGTGTGAAACTCTCCCTGCGAATGGAAAGATGAGTTTTGAAATACTTGTTTAGACTCGTGCAAATGTTGAAGGTTTTGGTTGAAAGCACTGCTAGAATAGGTTCTTGTAGTCTGCCAAACCTTCAAGTGTCAAAGCTGTCCTTTGAAAGGCTTTCAAACTGGCCATGTGCTCATAATACTTAAACAAAGTGCTCTCTCCAGCTGCAGGCAAGTGGTGCTAGTGTAGGTGGTTCTGTGGTACTGAATGTCCATGCTGGGTGTCTCCTGTTCTGTGTGAGGAGGGTGGTTGGTCAGCAACTTCTGTGCTATATCTGTCAGTGTTTAAGTGGCACTGTGGTATTGGAATCCAGGAGACTCACGTGCACAACTTCCAGAAAAAACACCATTGGGGTGTTTTCATTGAGTTGAGAAGCTGAAATAGATGTCACAAAATTCAGTATGTAATATGGTGAGACAATGCCACAGTATTGCTGATATAGTTCAAGTTGTGCACTGAGTTCTTATTGTTTGGCATTTTTCTTGTTCTTTTCTTTTTGAAGATTATTTATACCAGATAGATCACAATGTCTGTCTCAGCTTAATGTCACTGTGGAAATAACATTTCAATATTCTTACACCCCATTGATTACTATGTTGAAAGTTTCTCCCTTTTCAGGTACTGTTTTAAAATAGCCAGCATAGCACTAGAGATTAAAGATGAAAAATGCCATATCTGTTAAAGTTATATACAGTTTTGTGTTTTTAAGAAACATTTGTTTTTCAGTTTCTGGTGGGCTTTATTTTATTAAGGGTCTGAATTCAAAGTAGTGGTATTTTAAAAGCATTGAATTATCAGGTTTTGTCCTAATCTGGCTCTTCAGTAAGGAAAATTACTGCTCTTTTCAGAGAGTTGTTTAAAGCAGGGGGCTTTGTAAGCAAATAGCAAAGGGAGAGAAAGGAGGGAGGTCATTCTGCTGTGCTAGTGCTGAGCAGCCTCGCTGTCACAGCTCAAGTACAGATGTTCTCCTACCTGCATGTGGGCTTGCTGGTGGATCATTAAGAGTGTTTTCTGGAAAACACCCTTCAGCAGATTCTGTTCAGTCAGTCTTGTTCCACACTCAAAATGAAATACTTACTTTCAAATGAAATTGCATGTTTCCTAAAGTGTATGTTAGTTTGAAAAGTGGATCAATTTAATTAATTTTTAGTGAAATCATGGTTGATCTAGGGGCAAATGGAGAGTTTTTAGAAAAAGAAATCCTTTACCATGAGTATTTGTTTTGGATGTTGTGGCAGGAAAAAAACTTGAGCATTTTAATAAACTGCATTCAGTATTGACTGTTTCTTACCAGATTTGGTAAAAAGAACCACAGCAGTGCTGGTATTTTAATCTTGCAGCTTTACACTTAAGCATTTTTCTATTCCTTGGTTATATTCTGAGGTGATTTGCCCCCAAGTCTCATCTGTTTGAACAACTCTTCCTGGTTTACAGTGCCACAGCTGCATTAGCAATTGGCTGTCAAAAGGCTTTGCTTGTGCTAGGTATGTTATTTGTCATGTTGGTATAAATCCTCAGGTGTAATTCTGTGTCTTCAGTGAGGAGTTTGTATACTTTGGCTTGACTCAAGATGTGGGCATTTTTTCTTAGCACTTGAAAGGGTTACAGATTTGTTTTGTTCTTCTTGTTGGGCATTGGATCAATGATAGTTGATGAATAGGAGATGGTTGGGTTTTGTTGCCTTTTTTTTTTACCTAGATGTTGTGCAAGTTATGAAAGAAATATAGGACTTGGCTTTCTTGTGGGTGTTCTTAAGATCAGCTGGCAGAAATAGTAAGCCAGGTACTAGGCTGTTGCAGAGCATTGCATTAAAGTGTACCTGCTTTTTTTTCTTGGAATTCTTATGTTAGTCTTGAAAGAATAGTAATTCTTGCTGTAATCCTGCTAATGCTGGATCAGAAATTACATGTCTAGATAAGACCAAGTGTTAATTTGGTACAATTTCTCTGTTGCTTCATATTTGCTCAAAATACAAATTGGTTAAATTTCTACTAGCAAGCATTGCATCAAATATCATCTTCTCACTGCTGATTTCAATGTGTTAAAAACTTTTAAGTTATTTGCTGGATATCCTGCTGAAAAGTCACTTTATGTTCTTTCCTGGTAAAAATCAAGTTTTAGCTGCTGGGCGATCTGGACATTTGCAAATGAGACTTCAGTAATTGCTGAGTAAGTGTTGTAGCTGAATTCAGAACACTTAGACAAAATTATATTTTAAACTTTTGTCGGTGCTTTTGTACATTACTGTGGATTTTTTTCAACTCATTAGTCAGTTTCAAATGGACAGCACAGGGGAAGAGATATTTTAGTCCTTTATCTATGCTTTGTTTCCTGCTGTTTGGGCAGCATCATGAAAGTGTTACAGAAATTCGCATGCTGTTCTAAGTTCATGAGCATCAATGTTCAATACATGTGTTTCACAACAAATCTCATTGTTGGGCTGAATGCTTCATGCATTGTGAGTAAGAACTTTCTGAATAATTGCTCAGGAACATGTTTGCAGTTTTGTACTTTGTCCTGCTCTTACACTGAAGCTGTTGCTCTTCAATGTGTACTGGTTTCAGTAGCAAGTAGTGACTGAGCATTATCCCTGTTTACATCCAGCTTCCTTCTGTGTTGGTTTGAGTTCATTGGCACTTTCTGGAACAAACATTTTTTAATTATTGTTTTCTTGGAATATCCAGTTTAAAGGAAGAGAGGTCAGACAGGGAAGAGAGCGTTTGTACCACATCTATTGCAGCTGAATTAAGTTCATAAATGGCAGAATGTAGGTTCTCTTAAATGAAATCTGCCTCTTGGCTTTTGAAGCCCAGCCTTTAGATGCTGTAAATGCTTCTTTTGCTTTAAAGAAAGTTCCAAGTCAAGTAAATGTTCTACCTGCCAATCCCTTTCAAGATTTGGGAGTTGAGGTAAATGAGGCTGAAGGTAGCCTTAGGCCTAAGAGAGACCTGAGTAAGATCAGCTATTTTGGTCTGTGTTTAGAAATCATGATCTACTGTATTAGAAAAAAAAAAAGGAGAGAGAGAGAGAGTCAAAAATGACTTAAGTGTTGAAATAACGTTCCTTGATCTAGGAGTAAGAGGTCTGTAAGAGGGAAGTGGCTTCTGTAGAGGACAACTTGAAGTTTTCCAAAGAGAAGAAAGAATCCTCTCAGGAGCACTGTGCAGCAGGTCTTAATGGTCTTGGTTCCATCAGGTGAGTGAGACCTTTCTGTAGCAGTGTGGACACTGAGGCATCTTCAGTGATCTCTGTTGTTGTTACTCATGGAGGCACTAGAACCAACAACACAGACGTTTCTGGTACTGTGATAAACAGTACTTCTATTTCTGTAGGAACACTCAGTCACTTAAAAGCTGCTTTGCCTTAACTGAGACATTTTTTCTGTAAAATTGTAGCAAAAATTTATGACACTTCTCCTAAGAGCATATGTTACCCAAGATGTGATCAAGGCATGGAGGCTTGTGCTGCTTGGTTCTTATCTGTACCGTTTAGTTCTTGGGTTTTGGTTTCACAAATCCCAGTGCAGTTTGTTCTCATGTCCGTCTGTTATGGAGAGGTTGAAACACAGCAGTGGTGGACTGGTGTCTCCAGTCTGATGGAGGATTCCTGTCCTGGAAACACGGGAGATGGAAGAAGAGCTCCTTCTCTAACCTTTAAAGAAATCCATATCTTCTGAAAGAGGGATTCTGCTCACTCTCCTGGTAGTTGGATGAGGTGGAGAAAACTTCTTGTTGTCATTCCTGGGCTCAGTGAAGCCATGGTCCCTGTGGGTGTCAGTTCATGGACTTGATGGCTCAGAGAACTTGCTGAAGGGGGATTGGTCATGGGGAGCTGACAGGAAAGGATCAAAAGAAATCTGACTCCCTTCTGTGAATTGAGTTTTAGAAAAGATCCCCCAAAACCAAGCAGTCCTTATGTGCTTTCTCCCCTACCACTGAATCCTGTTAAAATCTATACCATTGATCATTGTTTTGTCCTGCTTCCTGTAAAGGAGTTTGAAGAATGAGATTCTAAAGTCTCTAAATGTCTTGTTTTTTGAAAGTTTTGAAAGGTAAGGTTTTTGTGAGCTCCAGAAGAAGAGGAAAAGAAAGAAATAGGTTTAAGTGTTAGAATTCCTATGATTCAGGTGAGAGGAAAGTAGTTATGACACTGACATTTTTGTATGCTTCTTCTTATGTTTTGATTTTGTGCTAGAACACAGATTCCAGAAGATGTGTCTTAGGTGAGGAGTTGTGTCCTTGTGACAGTAGCAAATTTCTGCTTTGGGGTTACTCTGAATAACTTGAGCATACTCCTTGGATTACTCTATCCACTTGACAATTCATGGAATATTTGAGTTTCAGCTTTGCCAGTAGCCTTACTTAGTCAGCCTTGGAGTAAGGATTATGGGTATTTTGAATTAGTTCCTAAGTTTTACTTTCTGAACTTTTTTGCAACTGTTGGTTGTAGGGCCATCAGTAAAAATGGTTGACTGCCACAGGCTTATGTAAGCTGCACTCATTTTTTAAGCTAAACTGTTTATGGCACAAGCTTTTTAGTCTGTTCAGAAGATGAACACTCTACATACATAAGGGGAATGCATTTAGACTTGCTTAGGGCTTTCTTTTGTCTCCTTTCTGAGTTTGGTTTTGTTTTGGTTTTTTTCACTGTAGTTGCTTTTATGGGGGTTGAGGGTGGTGTTTGTTTTGTTTTCCCAGCAAGTGTATGGTGTACTCAGACTTGTAGGGCCAGTTATTTCTGTTTATAGTAGAATTTGTGAATTATGTAAGCATGTTACATAATCATAAATAATCTTAATTTTCATTAAACTATAAGAAAAGTCAAGCAAGGAGAAAAACTTAATGCTTGGGGTTATTTGTTCAGTTCTACTAATGATCCCATATTCTGTACTATGAGCATCTTAGTTGTTTGGTTTCCTGATAGCCTGTACAGTGTGGCAGAATGCCACTAGAAGACTATCCAGTATACAAATACTCTACCAAAAAACTGGACTTTTTTTTTTATATTCAGAAAGTATTTTGGTGATTATTTGAATAATGCTTTCTTAAAAAGCAGTTTTAACAGCTGTATTGCATTTGTAGTAAGCAGTATTTAATTTGGGTTCCTTTAATGGTTAATGATTTTACTAGCTATGAAAAAAAACTGCTTAAACATGAAATGAGTTTGCTAAGGTGCAAACCTCAAGGTTGAATTGTAATAGGTTTTTATTGCACATATATTCAAGTACATCAAATTTGTGTTAGTTTTATTAAATACTCAAAGATGAGTAACTTCTGAATGTATTACTGTGATTGTAAGTCTTTCTGCAGAATAACTTTTCAGGAGGGATCTGTGAGGATTGCAAACTTGTCTTTAGATGTGTGCTTCAATTTTTATATGATACTGGATCAAACTCATATCAGTTCTATGTATCTCAAAATTCTAACATTTTTCAATCACAATATTTGTATTTTGTATAGTTTGCTCTGGCTTTTGGATTATTTTCTCTGTTCTGTGCTTCATATTTGCTAATCCCTGAGATTCATAACTAATCTGGTTTGATGGCTTTGTTTTTCCTGTGGTCAAGGCTAAGAACTTTTCCCAGTTCTTCCAAATAAAAAAGAAAATGAAGATTCAGGAAGGCAGGTTTTCAGGAAGTTGAGAACAATCAACAGTACTCCAAGGTACTTAGGTTAGGTTTCTGGCTTGCTTGAATATAGATCATCTAGATTTCAAGGAGATGCTGTTTTTTCTATCATTTAACATGGAAGATAAGACTTACAAATCTTACATGTTTTCAGTGTCAAAATCACTGGGTAAAGTGTGACCAACCAGAACTGTTGGTTGCATAGTTCCTTGCACCTATGAGGTTCCTGTAACAGGAAAACTGCTAAATGGAATCAAAGAGTTCAGCCTCAGACTGTGACTTGGGCTGCTTTCTTAATGAGAAAGTCTAATTTCCAATAAGTTTTTGTGCCTTACCCGAAGGAAGAGTCTGCTCTGAGGTCTTTGTGGTCAGATCTCATCCTGACACTTTGGTCTAACACTTCTTTCTCTCTCACCCTGGCTGCTGCTTCTATCTCAGAGTTCTGTGTCTGTCTATGACACAAGATATTGGGGGGTTTTGGGGGGAGTCAGTTTGGGTGAGTATTTAGTGTTTGTAAATCAGAGTTTAGCTTTAGTGATGTCCATGTCACTATTTGGTCTCTAAATTTGTGGTGGTGTGTTGGGAGGAGCAAGCATTGAAAGGAAAGGAGAAGCAAATTCTTTCTTCAGATTTATTGTGTTTTTACTGGTTTAAAATTATTATGAAACAGCCAGATGAGACTTCCTTTGTGACAATTCCCCTTGAGGAAGCACCCAGTGTGTGCTATTGGAGTGCATTTTATGATGATAAATACTTGCTTATACAAAGATTCCTCCCCCCACCACCGCCCCAACTTATTTCCTGAAGTTAAAGGCTTTCTGTGCCTAATACTCACCTGTTTAAACTTTTTAATGTTTTTTCAGAGCTCAACAGCAATATCAAAACCTCCTCTCTTTTGCTGGGGTTGCTGTTTCCTTGGTGTTTTGAGTTGTGACTCTGTATGCTGGACAAAAAAAAATTATGAATTTGGATGTTCAGTATTGCTTTTCCCTTGTAACTGCGTATTTCTGTGCCTCTGCATAGAAGGGAATTAGATTGCAGCCCCCATATTCCCAGTTAAAGTTTGTAAGAAGCTTGCTGTTTGAGGGTGGTATGTTTGTAATGTTTGGTGTGGTTTTTTTCCTTCTGTTAATTATTTTGCACTTTTGATGTTTTTTCTTTCTTTTTTTTTTTCTGGAAGTAACATTCAATAGCATCTTAGTAGTTCTAATATTACAAAATTCACTGCTAAGTTATCTTTGTATTGACTTCCAGACCAGTCTAGGATATGTTTGTTACATAGTTTTCATTAGAGATACATTTGTCATATGCTATTAATTTAAAAACTGCTTTTAAAATGTAAAATACATTTGGCAGTTCTGTTTTATTTAGGTAAAAGCAGTTGTATGAAAAATTTTGTAAATTAGGAACACGTACTTTTGATTTCTAGTAATGAGATTTCCTTCAAATATTTGGTTCTTATTTGAAAAAAATAATTTGAATTTTAGAAGTTGTTTTTTTTGTAATAAATAATGCGGATTGAGAATTTTTAATAGAATTTTATCATTTTAATATGATTTTTCATGATGTCACTGAAAATTTCTAAAAAATGAATAGTAAGTAGAAAGTCAATACTACTGCGTTTGAACCTGTAGTGGTTAATCATGCGCCTCTTCGGGGTTTTTTATGTGTTTGTATTTATTCTGGACTGGATTCAGCTGAATTGAAGATGTATTACTACAGAAGGAATGTCTTTACTCTTACATGTACTTGGAAATGTGTTATTATAAAGGCACTTTCTCATTTGCTGTTTTGTCTGTGGACTGTGTGCAGTTCATGAATGTCTCAAATACATAGCAAGTTGCTCTTATCAATCTGAATGGTTGGGTGTGGAAATCTGACAAATAATCAAAGTAATAGAGATTATTGTGTACTTGAGGAAGTATGTACAGAGCTGAATGTGCATTGTCTTCTGCAAATGTTTAAATTTCAGTGAAATTTACTTTTAATCCATTTGAAAATTAGACAAAATAATAAGATACTTGAATTAAGAGTAACTCCATAGGCTAAACGGTGCAGACAGTAATGGAGAATTAGTGGGTGTTGAGGATCCAAAGTCTTGTGTATTCCCTGTCTGGAGCCTTTCTTGGAAGGTGGCTAAAACAGGGAATCTGTAAGGGTGGATGAGGTAGTATTATAATGTAAATCTGGTAACTGGAGGTTCTTTTGATTGTGGTTCTCAGGTAAATATTGTTTTTTAAAAAAAGATTTCATCATTTTTCAGCCAATAAAACCCTCAGACTTTAAATAGTACTGAGTTTGGTTCACTATAATGGAAAACTGGTGGTATGCAATAGTTGTGAAAATAAGCACCAATTATTATTGTATTGTCTGGGATTTTTTAAAGCATGAATTACCTTTGCTTTTTTAAAGCTGATGCTGAATCAAAGAATATGCTTCTCTGAGGTACCTAATTACTTAATTTGCATATTTCTCCAGCAGTTAGAGGGAACAGAAAATCTGCATATGATTTATAGAGAGACTTAACAGGTCTGTTGTGGTATTGCTCAGCTCATCTGGCCATTCACATACTGAACATGTAGCTTTGCTTTCCATCCTGTGGGGGAGGAATGACTCAGAACAAAATCAAATAAGGCTTGTGCTTAAACAGCACTAAAAATGTCAAAGGTTTTCATCTCCTTACTTCTTCTGTCTCCTCTCAAAGCAGAGAGAACCCAAAGCTTACACTTGAGTCTGGGCTGTGTAAATGCTTAAAGCTGAGTTTGTTTGCAGTAATGTTGTGAGAATTCTGAAGGAGTCATTGGACTGTTTGGTGAAGCAGAGGGTGTGACTACTTGTGCTGGGATTTTGGAATCAAGGCATCAGATTACAATGTTATTTTAATATAAGCTGGTTAGGGGTTTTTTTATTCAGAAATGTACAAATTTCTCACATTGTGCTCCTTTGTCCAGGGCTGGCATTTCGTGTCTCTTACTGGCCTCAGGGGAGTACTCTGGTGGTGGTTGTGCTTGGCTGGCCAGGGGGTACAGCAAGTTATTTTAAACTTTAGGTTTTTCTACTGTCTAACCTCCTGTTGGAGATAAGACTGCATTGTATTTGTGGGAAGATATGACCTTGAGTTTTTTCTTATTTTTCCCCTCTGTGTTTTCTGTACATGATTCCCCTGGAGTTAAAAACGAAAAAACTGGTTTGAAAAGGTTGAAATTTTTAGTTAGTAATTGAAGAGCTGGGCGTGTTCCACATTGTTGCTTTCTACAAACCATATGGACACTCCCACTTCTTTCCAGTAAAGAAGCTGGGAGATTGGTTAATGCCACATCTCTTCCTTTGCTGCAGTATCCAAGCAAAGGAAATGACTCTGACATATCAGGTGAAAGAAAGGTTTTTGTGTTCTTGTAGTGCATCTGCTCAAATTGTTGAGTGGGTGTCAGTTCCAATATTCTGTTCTGGTGGAGGTGAAGAGCCCTGAGCACAGCACAAATACCAGAGCAAGCTTAGTGTAGTGTAGAGAATGTTTCAACAGTTCTTTAGCTATTGCTTTACTGATGTACCCTCAAAACTCCATAAGTCCTGAGAGAAGAGCAAGGTCTATTAAAACAAAGAATGGCATGGATTTTGGAGGCTGCACCTACCCTGAGCTGCTGGACAGCATCTTTTTGGTTTTGAGTGAAATAATCCAAACCTTTTCAAAAGAATGAGTTAGTAACTATTTTAGGTTGAAGCTGCCTTTGAGCCCTAGTGTTTTTTTCTTCTTCTTCTAAAGCAGGATTATGAGGATAGCTTCCTAAAAGGGAAATGAAATCACTGCAGTTTATCCTACCAACCTTAATGGAGTACAGTAAGGCAGATCAGAGTGGAAATGATTTGGCCTTAGAGAGATGCTGATTGCTTAAAGTGTTTAACTTGCATGTGTAACTTATATTAGGAAGGATATTTGTCATGTAGAATAAAAATAAGGTATTGTAAAAATACCTTGAAATTATACCCTTGAAATTATGAATAGGGACTTTTGGGTGAAATGCTTTGAAGAGTCAAGTACTACTTATTCCTGAAGGTTCCAGGACATGGGCCTCATTCATTTTGTCTCATATTCAGATTTATACCTTTTTTTTTCAGTATCTCTGTCTGTGACATTTACTTGTAACTTCACCATCAGCCAGCTGTGCAGTGTCAGCTGTGGAAAGATTGCCTAGTAGTCAAGGGCCTCTTTGCCTCTACTTTGCATCCTACAAGGCTAATTCTATAAAGCCAAAGGGTTGTTCAACATGTTCTTGATGTAGGTTGCAGTCACAGGCTGTGTAAAAGAGCATCCACCTCCATCATCACAAAATGCTCAGCTGTATGTAAAAAGTTACACATGCTCCAGCCAGGAATTGTGTCAATCTCATCACTTGGATTTGAAATTTTTTGGCCTGGTGTAGACCAACAAAAATAAACAAATGTTATGACAGATGACCTGAATACTGCCAACCTGCCTTTGCAGGCAGTGTCATTGAGTTGAGTAACTAAGGTCCAGACTGCAAACACAGCTTTGGTTAACCTACCAAAATCATGACTTAAAGCCTTTGAGAGAGAGCTAATGTGTGGGTTTTAGGAGGAGTTTGTGCTTCTGTGTAACTGTAGCCGACCTATGAGAGATTATAATTCATTCATCTTCCAATTTAATTTTAGAAAAATAAGGAAATTAGAATAAATGTTGGAAAAAAGTCTGTTCAATATTGTACCCAGAGTGCACAGAAGAGCATGAAAGTTATTTGACAGTATGAAGACTGCTGCATTATTAGAATAGAATATTCTAGCCATAAGTACTGATTGTTTTTTCAAATGTACAGTCTTTGGATACTGAGTTGGGAGCAGAAGAATTTACCAAGTAGCTATTAGATTTTTAATTTGGCAGAAGCAATGAATACAAGAAAAATAAATAATAAAAATATATTAACAAACGTATATACATACGTACACACACATGTGTATACATATAGTGAAAAGGTGTCACTGCCCATGGCAGTGGGTTTGGATTTAGGTAATCTTTAAAATCTCTTCTGACCCAACCCATTCTGTGACTCTACCAGAAATTAATTTTGGTCATGAAAAGGTTTAATGTAGATGGCTGCAATTTTTCAGCTGTTATCTGTAGTTTCTCAGGTGTTAAACCCACCTGGTTTGGAGCTCTCTGTAGGAAGAGGATACTCTAAAGCTTTCATTAAGTAAAGATACTGGATACACTTCAAGGTCTGAAGCTGTACAAGAATTTTGGCAGGACTGCATTTTAGGATGAACAACTGTATTCATATTCTAGTCTTTCCATTATCTCTTTTGGCTTATTCCATTTCTGGCCAAGCTGATAGAACAAGTAAATCTGAAATATCAAGGCTTCCTTATAGAGATTTGCTGTTCAAGCAATTCCATAGACAGGACAGCTACAGCTTTATCTGAGTGTTGATTAAACACTACCTTACATACCAATGCTTCTTGTTGCAACAGATGTAACATATGGAATCTTATGGAAAGAAGGGAAACAGCTTTCCTTTCACCAGAGTTCTCTTTCTTCATTTTTTGTATCCCATTAGTATTTTTTAATAGGTAATGCTGAAGTTAGTGTAGAAAGAAAGCATTTCAAAATGTCTGCATCGTGTCGTATCTAAGGCACATCCCCCCAGAAAGTCCATCTGGGGCTAAGATGAGATAAAATAATGTTAATAGAAGATGATTGTGGTCTGATGTTGCAGAAGCTGTCTGTTGTAGAAGCAACAATGTAATTTTAAGGTATTCTTCCCTCTCTGCCCCAAAAGCAAAAGAAAGAAAAAAAAAGAAGAAGAAAAAGAAATACGTAAAAAGCATAATCTAGGGTGTAAATGACATCTCTGTATATACATATAGAGCTCATACACGTACATGTCTGTATGTATTTATGTTGTTGGCTGATTATTTTTTATTTTACAGCCCAAGGATATTGGGCACAGCAGTTTCTGACTATGGCACATGGTCGAGCACCTCTACATGTACAGGTGTGATCATGGATAACCTCAATGTGTCAATGCGTTATATTGCAGTAAACATAAGTAGCATTAATAGAACGTGGTGTGTAACCTCTTTATTATGTGACTGTCTTGCAACACTCCCATGAGCAGGTGTTCATGCAAAGACTTGTCAGAAGATACCACAGAATCAGCAAGGTCCATGTTAGTTTTCCTTATGTTAACAAGTTCTGGAATGATAGAAAAGACAGGCATGCTGTGTAACTTGTTCATTGTATTTTATAGCAATTATTCATGTCAAAGAAATTTACACAGTCAGGCCACCAAACTTTTAATTCTAAACTTTAGAAATGGAAGTTGATGTTTTTTGCTGTAGTGAGTATGGTTTGTATTTTTCTGTCCTGCTATTCTGTATTGACTCCCGTCCATTGTTTTTTTTCCTCTGTCAGCTTTCTCCCTTTTTGTTCCTGTTTATATGTGCTTGTCTGCTTCCCCCCTCAGTTTCATGTGTGAAGAGTCATGTCCTCCATCAGTTTGTGTTTGCTGGGGATCCTGGCAGGTGGTTCTGTCATCCCCTCATTCCGCTTCTTTCCAATCTAGGGGTTTTCTTCAAGTTTCAGTGGCCAAGGTGAGGAGAGGCTGGTGGTCATCAGGCCAGACAGTGCTGAGTGTTTTGCTTCCCAGTACCATTTTCTCCTTTCTGAACTGGCCATGCTGGGTATAGAAATGTAGGGAATAAAGTGTGCAGGCAGTCTGCAATTGATGTTGCTTTTTGCAGAGTTGTCACTTATATGGGCTCTTAATAAACTTACACAGGTCACTTGACTTGAAATTAGTGGTAGTTACAGTCTCTCCTGTTTCTGCAGGAAAAGGAATACTTCTAATTTATGGTGTAAATATACTTTGTGATCATTTTCTCAATGATGCAGAAAAATGTAAATGTTTAAGACAAGGTGTGTTGTAGAAAGCTTTGATTCAGTGTATTGAATTTAGAGTATTTTCAAGATTTGTCATAGAAGAATTAATCAGAGACTTAACAGAGAAACTTGACTGATCTGTTTATTTTAAACTGTTGTTTGCAACACTACTATGGCAAACCATCACAAAAGTCTTACAGGTATTTCAGAAGCAGGAAACCTGATATTCAAACAGTTGATTTAGAACTTATGGCCTCTTCTTTCTGCCTTGGTAGTTGCTTAATTCTAATATTTCAAGTTTTAATTAAAATAGATGAAATTTTCTGTGGTAGCATAAGCAATTAGGTTTTATTTTTCAAATTTTATGTTCTTATAACTCATCTTATTACTGGATCGCAGCATGATTGACTAAGTGAATTCAGATTTTGTAGTTATTGCACCGCTTCAGCTCACCCTGAGAGGATGGCCATGCTTTTTTCATAAAATTGTTTTCCGAGCCACCCAAGAAAAAAAAACTGGTTAAAAATTCAAATAGTTTAGCCCAGAATGTGTGAAGTGCATTGGTGTGCCTTTTATAGAAGTATCTGCAGGCTTAGACAATCAGTGTGTTGCTTTTACTCTGCAAATGAAGCCTCTTTCAGATTTATTGATAACAATTGGTTTGTTTAGAGCAGTTATTTTTAATAGGGAGAAGCCCAAGTCAAAGTGAAAAAGTAAAGAAAAGTAAGGGGCGCATTTAGGCTGACTTTGTGACTAGCCATTGAAACGTGTAACAGCTGATTTATGTGTGTAGGTAACACCAAAATTTTACAAGCTCAGTGTGAGTAATCCAGATTTGGTGGGTTTGTTGTTTGGGTTTTCTTAAAATGATTTCTCTCTTGAGACTTTTTGCAGCTTCTGGCTTTAGTGAATTCTTACTGATCTGAAGTCCTGCAAAAGTACTCACAGTGATTAATTTTGTAGAAGTGTCTTGTGGAGAGACTTGTGTTTTGACTTGTAAATATACCTTAGGAACAAAGCCTGTTCTGAATGTTTTACAGGTGAATTCAGTACTTAGCAATGAATTTGTCATGTAGGAGTTAATGCTGAGAATCACCTTGTGTAGGAGCTAGTAAGCATCTCAGCCTGGAACAATATTGAATTCCTGTTGTGCTTGTCAAGATTCAGACTGGTGCTCTGCAGATAACTCAGTGTCCATAACAATATTTGGAGACATTTGCTTCTTTGAGAAGTGTTAATCTCAAACTTCTGAGAAGGAGGCTCCCTTTCTCAAACAGATTGTGTATGAAACGATATTCCAGTACTTTTGCACTTTGTTAGCTCAGTTCTCTCCTGTATAAACCTCAGCTTCTAGTAGTTGCTAAACTTGGAAATATGAATAGCAGACTGTACTTAAAAATGAAGAAAAGGCTGAAGTTTGTGATCCATGGATTTACAGTAGATTTTCTCTAATGCTTTATAGTATGCAGTTTCACATTTTCTTGTATCCTTTCTGGCTCGTTTTGATTCCCAGAACAGGATATCACTACCAAAAACTTTTTGCATCATCATAAAACTGCTTTTATCAGGGCCAACACAGAAGTTGATGAATTAGGAAATCTGACAGTGTACTCTTCCCTGGAGGATTTTTCCCTGCCACAGCCTCATTTCACAGGTGTTCAGTCAGAAATCATAGGGCATATGTCCTTGTAAGGAAGGCAGTTCATTGTTCTCACAGCTTTGGGTACTAAGTTATGATACTTGTGCTACTTCAGGATTATCTCTGAGCTGTACAGACTCACTTGCATTTGCAACTTGTAGTTGTACCTCATGTTCTGCAGAGCCCTTCTGGAAGCTGGTGTTTGTGGCATGGGAGCATCATTCCTGAGCTGTCCCCCTGCCTTGGAAACTTTCTCTTCTGTAACTTTGCTCTGTAGTGAGAGCTGCTTCTACTTGCTCACTGGAGTGAGAGAACCATCAGTTCCTTCAAAGTATTTTCTACTGTGATGCAGCTTCTCAGTGTATGAGAGGCTTAGAGGAAAGATTAGGGGAGACTTTTTGCCAAGGTCTGTCATGACAGGATGAGGGGCAATGGTTTTAAATGGGAATACAGTAGGTTGAGATTGGACATAAGGAAGACATTTCCGATGAGGGTGACGAGACCCTGGAACAGTCTGCCCAAGCAGGTGATGCTCTGTTAGCAGTGTTCTGGGTCATGCTGGACAGGGGTTTGAGCAGCCTCATCTAGTGCCCCCTCAGCAGGGCTTTGGAACTGGGGTGACCTTTCAGGGTCTCATCACAACCAGACTGTGCTGTGACTTACTTAGCAGAGGAATTACTGGCCAAGAACCTCTTAGCTACTTGCCAAAAGGAGTATCATTGTTCCAGTTAAGTAGTCTTCTCGTTATAATTCAGTTTTTACTATTTCCCAGTGTAGTGTAGTTATTAAAAGTAAATTCTACTTTGTGGAGGTTTGACTTGTATATGGGATTGGGATGAGTTTCACCCCTTTTGCTTCCAATGCAATTAAATAAATTATGTCTCTATATAAATGTTTAGTTGGAAAATTCAAGTTTTGGATCCCTCGTTGCAAGGACTTTGAGGTGCTGGAGCATGTCCAGAGAAGGGCAATGGAGATGATGAAGGGTCTGGAACACAATTCTCCTCAGTAGCAGCTGTGGGAGCCAGGTTTAGCCTGGCTAAAGAGAGATGGAGGCCTCAGGGGTGACCTTACTGCTTTTTCACCTGCCTGTAAGGAGGTTGTAACCAGGTGGGGGTCTGTCTCTTCTCCCAGATAAGTAGAGGTAGAACAAAGGAAACTGGCCTCAAGTTGTGCCAGGGGAGGTTCAGGTTGGATATCAAGAAAAGTTTCTTCTCTTTAGGTTAAGCATGGGAACAGGCTGCCCAGGGAAGGGTGGAGTCACCATCCCTGGAAGTGTTCAGAAAATGGGTAGACATGGCATTCAGTGATATGGTTTAGTGGGCATGGTGGTATTCAGTCAGAGGTTACACTTGGTGATCTTGAAAGTCTTTTCCAACCTTAATGACTCTGTGATGTAGATGGAAGAGGGAAAACAGTAATTGTTTTCTGTTTCCACCCCCTACATCTCTGCTGATGCACTGGTTAAATGTTTCCAAAGGCCAGGATACTGCCCATATACTAAACACTAGTTCATTTCAATGTTGATGGCCCATAAGGATGGCAGAGTGTAATTAAAGGGGGGAAAGCAAAGCAAATGCCAAGGCACACAAAACAACACAAAGCACATGCTTAAGAGGGAGCAGTGATTGATAATGATTTTTTGAATATTTGTGTCAACCTGTGTAATTAACATGCTTGTGCACAGGTTACAGATTAAACCTTTTTATGCTTCAGTCATGTTTCTAGGCAGTGTCACTGTTCATCCAGAAATGGGTTTCTTCTGTCCGGGTTTCTGTTACCTCAGAGTTATAGATTGTTTTTGTGTGATACAGACACACAACAGTGTATCACAATATTACTCATTTATAGAGTCTGTGGAAAGAGTTTCAAACCTGGATAAAACTGAACACTGCTTAAGTTTAAACTACTGAGAAAAAAAAAACTCCTAACAAGTGAAGGAATGATTTTGTTGCTCTACACTCCTTTTTTGTCTGAGATGATAATATTCTAATCATGCTGACTTTAATGATTAATGTTCCATTTCAGTACTCAGCTGTCTAGGCCATCACATGACACATCTGGGTAACTGTTGTATGGATAAATGGGCAGGGATATGGAATTGTCAGGAGAGCTTGTATAACTTTACCAAAAGAGATCAATTGATCAACAGTGATAGCTTGTCAGCTTTATTTTTAGTTTCATTCTGCTGTATACCTCTTTTTTGTGCTTCACATTGCCTTCCTACCATCCAGGGGTTTTATGGTCTTTTCCACAAGTGAATGACTGTTCATCAGAAGACAGCTTGCCAAACCATGAAGCTGTGGTTTTACTGACACAGCCAGTCATTCAGAACAGTGTCAGCAGCATGCTGAGCTCAGCTTTAAACATTGACTGCTTGTATTTTGCTTTGTTGAACTTTATAAGTCTGTGAACTGACAAAATGTCTTTAAGTTCTGTTGTGTCCTTCCTACTGTGTGAAGCAATACAGTCCCAAAGATGTGGGATGTATAACCTTGTAAGTAAAGAAAACTTCTCTTAACAAATAGGCATTCTAATTTCTGAGGTGGAAAAGTTGTGCCTAGCTATATATAATCCTAAAAATTATTTTAGCTGGACAGTTGCAGGGAAAAATAATCTTTAGGGTTTCTCTTATATCATGTTTATACAGTGAGTGTGTGAATGAAGATGGTTGTGAGGAGAAATTGCTCTTGGGACTGTTAAAACACTTTAGTTTCTTGTATTTCTGGGATTTTAGGGTCTTCTAGCTAGCAAGTTTTTGTGAAGGTGTCACATTACCATAAAGTCATTTGCCTGCCTTTGCTGCGAGAGCAATCCAGCGTTTTAGCTGGATTGATGTAAGTGTTGTGATATTTGTGGGATGAGTTAATTGTTTTTGCTTATTTGAATGGTTAAATAAATGCAAACTTAGTGTACAAATCTGTTGTCTTATTTTTCAGTATTGGAATTAATAGGTTGTGATGATTTTTAACAATTGCAGCTAATGTAATTTTCTACTGCAGGCAGGCACCTTTGAATTTAAGGTAACAATGGTTCTAGAGGCTGCTCAGGGATTAGAGGTGGGATTACATGATTGCATCCGCAGCCAGGTCAGATGCTGGGCATGTTTACAAGGCTATAATTGATGCCTATTAAATAATAGGTATGTGTGGGATGGGATGTTAAAAACCACGTTTTTACATAGTTAATCCTTTGTGTGAAGCAACTCAGTTTGAATTTTTAACTTTAACCTTAAGTGACATGGTTCTATAGAAGCTAATTTACAAAAATGTTGCTCTTTAACAGCTTTTCTGCTTGCAGTCACTGTAGGAAGCACCACAATAATTATACACCTTAACATCTACTTGAGTACAGAAATACAGAAGTGGAATTGGAATGTGATGATGCAGTAATGGCTGAAATCATACTTATTTGTTAAAACAACAGTAGTAGCTAAAGCCCCAGAGATACTAATACTCAGTCTAATAAAGTGCTTTCTAAATATGTTGTCTGAGCTAATTAGTCTCGTCTTCTCATGTGTTACTGTTGGCAAGCAGTGCATGGACAGTATCCTGGCCTTTGGAAACATTTAACCAGTGTGTCAGCAGAGATGTAGGGGCTGGAATCATATCACTAGTGATAAAGAGCTGCTGCCTGTAATCAGTTGGTCTGACACAGTGCTCACAAAGAGTTTTTGTAGAGCATAGTGTTAGTATTACTTGGATAGTGAGCAAGTGATGGGGAGTTTGAAGTGTGGTTTCAGTTCTGACCTGGTATCTGGTGGTAGCACTGGGGCTCAGCTGACAGAGAGCTTTCTTGCAGTGCCACAGCATGGTCTGTGCTAACTCCAGTATTGACAGCACTTGGTAAAATCCACATTCTGATTTACTGCTGTTTATACAAGAACAGCTTTTGCTTTTGTTACAAATCTGCTTCAGGTGAAGGTGTCCTCTTGTCACAGCTTCAACAGATCAGATGGGTGACATGTGCTGAAAGGAGGGAGGTGGTGTGGTGTTCTTGGTCCTGTGTCCTTTTCCCCTTTTTACCTTTTCATTTTCCTTTACACAGTGGTGTGGTGTTCAGTGGCTATGCATTGTGCAGAGAAAGCTTGTTAAACTAGTAAAAAGTATTTGGTTTGGTTTTTAAACCGCTTTAACAGGTCAGATTAGTACAGTTGAGTTGACTGAGGGTGAGAAGAAAGGTGGAGAAAGCTGTTCAGTTTTATGTGGGTTGTAACAATCAGGGAGGCTGTGAGGGTGGTGAAGGAAGGGTCTGGAGGAGCAGCTGAGGGCTCTGGGCTTGCTTAGCCTGGAGGAGACTGAGGGGAGACCTCGCTGCAGTCACAGCTTCCTCCTGTGGGGAAGAGGAGGGGCAGGCACTGATCTCTGCTCTGTGTGACAGGGACAGGACCCGAGGGAATGGCCTGAAGCTGACTCAGGGAGGTTTAGGTTGGGTATCAGGAAAAGGTTCCTCACCCAGTGGGTGGTTGGGCACTGGAACAGGGAAGTGGTCACAGCACCAAGCCTGGCAGAGTTCAAGAAGTGTCTGGACAGGGCTCTCAGGCACAGTATGATTCTTGGGGCTGTCCTGTGCAGGACAAGGAGCTGGACTTTGATATTCTTTGTGGGTAGCTTCTGACCCCAGTATATTTATGATTCTGTAAGCTGATTTTTTTTATTTTTGTGTTCTGCCTCTTGATTTTTTTTCTTCTTACATTTCAATGCCCAACTATTGTTATAAAACACTTAACAATTAAAAGTAAATTATTAAGGCCTAAGAAACTGTCTTCCAGGTAGCCTGTTTTCTGGAAGTTCACTCAGGAATTAATTGTTCCATACATAGTAATTGTATAAGTGCACATCAGTATGTAAGTTATACATTTTCAGATAGTATTGATTGACATAATTAGTATTTATTGACATAATTTAGTTTCAGTTGGATCTCATTCCTGGTGATTTAGGTGTCTTTATTTTAATTGATTTAGTGCTTCAGAAATGACAGTAGCAGAATAGATTTCCTTCTCTACATATTTGAACAGATCTTGGGGAGGATCAAGACTATAGTAGTTCTGCTTTTTTATTTTTTCTTTCAGAAAAGAGGCATCAGTTGACTGATGGAACTGTTGGTTGTTTTCTTAACTCATCATATACACAAATGGCTTAAGGAAAAGTTTAAATGTATATATCATATGGGCGTGTAAAAGGTGTGAAAAGGCAAATTATTCTATTTTTTTAGGACTTGAGTCATGGTTTGCTTAATCCCTGAGATTCATTCAGTGGCTCCTGAGGTCAGCTCTGCTTGTTAACACAGCAGGACCAATTCTGTGACAAGATGCTGTGGTTTTGCCATTAGAACTGGCGTGTATTTAGCACTGTTAATTTATTCCATCTTCATGAGATACTTTCCATCTAGAGTTTGCGCACTCTCACCTCTTTCCTGAAAGCTACAGATGAAACATCTTGTTTTCATTTTGACTTTATGTTAGTTTTTGATGCATTGAACTTTCAGTAATTACAAGGCTGGTCATGTAAGGCACCTCAGTGCGTCCCTTAGCCTGTGAATGCTGTGGAAGAAAGTCTTTGAAGGATTGCTTTCCTAGCGTGTTGTGGCTCAGCAGGAGTTCTTGTCTAAGCATCTCAGCTGTGTAGCCTTTGCTGTAAGCCCTTGGCTCTCTGAATAACTTGGTTCTCTGCCTGCCGTGTGCTGTGGAGCAACATGGGAAGTGGGTATTGTATTCCAGCCAGTTCGTGCCTGCTTAGAGTGGAAAATGTGCAGCCAGTTGTAGTCAGGTCAAGTAGAATAAGCTGAACAAAATGCTGGACAATAAGTAGGACAAAAGGCTGGGTTTATACATAATGACAATTGTAAATTTTGTGGTATTGGCTAGGGAAAAGAAAAACCAGCAAGTCTTCACAGTAGTTTAACAATGTAATCCAAGGACTTCAGAATTACTGTGTGTTTGTTCGTGCTCCCCAATAGTTATTTTGAGTCTCTTGTAGGCTTTTTAAGGCTATCTGTGTAAAGTGTAAAGGCTGGAAGCTTCAACTCCTCAAAATAAAATTGGAACTTTGTTACCCATTGTGTTTAGAAGTTTGATAAAATTCGTAGCTGGCCAGTAACTGCCAGTTACTTTGTGTTATACCTCTACTCACCACACATATTTGGGAAGTGTTAGAAAACAAAAAGTTAACTTCTGTTATTTTAAAACTGTAGTAGAAAAACATTGAATTTGTTGATGGTGGGTCTTCAGTTCACGTTACATTTACAGTCACCCATGTTACGTTTAAACTTTTATTTTAAGAGAGAAATTATGCAAAGGCTCTTGCCCATGCAAATGAAATTTTTATAATTATTAACTTCTGTTTCAGATGCCATCATTTATTATTCCACAGAGGTTTTAACTGCAATTTATTCTTTTAGGGTACTCCTTCATTACTGCATTTCAGCTTTTGCCTCCTGGGATAAGGAGAGTTGTCTAGAAACACATAGAGCTTGATTGCTGTCAAGTTTTCTTTGAGTATTCTTGTGATGTTCTGCCTTTCAGAGTATAATGTTTGTTCGCCATTTACAAAAAAAATTAGGTTTAAAAAATATCCCCTATTGTGAGTGTAGATAGGAATTTTCTGCTGGAAACTGCATTTCCTTTTAAAAAAGGCATTCCTGCAGTGAACAGAAATGAGTTGTGATGTACATGTAAGTTTATTGGGATATTTTCCTAAGTCACTGGAAGATAATTCACATATCTCACTGTTCTTTAGACTTGTCTCATTTATCTTGAAAAAGCGTGTGACATGGCAGATGTGCTAGTGGGTGCTGGAATAATGAGATGGGACAGAGAGGGACCCTTTCTGTGAGCACAGGTGGTGTTCAATGAATGCTGATGGCAGCTGAGAGCTGTTCACATGCAGAGCCACACATCATGGACTGGACTTGACTCCTGCTTTTTTTACCCCTAAAACTTTAACCAAAGGTGTTTTTTACCCTAAACCTGACACTACTTTTCTTAGAAGATACATACTCTGTTTTCTTGCCTATGAAAATAAAGAAACTTTCAGAGGAAACTGTTGGAATTTTAATGCCTAGAGGTGTGTGTGCATTTGCTGGTCTGTTGTGCTGCTGGAGGCTGCTGGAAGTTGAAATAACAAATGAAAAGCTGACTGAGTACCTGTGCCATGTGCCACCCCCAGCTGCACTGAGGTCAAGATAAGCATGATTTAAACTTGGGACTTTGGGTAGATAAGGTATTATTAAACACCAGCTCTGCTGATATCTGATTTTCATTTTCTTTTTGAGCACAGCAGTGCATTCTCTACAGTTAGGAATTCCACTGAGCAGTAGTGTTGGAAAGGTTTTTGAAGCTTAGCAGTGATAGATGTGTAACAGGGGCTGTGTCAAGCAGCACCTCATGCAAAGTTTTTGTGAATCTTTCCTTAGACATCATCTGCCTTTTGGTTACTGCTGTGATCATGAGTCACAAGCGCAAAAAGCATTTGTTGACTCGGACTGTGTTTGCCTTGAGTAGTCCTTGGGTATTGAAGTTCAGGTAAAATATTTTTGTTATTGAATACAAGAATTTTGGTTAGTATGAATGTAACAGGTACTTCACAAAAATCTTACATAGATGCTTCTCTAACCCTGCAAAGGGCTCTTTAAATTCTGTGTAATTCTTGTTCAGTTTCCCAAAAATTGCTTCCAACTTCTTGGATTTGTAGTGATGTAAAGACAAAAGAGTTTGAGCCCTGTTAATAGAGTAGCTACTTCGTTTTATTTCTATATTGTAAATAAAATATCTGTAATTGGTAATAACTTCATTCTTTTTTGCAGACTGTTCAGAATTTCATTGGGAGTAAATATATAACAGTTCTATTTTATGCAGGTCACAGTAATTAAAAGTCACACATGGTGCTACAGTGGGACTGAGTAAAGACCTGAACTAGCACATTCCAGTGCAATACCATATAGACATACCTGTGGTATGTTAAGTGTTTTACTATTACTATTTGAGATTATTCATTTATTATTTATGATTATTCCCACCCCCTTGTGTTTAAGCTGTTATCTCTCTTGGTAGTTAAAAAGCATTACTGTAGTTTTTCTACACAAGCAGTTTGGGAAGGACAAAGAGTTGTGATGGCTTAAAAGATGGTGTTTTCTTTCTTACAGAAAATGCCAGAAGCCTCAGAAGACCACAATCACTGGAAGGCCTGTTGACTTCCGTTCTCTGGTGATCTGGAACATCATCCATCTGGCATGGCGCAGGGCAGCCAGCAGCTCGACGTGCAGGTACTCCACGACCTCCGGCAGCGCTTCCCTGAGATACCTGAGGGGGTGGTGTCTCAGTGCATGCTCCAGGTATGGTGAACACTCTGTGTGGTTTATTTGGGCACAAACTATGAGTTCAGTATGAAAACCCTTTTTAGTAGTACATGTGGAGCATAGATTTTCATTCTCCTGGTTTTATTTTAAAAGGTTGGAAGACTCCACTACTTGCATTTCTGTCTTGTCTTTTAGGTACAAAAATTCTGTCATTCTTCACTTAGGTTTATAGAGGTTATTTTGCACTGATGTTTTTTTCCTTGTCTATGTGACCTGTGACTGTATGCATATGGATAATAAAGAAAGAGGCTAATAGGATGTTAATTGATGATGGCTACATAAATAATACATATACTGGAGTAGGTTTTAGTAAACACTCATCCTTCCAAGATAAGGATCTGGACTTAGCAATCTGACTGTTTTCCCCCTTCATGGTATCTTTTTCTCATGGCTCTCCAGAGGTTTAGTTGTACTTCTATCTTTCTAGGTCAGGTGGTGGTTCTCCTCTCTGCACTCCTTTTCCTTTCCATTTCATCCTTCCACCCTCATCTCAAATCAGAAATTGGAAGTGATAATAAGTCACCACATGTAATAAGTAGTGGTCATCTGGGAATACCTTCAGTTAATGGGAGGAATCAGGAATGGAATAGAAACATGCAAGATCTGGTTTGGCCTTGTGTGGCCGTGGCTGAGGTTGGAAGGCTGTACTTGCATCCTGCCTGTCCCTGGCAGGTGAATAGGTTTACTTAGAATAGGGATTGTATTTTTTGCATTTTGTCTTCTAAACCATACAAATAAAAATTAATTGCTTTCAGACAAATGTAAAGAAGGGGAAGTCCTTCAGTTTAAAGCTTTACTTATTTTGGCAGTCATATCTTCTGTACTGTTAAGTACACAAGCCTTTTGATAAACTGTGTTTGTCATAGACATTTTTAAACTGATCAAATTAAAGAATCCATAACACTGCAGAAGCATATGGTGTTCTGTCTATTATATGGCATTCTGGATAGCTAGTTAACTTTGCACAGCAAATACTTGTTATGTTTTAAAGTATAGATTTTGCTTTCAAACCCACTTTCTATTTTAAAGATGTGTAGCTGATTTCTAATAGCCATTTGCAATAAATGCTCTAGATTTAAATCAGTTTGGAATTTTAGACCTGTCAAAAATTGAGGGTCCTTTGAAATGAGAAATACATTCCTTACCCTGATAAAATCAAATCAGAGCCTGTCCTGTGTGTGTTCTCTGCACCCTGACCAAGTGACCTACGGAAACTGAAAGCTCTGTTCATGAAGTTCTGTTTAGATGGCAGGTGGCAGATGGTAGTGGTTCACTTTTTTGAGACTGCTGCCTTGGCATTGTGGTGCTGATTGTTACTACAAGGTCTTGTTTCCTCATATTCTGGTCATAAATTTTTAGTGCTATGTCTGGACATTTCCAGTGATCAATGATGTCCAGAAGAAGAGGTCAGCATGAAGGGAGGTTGTCAGAGAGAAGTGTCTGTAGAGTGAGAGCTGTTCCTATTTAAGTGCTGCACTCTTCTGTCATGTTTAGTAGTAACTCTTCATATGAGAAGATACAGAATATGCACGCTCATCTGATAGTGAAATCATATAAAATTTTGGGAAAATCATCTTCACTCTGACTGACTAGGTACAGTCCATGAGAAAAGAAATGTAATATGACTTCTCAGCCAGTGGCTATTGAAAATTATATTGCAAGGCAATATGTGTATATATGTAATATATGCATACAAATTTATATAGTGATAGTGATTAAAATAGAAGTGCAGTCATTATTAATGTCCATTCCTTAGAATGGTAATTTTAGCCCACTGAGGAAGGCAGGGGTGTATGTGCATGTATAAATATGTACACACTTGCTGTGGAAGGAGGTGCTCTCTGTCACAAAAGGTACCAGTCTTGGGTCATGTTTACAAAGTTAGGGTGCTAAGGGACAAATTTATTTGAACTTATTTGAATTTATTTGAACTTAAAGTGAAATTTCTTTTCTTTAGCTACTATTGAAATTAAAATCTGAACCACAGCTGATGGAGGCTGTTACATGATAAAGTGGGGAGAAAAATAAATCCACCATCTGGAACCCTTTCTAGTGATTTTACTCATTTGGAAAAGCTATCATTTATGTTTTTCTTTTTACAGACTACATTAAGCTAAAATTAGTGGAGAGGGCAAGACGGGAAACGGAATTCCCCATTATATTTCTCATTTGATTCATAATTTATTGTCTGTATAGTTTCAACTGCCAGCACCACAGAACAAATCAAACATTTTAAAGGGTTATTTGGTTTCTCACTGATGTATGAATAAACCTTTTTTAGCGTTAAGCTTGAAGTTCTTAAAGGCAGTTTAAATTTGGTTTAATTGTAATGTTCTTTATGGAATCCCCAAGACTTCTTCAAGCAATACTTTGACTTCATTGTTAAGGTATTAAATACTGTTCTACCAATAAAAGCAGGTTTAAAATGTTGGGGTTTTAAGCTTCTAGGTGAAGAGAAATAGTCAGGTAAACAGTAAACTGAAAGTGAAAGCAGTAAACACTCAGATAAACATTGAAATGTTATCTGCAATTTTGTTTTGTTTTTTCTGAGTTTTCAATTTTGATCTAGTTTATTTTGATTTGTGTTGTTACTTGTAGTTAACAAGTAGCTAATTGTACAGACTTGTTCCTTGAAGAACATGCAGAGAGTTGTAACCATTGTTTTCCTAAAACTGGACTTGTGGTTTTTTTGATATGTCATAGTGTAACTAGTGTTACCAGAGCATTTTGCCAGATGCAATGTGAGCTATGTTTTGCTCTCATACCATGTAGCAAGTATCATCTTTATTTCTCAATACCTGTGTATGAGACGTTACCCCTAGCCGTGTCCAGGCTGGGCCTGGTTGTGGCCTCAGCTGAATGTTGAACACGGAGTGCTGGCTCTTTCTGTGCTCTGTGACAGTAATAGGTGTCTGTGACAGTAATAGGTGTCTGTTCTTGCTCCTAGAACAACAATAACCTCGATGCCTGTTGTCGAGCCCTCGCACAGGAGAGCAGCAAGTATTTGTATATGGAGTACCACAGCCCTGATGACACCAGAATGAATAGAAATAGCCTTTTGCACATTAATCTGGGTATTCATCCTCATACCAGCTATCACGCGGGGGATGGAGCTCAACTTAATGGTGGTCGTACACTGGTACACAGCTCAAGCGATGGACACATTGACCCGCAGCGCACGGCAGGTAAACAGCTCATTTGCTTAGTCCAGGAACCACATTCTGCTCCCGCCGTTGTGGCAGCTTCTCCTAGTTACAATCCATTTTTCGTGAATGACCAGAATAGAAATGCAGCTACTCCTCCTCCACAGCCACCTCCACAGCCATCTTCCATACAACCAGGAATGAACACGTCTGCTATGCAAGGCCCTCCCACGTATATGCACATACCTCGGTACAGTACAAATCCCATTACTGTTACAGTATCACAAAACCTCCCCTCTGGACAGAGCGTACCCAGAGCTCTACAAATTCTTCCACAGATTCCAAGCAATCTTTATGGGACTCCTGGCTCTATTTATATTAGACAAACATCTCAAAGTTCTTCAGGACGACAGACTCCTCAGAATACACAGTGGCATTCATCGCCACAGGGCCCAGTTCCACATTATACTCCTCGTCCTCTACCTGTATATCCACATCAACAGAACTACCAACCTTCTCAGTATTCTCCAAAACAACCCCAGATCCCTCAGTCGGCTTTTCGATCTCCACCCGCATCCCAGTGTCCCTCTCCCTTCGGCTCTCCTCAACACCAAGTTCAACCTCCTCAGTTGAGTCACCAGAGCTCACATGTTTTCATGCCTCCTAGTCCTTCCACTGTCCCACCCCATCCATATCAGCAAGCATCCCAGACTTTTCAAAAGCAAGGTGGTCACTCTGTATCGTACCTTCCTCCTTTTGCTGGACCTAGTTTATCCAAAGGTTCCATGAATAAAATAGAAATTACAGTTGAGCCACCGCAAAGACCCGGGACTGCAATGAACAGAAGCCCTTCACCTATAAGTAATCAACCATCTCAACGAAACCAGCACCCGCTGTATGCAGCCACTACTCCTCCTTCAAGCTCTCCATCCAGAGGTATGTCAGGACAACCCAAACCTCCATTTAGTGTTAATCCAGTATATATTACCTACACTCAACCAGCTGGACCTGCAGGTGCACCAACACAGTCTCCTCGGGTAATGGTATCTCAGCCAAACCCAACCATTTTTAAAATCACAGTAGGTCGAGCACCGACTGAGAATCTTTTAAATTTAGTGGACCAAGAAGAGCGTTCTGCAGCACCAGAACCTATTCAGCCTATTTCTGTAATCCCAGGATGTGGAGGAGAAAAAGGAAGCCATAAGTATCAGAGAAGTTCTAGTTCTGGATCAGACGACTATGCTTACACTCAAGGTAAATGTTTCACCCTGCAAATTGTGGTTGTTGTAAAATCCATTTTCAGTTTGTTTTTTCTGCTTAGTGAAAATTTTTGAACCTGTACAGAAAAAATAGAAACTGTGTCAAAAATCATACAGTTTTTTCTGATTTCTTTTTAAGTACTGCCAAATTTCACTCTAATACATAAACAATTTCTAAGGGTCCTAACGTTGCTGTTCTTCTCATGTTAGGGGACTTTCTTAAAACACTACAATTAACAATGATAAGTAGTTTGTTCATGTACTGTGTATCAGTTTTGTCAATTCTGCATTGAAGAACTGGGTCATAAATTTACATGTGGATTTTTATATTGTTTTGTATTTGTTCCATATTCAAGTATTTTAGAACACCTGACTTCTGCATTTGGTTTAGATTGAAGAATTTTAAGTTAAAGAGAAGAGAGAGATAAGAATGCCGCTAAAAAACCTTTCTCAATACAAGTATTTTTTAAAGGTAATAAAATAATTATTTTGAAGAACTTAAATCAAAAGTTCACTTCTTCCACTTAGAGTTTTCAAAGAGGAAGAGGAGATTGGGAGACAAATTTTAGGATGTGTGTTCTGTTGCACAGGGATAAAACTTAGTTTTAATATATAAATGAAGAATTTGGTAAGTCAGTAAAGAAAAAAAAAGTAAAGTTAACCCTGAGCTGAAAACTACTTTTCTTGGAGTAATCTGCTGTGTAGATTTGAAACATTTAAAATTGAGCAAGTGAGTCAATCTGCAAGCATTCAAACCAGTGATTTGGATAATGACAGAATGATAACCTGCAACAGGTATTTTCTGGATTTGTGTTTGGAAAGAAGAGTCTATTCCTCTGTTGTTCCTTCTAGCCTTTGTTTTACTTCAGAGAGCTGAAGTGAGAGCTAATAGTGCTGCTCTGTAGTTCTTGATTTCTTATTTCACCTACTGCCTTCTGAGCTCTTCTAACTCATCAACAAAACTGTTTTGTACCTCGTAGACCCAATTAGAAATTCTGTAGACCCAATTCTTCAGTAAAAATGAATGTCAGTAGGTCTGTAACTGAGGCCTTGAGCTTTGTTTGGTAATGTTGCTATTACAGCTTCAGTAGAGGTTGTCATTTATGTGAGAAAAATGCAAGTAGCTTCATCTAGCTGTGAAAAAGATGTTCTGAAATGTAAGACCTGGTTTTGCCTTTGTGCCTTCCACTAGATTTGTGTCTCTGAAAAGCAAACCAAATAAAACTAATTAGCATATGCTTTTTGGGGTGTTTGCATTTGTGGCAATACCTACCAGAGGTTTTTTTAATTGCTGCACTCTGAAGACTTGATAGAAATAAATTGTAGAAGAATAAACATTTTATTTTTTACTACCACAAAGGAGTCCTAGAAAAGAGTATATTTAACAGCTTAATTTAGGGAACAATTTTCTTTAATTTTTGCTGGAATGTGAGCCATTGTAAAAAGTGTAACCAGAAATTCATTCTACTTTCTGTACTTTGCTTCTTTGTAATATGAGTCATATTTGATGAGTTGTACTAGTGTACAATGTGAAGCTCTGAAATGTAGTCACACCATCTTTAGTTGAAGGGATCACACAGAGACAGGGTATGGTAACAATAGTGGAAAATCATTCAGTCTGATATCTGTACTTTTTTTCTTAATTCTGCTTGCATGACTTATGCTACTTGAAAAAGTAGAGAACAGTTCTATTCAATAATTTTGGTGCCTGTAATGTAAAAACACCTGGTGTTATTCTTGGCTAGGCTCTTTGGTGTTTATTCATTGGCCATGAATTGGTGAATCCATACAAAATCCAAATTAGTGCTACATTTTTGTGTGGAATGCTGATACTTGCTTCTAACAGGTTGGGGTGTTCTTCTTTTGCAGTAAGTTGCCATGTTGTTGCTTATTTTTCTAATTCTTTTTAGCTCATATGCTAATACTCTTGAATAGTATGGGCTTTTCCTTTGCCTTTGTTGGATGGGATGAAGAAAAGGGCAAGTTCTGGCTGTGACTTTTCATGAAGTATCATTTTGCAGGTTCTACAGCTTCCTTCCTTTGAGCATTGTTATATGAGCAACATGTTTGTCTGAATATACACATATCAAATGTCTTTTTTTCTCTGTCCTAGCAGACTTCAATCAGGTAAAACCAGCCTGATCAGAAAGGATTAAGCATCACACTGACTTGGCCAGCTTTGCACCATGATGAAATACTGAGAAATACTCTTCTTTATGAAGCTGAATATTATCTTCTAGCTAGTCAAAATTCTTTTCTTTGATTCTCTGGGAGCCCAACAGCAGTTTGTGACTGAGAGTCATAAATTTCAGTACCATGATGAAAATGAGGGAGTGACTCAACAGCAAAGAGAGGTTGGAGATATCGATCTGTTATAAAATTAAGATCTGAAGCACCTGAGCTGACTCAACTATTTATTTTCTGGATTCTGTAGTTTATTTTGTTGAAGATCCATAGTTTTGCCTCTGAACCCTTAGGAACTTACCGTATTGAGGATTACAATATTTCCTGAAAAGCTAAAACGACTTAGAAGTTATACCACAGTTTATAATAGTAATGAAAAAAACAAATTTGGACTGACATTTGGCTAATGTCTCAGGGCTGGTGTGTCAGCTGCTGTTGAGCTGCAGGTATGAAGTGTGTGTTACCTCCTGATCTTACCTCTGGTATATATTTTTTTGTCAGTAGAGTATTAGTATAACTAGGTTGCTGTTTCATCCTGAGAAGCTGTCTCCTTGTACAGGTGCCTTTGTATTTTTGAGACAAGAAAGACCAAATGCAAAAAAAGAAGCTTTGACCAAAATGGTAATAACAACTTCAAGTTACTGTATAAAATGTGTTTTTATTCTGGAAGAACTTTGTTCTAAATTGTAGTTCATTTGGCATGAAAGCATCTTCGCACTGATATTTGGCTGCATGTCTACAATCACCTTTTTTTTTTTCCAGAAGGGTCACTCATGAATCTTATGCATACGTTAAGAATTCAGTGTTCAGGTTTTTATGTGCTAGTAACTATTTCTTCTGTGTAAAACATTAGCCTTGCTGTTACATCAACGAGCAAGGATGGAGAGATTAGCAAAGGAGCTGAAGCTTGAGAAGGAAGAGCTTGAACGCCTGAAGACTGAAGTCAATGGCATGGAGCACGATCTGATGCAGAGGCGGCTTCGGAGAGTCAGCTGTACAACTGCAATTCCCACAGTAAGCAAGTTGTTAGTATTTTAATTCAACATACACATTTATTCTTTGTGTTTTGATTAAACTCAGGTACTGTTCAAAAATACTCTCTGAGTATAAAATCTTCAGTCTTTGGGGACACTTTAAGTACTTGACTTGTCATGAGCTAATTCTTGTAGTTGATGAAATGGATACGTGTGCAGTTTTCTTGGTGTTCCCAACAAAACTTCAGAAGGTTGTATGCATGCACTTTTGTGGACCACAGAACTGCATATACTTGGTTCCTTAACAACCAATAAAAGTATGTCCAAGTCTGTTCAATAAGCCTTGGCCATATAGAGCTTGGTGTTCATGCAGGAAAGTTTACCTTTTGTTTTTAAAAAGCTATTTTATTGTTTGAGTAGTTGCTTCTTATAGACAGTATTTCTCTTCTGGTATGTGCAGGATGTGCCAAATAACTTTTCAGTGGCAGTGTTGCCTGAAATAGTTGAAATTCTCCTTTTTTCATTGTTGATTCTTCTTATCTCTGTGACTTCCACCTGCAAGTGACTCTAGCCCAAACATGTGTGTGGCTCTGATAAGGGAATTCATCTGGCTGAAAAATAGCTTCCACTGTGTGTAGTTGTTAAGCAGATCAGCTCAGACTTACTGGCTGTATTGACACAAACAATGCACACAGGTGTAGGCTGGAAGGCACAGAAGGGCTGTTGGCTGCTTTGCTGTGGCTGTTCTATGTCTCACCTGTTTCAGGGCAGCATTTGGCACAGATGAACCTGGGAGAAGTTCAGAGGCACTGAGTGTGCCAGGATGAGGTTAGGAAAGCCAGAGACCAACTGGAGGTGAATCTGGCACAGGATTTCAAAGACCAAAAGAAAGGCTTCTGTTACTGCCTAGGTGACAGCAGGAAGACCAGTGAAAATGTGGGCTCAGCAAGTTGTGGGGCATGGTTATGTAGGACATGGAAGAGGCTTGAGATACTGAAAGAACTTCTTGGTTCAGTCTTCACAGTCCATCAGGAATCCCAGGTTCCAGAGACCCTGGGAAAAGTGTGAAGCAAAGAAGGTACACCCTTAATGGAAGAGAATCAGGTCAGGGAATGCTTAGGCAAAGCAGTCATACACGAGGTCGTAATCCTGGATGAGATACCTGTGGGTGCTGAGGGAGCTGGCAGGTGTCATTGCAAGGCCACTCCAGGTACTCTTTGGTTCATTAATGGTGTTTGGGAAAGTTCCCAAAGGCTAGAGGAGGGCAAATATCACTGATGTCTGCAAGAAGGGGAGGACCCAGGGAACTGCAGGTTGGTCAGCCTCACTTTGATCCTTGGGAAGGTGATTGAGCAGCTAATGCTACTGACCATTTCCAGGCTCATGAAGGACGAGAAAGTGGTCAGCAGCAGTTACATAGATTCACCCAGGGGGAGCCAAGCTTGGCCAGTCTGGTAAACTTCTAGGATGCAAAGTCCTAGATGATCTCCAGAGGTTCCTTGCAACCTTGAATATTCTGTGATTTTGTGACTGTGATGCTGGAATGTATTCTAGGATAAAATGTGTTAGTGATTGATGCTGCTAGTATTAAGAAAGCTTTCCATTCCAGTAACTTAGGGTTTCTTAATGATATGCAAATATATGCACTTAAATAACTGATTATGCTGTTAAAAATAATTGCAGTCCTTCATCATTGAATGATTTAAATATACTGAGCTAAAAGGTTTGGCTTCTTGGAGCTCCTTGGGTTGATGCAAATGAATAAACTTTTGACCTCATTCAGTTATAAGCAAGTAATAGTTAATGTGGGCTGCAGTTTGTATTCTGTTTTTGATTATTTTGATGCAGACTTGAGTAGCAAGTCATCCATTTATACAGAGTTAAGTAATGTATGTGGTTTTATAAACTTGAGCTCAGCTATGTCATCTTACTAATGAATTTTAATATTAAGTAACTTGTCTGTTTTCCTCCTCACATACCAATAGAACAATGTTTTTTGAGGGCAAGTGAGTTAGGAATAGTAGGCCAGACACTTGGACTTCTTTCAGTGCCTTATCTATACTCAGTTTTTAGTAAAGCTGTTAACAAAGATATAGCAATGTTATTTCTATTTCAAATAAGATGTTGACTTTCCCACAATTACTATTTTGGGATGTTTCTTTCTAGCCTGAGGAAATGACCAGATTGAGAAGCCTCAACAGACAACTCCAAATAAATGTTGACTGTACACTGAAAGAAGTTGATCTCCTTCAATCTAGAGGTATTGAATTGATACTTTTAAAGAAACATCATTTGGATGTGGTCACAAATGTGAGTCTGCTGGAGGTTAGGAAAACTCTGCAGGAGCTCTGGACAGGTTGGACCAATGGAGTGAGGCCAATTTTATGAGGTTCAAAATGTGTCATAACAACCCCAGGCAGAGCTAGAGGCTGGGGGAAGAGTGGCTGGAAAGGTACCTGGAGGAGAAGGAGCTGGGGGTGCTGGTCAGCAGCAGCTGGACATGATCCAGGTGTGCCCAGGGGGCCAGGGAGGCCAAAGGCACCTGGCCTGGATCAGCAATAGTGTGGCAGCAGGACCAGGGCAGGGATTGCCCCCCTGTACTCGGCACTGGTGAGGCCACACCTCAAATCCTGTGTCCAGTTTTGGGCCTCTCACTACAGGAAAGGCATTGAGGGGCTGGAGTGAGTGCAGAGCAGGGCAGCAGAGCTGGGGAAGGGTCTGGAGAGTCAGCCATAGGAGGAATGGCTGAGGCAGCTGGGAGTGCTTAGCCTGGAGAAAAGGAGGCTCAGGGGGACCTCCTTGTTCTTTACAATAATGTGAAAGGAGGCTGTGGTGAGGTGGAGTCTCTTCTTCCAGGTAACAAGTGACAGATGAGAGGAAATCACCTCAAGTTGCACCAGAGCAGGTTTAGATTGGCTTTAGGGAAAATGTCTCCAGGGCAAGAGTTGCCAAGCATTGGAACAGGCTGCCTAAGGAAGTGGTGGAGTTGCTGTCCCTGGAGGTATTTAAAAAACCTATAGATGCAGCTCCTGGGGACATGGGTTAGTGATGGACTTGGCAGTGCTGGGGTAGCAGTTGGACTCAGTGATCTTTGAGGTCTTCTCCAACCTAAATGATCCTATGGTTCTAATATGGCATGTGCTTAAATGTGAATATTTGGAGTTCTTAGAGTTCAATTTGTATTAGCAGTGACAACTTACCTCTAAAAAGTGGGTGTTTTTTCAGTTGCAACGTAATAAACTTGGCTTGCTAATACTTCTGTTGGCCAAGTTAAATTCCATTAGCAACAAAGTAGTGACATAAAATGACTTTGCCAAGAGCATATTAAAAAAAATTACTCCTTTGTGAAGATCCTTCACTTAAAATTTTAACTTCTTGCTGACAAAGGCTGTGGCCAAGTAATATGGAACTTAACAATGAGTTGCAACCAAGAGGCTGGCAAACAGAAATTTACTAGGGTTCTTAAAAGTCTTTTTTTACAGAAACTTGTCTTAAATAGAATCAAAAAGATTGGGATATGCAGTCCTTTTTTATTAAGGAAGTATCCTGTAGGAAGATGTACATTTCACATATTTTCACAGCAATGCAAAATGTTGAGCTGGAGTTGATTTTTCAATATGGGATTGCCCTGCTAAAAATTACTATGATTGACAGAAAACTAAAAATATGGGACAAAACTTGTGAAAAATCTAAGATACAATGTCATAATAGGATGATGTATAAAATAAGAAGCCTTTGGATGTTCATGTCACTGGCATAGGCATTTAAATAACCTTCACCTTACACTTTCTTTTTCTTTTCTGACAGGAAACTTTGATCCGAAAGCCACATGTAACTTCTATGATAACATAGAGCCTGGTCCTGTTGTGCCACCAAAGCCATATAAAAAAGGTAGGTCAACAAACAGGCATTATCACCACATCTGCATTGAGTGAGGTGTTTTTTTTTCTTTTTAAACAATCCCTGTGGTGACAGGAAGCAGCTCTAGTTATTTAACTTTTCTGTCTATAATTCAAACCAGAACATTTTTCTATAAGTGCAGTAATCCTGGTTAGAACTTGCTTTCCTCAGGCAGATTGTTGTGAATGGATGTTCTGTTAATCCCACCTTGATTATAAATAGTTATTCCCTACTAGAAAAAAGAGCTGAAATAGCCAGTGTGGGATCCTATGCTCTGATACAGAAAAACTGGCAATCTTTTCCCTGAAAATGTTATGTGTGATAAGATTTGTAACATTGTGTCTGCTCTTGCTGTAACTAGCATGCACTGCACTTGTTAGTGGAAAGGAAGCAGCTCTTCTGAATCGGTAATCCTGCGGTCTCCCTGACACTCCAAAGTTTGTAAATGAGTTCTGGTTGCTGATAACACCCCACAAAGGTTTCTGTAGGTGGATTTTGAATTCATATTAGGAAATTTTCCCCCTTTTTTGAAGCAAGTGTTTTACCCCTCAATGTAATAAAATTATTACTGTGTGGAAATTTAGAAGAAAGAGAAGGCCTAGAACTGCTGCTTGTGGCTCAAAGAAAAGATAATACTGGGAGGAGTTCCCTGCATTAGGTGGTTGTGTCCAGGAAAGTGGTAGCACCAGGAGAGCCTTGGTGTGCCTGGCTGGAGTCACCTTAAATTGCAGCAATCATGCTGTTGATTCAGGAGTTGTTAACTTTGTGGTGCTTGAAGACATTCTCTTAATTACACTACCATATTTAGTGTATTATTTCAAAGCAAAACAATGTGCAAAACTCACATGAAATCAGTTATTTTATTTGGCAGTTAGGAGGATAGTGCCTTGTAAGGATTTGTACAATGAGTTTCCAGGTTTTGTCTGCCAGTTTATTAGAGATCAGTTGTAGGGCTGCTGTACTGTATTCAGAGCTTGGATTGTTACATGGAGGCATCTTTTTTTTTTGTTGTTGTTGTTAAATAATAAATATTGTTTAATATTGAGCTGTTGAAGGCGTGGGCTGCCAGACGGGTGTGGGCAGACAAGGGTGTGCTCTGTGCTGCCATCTGGCCAGTCAGTGGAACGCAGTGAGTGCCCACACTGCCTGCCTTACCAGGAATTTGTTGAGGTCAAGCACTGCTGATGTGACTGTGCAGCTTCTGGCCAGGAGACTGCATCTAAGCAAAGAGATTATTTTTATTTCCTTTGTTTGTCTCTAAGACTTCAGTACTGTCTGCACTAAGGTGGTCATCAGGGTCTGCTGCATTTCTTAGCAGGTGAGGCAGCAACTGCAAATTACTTTGTGTGCACTTACAAATTGCAAGCCTTTGTTAGACATGAGTTCACTGATGTTTAGCAGCTGGGTATGCTAGCCATACCTTCTAGGTATGTGTTAATAAATATTAACATTTTCTAATGTGTTTCCACATCCTGGGAGTATTCCTTAGTTATAGTAGATAACCTGAGGTGTTGAGGTGGTGTCAGGAGACATGGAAAACTGAGTGTTTCTGTGGGTTAAGGCCTATTGTGTGATTTTATGTACGTACGGATTTTATGAGTGAAATCAGACTTAAATGCTGATTCATGTACATATATCCCTGCTTCAAAGGCATGAGGAAGAATTGTCTTGTTTTGAAATAGGCCTGTCATTTTATTTTTAGATTGTATTCTTTTTCAGCCTGAATTAATGCTAGAAATAATATATGTTTTTTTTCAGATTGCTTGAAGCAACTGAGTTAGAAGTAGTTTTCCCCTTCAGGTGAAGCAGGGTTATTGTAGTTAAATATTTGGAAATAGACTGCTGTGTGTAAACCTTAACAGGATGGTGCTGCAGTGCCACTAACAAACTTGTATGCTTTAAGCTATTAAACCTTTAGCAGTATCAGTGACCTAACAGGGATGAGTTCTCTTCTTGGTTTTAAGGTGTTACAGTTAAGTGGCTCTTTATAGAAGTGAAATACTTCAAATATTCAGATTTCACAAACTGAATTAGAAGTGCTTTAGGAAGAGGTTTCCATGTTCATTTTAAGATAGACTGTTTAATTAGGTGACCTTTCAGTAGTGTGATCTTGACTATTGATCTTTCTCTTCTGAAATAAAATGTTTTCTTTTGGCTTTTCTCTAGATCATCAAAACAGCTCCAAACAGACTCCACGGACTCAGCCAAGAGATGAAGACTTTGAAGGGGCCCCATGGAATTGTGGTAGCTGCACCTTTCTAAATCACCCAGCACTAAATCGCTGTGAACAGTGTGAAATGCCACGATACACCTGAAATTCAGGAGAGGGCTGCACTGGGTTGAACACAGGCTCTCAAGCCAACAGCTGTAAGAGAAGGAAACATGGGGAACCTTTCAGTCCACCTGCCCGGCCTTTGCCAGTCAACAATCTTCATACTGCAAGGGGTGGGGGTAATGTGCTAGGATGTTTCTGCTTCTGCTGCACTAGAAAATAAATAAATTAAGGGTTAAATTCCTTCCCATTGTAGTGAGCAAAGCAGAAAAAGAAACCTGAAAATGTAAAAGGATTAATTTTGAGAAGAATGTATGCAGGAAAGCAAATAACTACTGGTGTTTATTCCTGTGGTTATAGTTACTGCTTAGTGGCTCTAAAAACAACCAACCCAAAACTACTGGTTTTTTTAAAGAAAATTATAGGACTCTTAGTAATGGTGTGAAGTGTTACACTTAACCAGAAAAACTGAAGAGCCAGAGCTGACTTAACCTGGCCACAGCTAGCTGGAAAACAAAGGCTCCCTGTGCTTCTAGATTGTAAGCTACTGAAAAAGAAGACAGGTAAATGCAATGATAAATTTTGCGATGTATAAAAAAACAAGGAGAAGGGTATTTGCAATTGCTGCTTTTTTTCAGGGTAACTTATGTCTACAAAAAATTGCTGTTTGAAATAGTGACCTGAGGTGACTAAGTGAGGGACGGTGTGAGTGTTTCAGAGAGTGTAATCAGAGGTAATTTTTTACAATCCCGTTTGCTTGTACAGTGCCCACCTGGCTGTGTCAACACTGGTAATAAACCGAGAATGAATTCTACCACGTTGCAGATGAAAATCCTGCTGCATGCTTTCATTGGGCCGTCGTGTTTCCAAGCTCAAAGGATGCTTTTCTACACAACCTTCTGAGCCTGTGCTGTGCAGCAGCACAGTGAGATATGCCAAACACAGGCTACTCCAAATTCCATTTGGAAGACTTGGGCTCAGCCGTGGTTGTGTTTGAGAAGAGTTTATACCCAGTTCCTTAGGCCTTTTCAGCTTCCAATTTGTGAAGAATTCATGGTGTTTACAGCACAGAAGGTACTTTGTGCCCCAGATCAAAGTTAGCTGAAAAATGATTAATCAGCTCTTCAGTAAAGGTTTATTTGCACATTATTAATAAACCAGCCTGTACAAAATAGCAGATGCCAGATCCTGAAGAATTACACACTGCATTCTTTCTATTTTGGTCAGGAAATATTTGTCATAGGTTAAAGAACACAAGACTTGCAATTGAAAATCCTACTGGTACTTATCTGCCTATGATACACTGTATTCTAAAGGTGATGTTCAGTCTGTCTGGATGCTTCAGGCTGCTGGAATAAAGCACTCGATACTTTGAGATCGACCTTGGGTTTGGGCAGCTGAATGACTCTGTGACACAGCTGTGTGCCTGAGTAGGGTGTTCTGTGTACTGGTCAGAGGCTGGTACAGTGCATTTGAGTTTTTATGGTATAACTTCATCACAATTCAGAGATGCAGCCAAGCACTTCAGCTGAATTATGGTAATTGACTTGGTAAAGCAAAATTTGCTATTAACTTTACCATGAAGTTTTGAAACTACTTCATTTTAAGCTGTTCTTAGCTCATGGCAGCCACATCCATATTGTCAATTACCACAGTTCACTTGATGTGTGATAACATGCTAAGCTGTGGTAGAACAATCATATGTCTGAATCCTTATTTAAAATAAAGCAGCATTTGCAAGGGGGTGGGTGGAGAAAAACTCATCTTGACTGCATTGCTCAATCTGGTGTCTTCTTTCCCCACAGTTTATAAAGACAACAGTAAGAACCAAACTGTTGATCTTAGATGAGGAACCAATATTTTATCTGGCATTTTTCAATATGTTCTTGCACTAAATCTTCAGGATAAATTAAAATAAGCTAAGAGATCTCCAGCAATCAGTGTGCACCAATAAAGAGCAAAACGAAGTCAAAGGCATCAGAGATAGTTTTCCTTCCTTCCCAGTGATTTACACTGCTGTGAGGGGAGCTCATCACATGTGGAAGGGGGTAAGAAAGTTACTGCCAGTTACTGTCAGCTGAAATTAAAAGCCAGGTATTAATTTTGTGCATGTCAGTGGACAGTTTGTCAAAACTGAGAACCAGGAAACAGGTGAGCAGAAGCATTGCTGTTATCAGCTGTATAACTAATGACTCCAAACAATACCAGTAACTTCATGGCTTTTCTATCCTGATGCCTTTGCCATTGTATTATTTCAATTTTCTGTTCCTTTGTACTTCTGGTGAGGTTCTAGAAGCATTTTTTTTTGCTGGAATTACAAAAAAGATAGCAACTGAAGTGACAGTCAGCAAATGAGAGTAGGGGTGTCATGCAAAAACACAGTTGTGCCATTTTCAGACAGAATAGATGCTACTTTCAAAGGAGGAGGTGCAAATAATGCATTCAGTCCAAAAATGCCCTGAACTGCAATAACCTTACATGGAGACTTGCAAATCTTATTCCCAGCTTCACCAGAGGAAGAGAAGGAGGGCTGCCACCACAGCAAGATACTCATTAGAAGAATGAGTGAGCGCCATTGAATTGAAAAATGAATCCTTTGTACCAATGACTTTACTCAGTTTTTTCAATTACTCTCATTTGTTGCTTGTACAAACAAAGAAAGAAAACCACCACACCCTTCTGTTGTATTCTTTTACTTGTAAATGCCCATACTCAAACATTAATAGTAAAGACTTGACATGGTGCTTGAATATTTCTAGTTTGTTAGAATGTAATTGTATTTTGAATATTGGAAGATCCATTTTCCTTCTGAAAGCAGGTGATGCCATTCAAACCCCAACTGAATTGTAGATTATACCAAAAAGATTGGTTTATGGAATATTTATTGAATGCACATAAAACCCTAATGTCAGCTGGCAACAAAATGCACTGTATTGTATAAAACTTGTGTGTGTGTGAGTGAGAGAGAGAATGTTGGGATGCTGATGCTGTTGATTTAATGCACTACTTGTATTTTCTTTTTTCCTTAATGACTGAGCTTTCCCTCAACCATGCTACTAGATTGGTAGAGTTTGTAACTGACTTGGACATTCAGTTATTCAAAAATGATCTCATTGTTCATTGAAATTTTATAAAGCTTATTTTATATTTACTGTGCTATTAAGATGAATTCCCTTTAATTATAGGATACTGCTGTAGTTCTTTAAAAGTTTATTTAGAGTGGGGCTTGTGGAAAATTATTCAGAACATAGTAAACCAAAAGAAATCCTGAACTTTGGATCTACTTTTAATTTGGTGTAATTATTAGTCTTGTTTGGGTGAAGAGGAAGGGGGTGGGAAAGGAAAGGGAAAGGAAGTACTTTGTAAAATGTAGTCTTAGATCAGATTGAATTGTGTATCTGTGTGTCTGTTGTATGTGTGTGTTTCCCTTGAAAAATGGGAGGTGTGGTGAAAAGGTGTAATAATTCTTAAAAGAGCTGGTCTCAGTACTTTCTGATTATGATATACTACTGAATCATGTTTGTTTTTATTTTTAAACCCAGCTTTTCTCTCAATTACTTTTATCTCTCCCAGCTATACATCTCTCACTTCAATTTCTAAATACTTTTTCAATTTCTAAATACTTCTACATTTAATATTGATTGTAAAATCCCTTGAAACTGAATTAGAAATACTTGAGTTGAAATGGGGACAAAATAAAAACAATAAAGAATGTTTTAAAAAAGAATGTGAGAATATTAAATATGTTAAAAACAAGCTTGTCATCAGGATGATAGTTCTTTTAAAATCCAGTGGTGTACCCTAGAATGTGAACATGACTATCCTGATGAGAAGTGGATGGTTGGACACAAAGAATTCAACAGCCAATTTGGTACCACAGAATTGATGTGCTCTGTACTGCAGTGACTCCAAATCCCGCGAGGAAGGAAGACATGCACAGATATCACATCTCACAGTCAGTACTGTCTCTGTGTGCAGCTGCCTTTGTTTTTGTTTCAAAAAGTCAATCTTACATGAACCCGGACATGACTGAGTTTTGCCACATTTCTTCAGTTGGGGCTTTCATTGCTGTATATGTCCATAAATGCAAATATTTTTCTTGGAATAATCAGAAATCAATGGAGTTAATGCAATATTATAATCCTGGATTTCCAGTATCTTTGAAACCAATTTTAAAAAACTGTGTTCTTGAAACTTATTTATTTATGGTGGCACCAGTGTATCTAATCCATACTTCCTGCTGTGTGAAACCCTGTTAAATTTTTTCATTAAAAAAAAGAAGACACGATCTTGTTTAATCCTGTATATATGGTGTCTACATTCTAGATTTGTGTATGCTGTGAATGAACTTATTACTAAGAGATGAAATTGTATAAAAGCATTCAGAGGCTATGCATGCATGGTACCTCCAGAAAGTGCATACTCCAAGTTGCAGATTCCTGCAAAAATAAATTAATAAAACTAAGCAAACATCACATCCTGCATTTGTTCTTGTATGTAGTAGGAAACATTTTTAAAGTACAGCCTTTTTTTGGCCTTCATAGCCTGATTGTTTCTGGTCTCCCACTTGGACCTGTAGCTGTAGCAAGTTTGTTTCAGGGCTTTTGGGGTTTTTGTTTTGGTGATCATAAGGTACAATAAGGCATTTGCTGAATATTGAACTGGGGTCCAAATCCTGTTCCCATGCATGTGAATGAGCAGGAATCCCATTTTGATGATGGATATTGTGTGCAGCTTCTGGTGTGGAAGCAGGACATAGCATGTTCAGGGTGTGAGCTGGGCCCCAGCACCTCTCCCTTGCCTTGGACAGAAGGTTGTTCCCAGAGCAGCTTTGCTGCTGCAGCCCCTCGGGGCTGGGGCCGGGTGGTGGCTGCAGTACCCAGTGCCTCTGCTGCCTTAACCCTTGGAAAGGCACTGCTCTGGCAGAGGGGGGAGAGGTGGAAGTGCACAAATGTGGGTGCAGGCACTTTGTAGGGCTGTGTTCTCCATGGCATCAGCTCCCCACAGCTCAGGAGCTCCGGAGCTCTGCCCCTGCTGGGTTCTGGTCACATGCACTGAAGGTCCTTCAGCTCCTTCCCGCTCGCAAACCTGCTGCTCCTCAGTCAGGAAACACAGGTAAGAACTTCATTCTGCATTCCTTTTGCTAAGTTGACTTTATCACAGTGTCAGGAGACATTTGTATTTTAATTAGCATTTGATTTTTTTCGCTTTAGAAATCATTACAGTTGAAACAGACTAAAAAAAAAGAACATACAAAAGTTGAGATGCCTGTAAAGTATATTGTGCTAACAGAGACCACACAGAGCCAAAAGACACCAGTCTAATAAGGTCACCATTTTTTTTTGTTTGTTTCCCTGAAGTCATGAGGAGGCAGATCTGCCTGAATTGCATAAAACTGGTTGATTAATTCCTCAGGATAACTTGGTTTTGGCAGCTGTGAACAGTGTCTTAAACCTGTGGTTCTTTGAGAGATAGTTTGTCCTGTGGTCTGGTAAATATTCCTGGAATGCAGTGCTGCTGCTTCTACTGAGGACAGTCCATGCTGTGATGGGCAGGTGCTGTGTGTTCTCTATTGCACCATCTCTGCTTGTAAATGCATTTTTTGAAGGAGGTGGTTGATACCTGGTTTTGTCTGAATGGTTGGACTCAAAGTGTTAAGTGGGCTGCCTGAATTTTTATGGAAACCTTGTGAAGCTGGTAAAGAAGGGGCTTTGTTAATTTTTAGCTGGAGGGTCTGTGATTGTCACGTGTTCTAGTTTGACAGTAAAGCCAGGCCAGACCTGTAAAAGCCTTTTTCAGGGGTACCACTCTGCTTCAGAAAATACTCTGTTTCTCTAGAAAACAGTTATGTATTGAGTTAAACAAAAACAAAACAACAGCAACAACAAAACTCTGCAGGTAATTTTCTAGGTAGGCAAGACTTACAACCTTGCATGTATTTGCTGCTTTTGCAAGCTTCATTTTGAAAATACAGATTCATTGTTCCTTCTTCCTTCTTGAAGTTAGCAAAATCTCTCTTGCCTGGTTTATTAAAAATAAAGTCAATATGGTTCCATTACTGCTTTAGAAACTAAGCCACAAAGCCTGGGAATTAAAGATGTGCAATGTAGGTGCTGCTTTATTTTTGACTAAAGGCTTCTTATTTTTTTTGGAGGAGTTTTAGGAAAAGAAGTTTAGGGAAAATATGGACTACTTCAGGAAAAAAGCTGCTAGGTGGGGAAAGTTTTCATGGTTTTGAATGTGATATTTTGATTCCAGACTGGTACAGCCCAACAGTGTGTTCTGCAATTAGTGCCAAGTTCTGGCGTTGGTTGCAGTGATGGAATAGTCACAGCTCAAACATTTATCCCAAATTCTCAGTGGCTCTCTGCTGGATTGTTCTAAAGTAACCCAAACCAATCTTGCACATTTCAGGCTTGGGGGACTATGTTTTATTTCACCTGAAATTATTACTCTCTACTTTTGAGCCATTGAGTTAAATCCAATGTTTTTACAAGACAGAAGTTGCTTTTGGCAGTACCTGTGTGCTGGGGAGTGCCTGGTGACTGCCCACAGTCAGATCCACGTGGGGGAGCCCCCTGAGCCCCAGGGATGGGGAGAGTGACACCAACACACTTTGCAGGTGAGTGATGGGAGTAAGCAGGGTCTGAGAAAACTTTGTAGAGAAGAACTTGTGCTTTATGAGAGCTGGTGAATCCTTCCCTCTTATTAAGTTTCTGTTTGTGCCTTGCTTTGCTTCATGGTGAGATCTTTGGTGTTGGAGAGTCTTGGATGACTTTCATCACCACAGATCCTGAAGCCTCATGGCTTGGTTGCTGTTCCAGGTAACTGATTTTACATTTCCCCCTAACCTCCCTTTGTCTTAAAACTGATTGTTCATAACCCAAACAGACATCCTTTTATCTTTTTTGATGCCAGGACATCCTTGCTGGGTGTGTTTGTGTGCTCCCACCTGGGCAGGATCCACTGTGAGGATCATCCATGGCAGCACAGCAATAGCAGGGAGTTACACTAAATATGGTGTTGTATTTGCAGGGTGCCCCATGGCAGGAAGGAATGATGCATCTGACTCCATGTTCTCAGAAGGCTAATTTATTATTTTATGATGCTATATTATATTTAAGAATGCTATGCTAAACTATACTAAAGACTACAGAAGGGATACTTACAGAAGGCTAAAAGATAATAATGAAAACTCCTGACTCTCTCCAGAGTCCCGACACAGCCTGACCCTGATTGGCCAATGAGTCAAAACAACTCACACCAGAATCCAATGAAACAACCACCTCTTGGTAAACAATCTCCAAACACATTCCAAAGCAGCAAAACATAGGAGAAGCAAATCAGATAATTATTGTTTTCCTTTTCCTCTGAGTCTTCTCAGCTTCCCAGGAGAAAAATCCTTAGCGAAGGGATTTTTCCAGAAAATATGAATGCCACAATATGGCTACACTATTTCAGTATTCTGGGTGAGACTCAAATCATCTGTGCACCAAGGAGGGAAATGCAGATGTTTTCATGAGCTATAAAAACCACCAAGTGTGTGGAATTCCCACGTGCTGTTGCTTGGCTTTAAAAATGAAAGCAAGTTTATTGCAGCAATGAATGCAGAGTGTGTAAATGTTTCCCAGTAGTTTTCAAAGCTGTTCCTTAAAACTGGAAGTGAAAGATAACCACTTTGCTCTTTTTCCAGCTCACAAATTCTACTGGCATTACATTTGTTCTAAAAAGGAAACTGTTTTGAAAGAAATTCTCTGCCCTGATAAATGAAGGACATCTTCCATATCCAGAGGAATAACTTACAGTCTCCCAGATACTAATGTTGTCTTGTCTGGGTTTTTCTAGCTTCTGCAGAGGTTCAGATCGTTGTAAGCTCATGTTCTTTTTCAGCTATCACATTTTTCCACCCACCTTTGCCAGTTGCAGGCAAAGGCCTCTCCAGGCTCCTGTGGGTCACTACCCTGGGACAGACACACACACGCACTCATGTGTGACCTAGATGTGTGTGATACACCTGCCATGCCACTTTCTTATGGGAAGAGGTCAACACTTGTGCTGTGCCATTAGGACTCAGAAATCCCAGCACCCTCAAGCGTGAGCTCCTCTCATGGTCCTGGTCACTTCTCAGAGCGTTTGCTTCTCTGCCTCTGATCTTGGGGCAGCCAATCTGAGTTACTCCTTTTGAAACTGTGCAGATTTAAGAGTTTAGTGACAGAATTTGTGAAGAACTACAGCCAGTTGCTATTTTTATTGATAATATTCAGTATTCAGGTGTGATAAAAGTAAGGTGATAGTGAGGAACATCAAGAGAAAGATGTGTTGGTACCTTGGTGTAGTTATTTACATTAAATACTGCGTTCAGGACATTGAGATTAACTTCTGCTGGTAGTGGTTATGTTTCCAGGTGGGAGACAATCAGTTCCCTGGACCTGCTGGCCCCCCTCTTTGATGCAGCCCAGGACACCATTTGTTTTCTGGGTTACAAGGGCCCATGGCTGGCTCAAGGCCAGCCTCTGATCCAGCAGCTCTCCCAAGTCCTTTCCTGCAGCTCTTCCCCCAGCCTGAGCTGCTGCCTGGGATTGCCCAGGCCAGGTGCAGCACCAGCCCTTGGTCCTGTTAAACTGCATGAGATTCCCATGGTGCCACTTCTCAAGCTTGTCCAGGTCCCTCTGGATGCTCTCCTGTCCTTTGGGTTTGTCACCTGCATTACTCAGCTTGGTGTCATCTGCAAGCATGCTGGGGAGGGCACTTGATCACCAAGTTTGCCATTATTGTCACTGTGCCCTTGTTGCCCTCTTCTCAAAAGCCATGAAAAAGGGTCAGGTAAAATATAAATCATACTTTCAATATTATCTTGTAATAAATAAATAGAAATTAAACAGCCTAATTATCTCTCTGATTTCCTCTTTCCTACTCAAGGGGGTGCACAGCACAATGCAGCTCATTAGCTCAGGGATGATTCTCAGGAATGCACCAACATAAACATTCTACCAGGTAGCATATTCAGTTTGCCACCATTTCAAATATCAAGAATGAGAAATCTGCAGCAGATAAAGCCCCTTCATGTGCTGTATGGAGAGATATAATCTAGATTAAGGCCCTAAATGTTGCACCTTCACTGAAAACCCTAGTGATTTTTTCTTTTTTCTTATTTTTAATTTTTTTTTTATAAGGTAAGGCTGCCAGATGTGCTGCACTAATTCTGAAAGGTGCACTTGTACATTAAATCTATATGATTTGGTTTTGCTCATCAGCTTTGACAGGAGAAGGTGCTGGTAAAATCTAAAACTCCTTCAAGACAAACTTAGTCTTTAGGTCGCATTTATTCCCACACTGCAGTAGTTCAGGATTTCTGACAGGTTAATCCCAAAGTCCTTTTCTAAGATTTCAGACATTCCCTACAGAGAACAACAGTATTACTTGAGCACTGAAACAGTGCCCTGTTCCTCCCAGGAGGAGAAATGGGAGGAGTAGGAGGCAAAATCTCCAGCTTTGTGGCCATGGGAGCAGTTAAAACCTGCTCTGAATCCTGGGCAAATCCTGAGCCTTCAGGCTCTGAAACCCTGAACTCCTGCTCTGAGTTTTATCATCCCTGACAGATTTTGAAAGCAAAACCAATATGAATTATATGAATAATATGAATAAACTAATATGAATTAGTCTCAATTTACATTGGTTCCATGCATGGGCCTCTCCAAGGTAATTTGTTCTTTTGTTTCTCTCTTTCCAATATCTGGAGTTTTGTGTTGTTCCACTGCTGTTGAATTACTGAATTTAACAAAGGAAAAAGTTCCTCACAAAGGGAGTATCCATGACATGAACCACAAGATGGATACTCATATCTGTTTTGGTTTTCTTTACATCTGATAAAAAGATATTGATAGTTTTACCTGATCTTTACCTGCCCTGCTAGCAGGATGTTTGGGAGGGTAGATGTGTGTGTACACAAATATAAAATAATTCAGTTTGCTGGTTGCTTGGAGCTGCTCCCAGAGGGGCTGATCCCTTGCATACACTGAATTGATCACCTCAAGCTGAGCAGGTTAAAGCAAATCGTTCTGGGCATTGTCCAAAGCCTGTGAAACACTGACAGCCCTGGGGCATCCATCACCTCTCCGGGAAGCCTGGTCCAGGTTTGGCCACCCTTTCAGTAAAGAAATGCCTGCTAACACCCATCTAAATCTCCTCTAAATCTGCTCTAATGCGGTTTTGAACCATTTCCACTGACATGTCAGTGTCCACAGTGAGCTACAGGACCTAAAAACTGTCAGTAAAAGATTTCTTGAATTGCAAGAGTCCAGATATTTACCTGGACAAATTTAAAGGAATTGAAGCCCTAGAGATGAACTCATACAATCTGCTCTGCAGCATCCTTGTTCCTGAACGTGTCTAAAACCAATCAGCATTTCCGCTTGTGCCCAAACACTTAATCCTACATCCAAATAAACCAGAATGGCCTGGAATGAATGGTAAAGGGTGGTGTGAGTGCCTAGAGAAACCTGATCTTTGCAATGTTTGTGTAACAGCCTGAAAGCCAGGGAAAGGAGGATAGAGCAACTGCACTCCTTAACTTCTTGTTCAGTTCTAACTGCAGAGAAACCAACTTTTTGCCTTCTGGGAATTAATTGACTTCTGGTGCTTACAATGTGTAGATTGTTTGTGTTCTCAGCATCTGAGACTGCAGTGGGCATTGATCTGTGAGCCATGCCAGGCCACAGCTAAGGCTGCACCAATTTTTGCTTGTAACACCAAGGCTGCCACTCAGCCAAAGCTTTCCCTTCCAAATCCTGGCAAAACCACACAATACAAGGGTAAATTTCTGGAATATGACAAAGTGCACCTTGATCATGTCATGGAATAAATTTATATTCAGAGACAGGCATTGTATCTGTAGCTATGGGGCTCCCAGGGTGATGTCTTGTCTTTCTAGGGGCTCAGTGGTCAGTTTTACTGAGTTTCATGAAGATCCACATGCACAGCCCTGTGCAGAGCAAACCTGCTGATATCATCAGTCCTTTGCTAGAGGCAGTGAAATTTCCAAGTACAAACCTGCTGAGCACCCTGCTCTGGAGGTCAGCCCTGCTGCTGTGTCACTTGTTAAAGCTGAGATAAGCCATAAGCCAGAGGGATGCCTGGAAAGCTTTTCTTTCCCTCTCTCCCAAGCAGACTCATCAAACAGTTCCATTAATCCTGAGCTGGGATAATGAAGTACTTTCCTGACAAAACAAGGGAAGGGAAGCTATTTTTGAGCAGTTCAGCAGCTGACCTTCAAGAGGACAGCACTGGAGCCAGCACATTCCCACAATATCCTCTGCCAGCAGCAGAGCATTGCTGCTGCCCCCCTGAAGGGGTGAACCACAGGAACAAACACTGCCCTGGCCCAGTGTCACCCACCAGGAGCTGAGCCCAAACCTGTCACACCCCGGTGTGACCCCAGCCATGGCATTGGCCACCCTGCCAGCAAACACCAGCACTGCTTTCCTGATCAGTCCCAGGCACCAGCATTAATTCTGCACAGTCTTCATCTCAGTGCCAGCCACTGGGCAGCTGCTGGAGGAAATCATTGGGAACAAGTCATGGTTCATGGTTAAAAACACCTACATCAACTTCTAGGTGCTGTTAGAAAAATCTGCTCTAACAAATGCCAATATAGTGTGAATTAACTACTTTATAGAATTACACAATCATAAAATATCCTGAGTTGGAAGGGACCTACAAGGGTCATCCAAGTCCAGTTCCTTATGATTTACATATGTTAACTGGTTAAAGAAAAGGTTCAGTATACATAATATAAGCCTTGAAAATAAAGGAAATCAGCCTTTCCTACATCAAAACTAGAAACAAACAAATTACCATTATTAATGTACTGAGGTAGAAGAAACCATGGCCCCCTCTGTGGACAGATAAAATATGCCTAGCTGGTCATTACCATTTTTCTTGAAATTAAAATAGGTAAATGGAAAGTCTTAATAAATCCAGAAGAGCAAGGTAAAAGATGTTTGCCTTCAGTCCATTCAAATTGAATTATCCCCCACAATGGATATGAACCAACTCAGCCAAAACCAGCTGTGAAATTGCTGGGGCTGAGCCTGTGTAGAGCAGCCCCAATTGAATATTACTTTATTAGTGCATGAGTTTATGCTCACAAGAAATCATGTCTTCAGTGTCAAGCTTGCAATGGCATTTTTCACACTGAAACAGAGCCTCTGGTACAAAATTGATTTCATTAAAATTCTTAGGGTAAGGTACAAGGAGAAGGTTTCAAAACCAAGCTTACAAAGGAAAATAAAAAAAATCTGCCTCCCTCTAAAACTTCTGCAAGAATCCAGTTTGCCACAGGTATGCCCTCTGTATTACTGCCCCAAATTAGAGCCTTGGGGTAAATAAAACAACAATCTCACAGGTTTTAATCGTATTCTATTAAAAATAGAAATTAGAAAAAATAGAAAAAAAAATTCTTTTTTTGTCTCATGTTATCTGAAGCTATCTGAATTTCGGGTACTCATGTAATTCTGCCTGACACAATGTAGAACATAAGCAAAACATTTACTGAGAGCTGCCTAGTGCTGATTTGGATGTGTGACAACTCCTAAGATGCTTTACAGGAATATTTATGAGAATGCAAGGAGCAGAGTGGCCAGCAGTCAGGGTTCCATGTGCATTCCTGGAATATCTGAACTGCAGCACTTAGAGAGATTACAACACAGAGTAAAAGGGTATTAGCCTGGAACACGCAGGTCTATTTATTTATAGAAGCCAATTTTATTTAGCAGGAAAATATGGAATAAATCAGCTCTAATATTAATGCAACTTCTGATTTTCAGCACTAAAGCACCTTTTCAATAATGGAAATTCAGGGAAGAGTATTAATGGAAAAAGTCTCTTTGGTTCCTGTGCTCAGTTCTCTTTTCAATAAGAAAAAGAGTTTTTGTCTATGCCTTCTACACATTTCAGTGCTTCCTTTTCATTCTGTTTCTTACTTGTTTTGACAGCTTGCACTGTGTGCATTAAGAAAGGCAGCAAAATTTGGTGCCAAAACACAGAGGTTACTTTATCTTGTAACCACAATGACAAGACATTTAGAGCAAGGCTGAATGTCATCAATGTAAATAGCAAATACCTACAAGTCCATTTATTCCCCCTTTCATCCTGAAAGGAATAATTACTGTTTAAAGCTCTCTACCTGAAGACCTATAATCTTTAGAAAAAAAAAAAATCAACAGAAATAATCACATCTTTCAAAATGGAGAAGAAATGAAACTGTACAACCTAAATTTTCCCCACTTTGTCTGGCAAAACCTGTCAATAATACAAGAGGAAGCAGTTGTCTGATTAAAAGAGCAAAAGAAGCATTTTTTTTCACAAAGAGAAAAAATCATCAGAGCAGATTCTATGTAAATTACAGATATTAGACACTGGAAGAATATAAAAGATGCTGGGGTTGAGTTTCAGGTTCACTGTAACTCTCTTTTACTGCAGCTCACAGAATTATTAAAGCAGACTCTCATCAAAAAGCCCTTGTCAAATAATCCCTCTCTGCAGGGAAAGTTTGAAATTATTTTTTTCAAAGAAAACTTGAATACCAACTCTATTAACTGGGGCATCAAAACCTGAAATAAAAACAACTGAATAAATTATAGACACCATGCTATTTTTAACATCCCCATCATCTTTTACCTGCAAAAAAGAAGAACCAAATTGGCAAGGGTTTTGGGGAATTGGGGTTTTATTTCTTTTCTTTTTCCTAATCTTCACAACTCCCCAGAATAACACAGAATGAATTTAACCAGTTTAGTCCTGCTTTACTCAGAGGATCCAGGTGCAGCCAGGCAGAGCTGGGGCTCTGACCCACTCTGGTGCTGCTCAGCCCTTCACAGCACATTCCCCTCAATCTCATCCACAGAGTCAGCTTTTCCAGGACATTTATTATGAACTGTCATGGTGTTAATTTATCACTCCCTAAACAACTCCTGGTTTTTACCCCAAGACAATAATTTGATCTCTGTTGAGAGAAAAGGTTTCTCTGGAGCAGTTTGTCATGATCTTGGTAGGATATTAGAAGAAAAACTGAAATGAAATTGCAAAGCATAATGAGATAGAAGGCTTCACTTGGAGATTTCCTTGTTCTTTATGTCCTACTGTATATTTAATATTCAAAGAAAATGTCTGAAGCAATAGAAGAAAGAAGCAATAGAAGAAAAAGAAAGGGCTAAGAAAAAGTACTCATAAAGCAGAGAGGGCACAGAAATTAGATACTGAAAAAGGGAGAGAGTTGTTTGTTTTTTTCCAAGCACTTAAGTTTAAACTGTAATTAAACAGAAGGCTGGCTGGCAAGCTAATAAAGAGAAGTTGTAAAATAAACATTGCACAACGGGCATTTTGGCTACTGCTGCTACAACAGGGCTGCACATTGTCCTTTGGCAGGAGGATCCATGTGGGAAACCCAGCAGTGAGCAGTCCAAGCCCTGAAAACCTCACACAAATGCAGAGCTTTGCAAGTTTCCTCAGGGGAGGGGGAAATTTTTAACCATGGGCACGGTATTTGTTTTCTTTTACAGAGCCTCTGGTTGGTCCAGAGTTTATTTATACAAAGTCCAACATGTAAATGCCATGGGTTGTACATAGAGTTGTATTAAAGAGGGTCACAAACCTGCTGTGGTGCAATGCTGGGTAATCATTAACTGAAAAGCCAAAGTAAATTAATAAATTATTTGTTAGGCCTGAGAAATAATCTTCTTTTGGAACAGAAAGGATGATGTATGAACCCTCTCACACAGCAACAGAAACATCAGGCTTGTTGTCTGACAGCCAGGACTGCTCTCCCTTGCATGCTACAAGGAACTAATGGTTTTCCAAAAATAAATGTTCACTGTGATCTTGAGTGACAAATAGGTAGCTTTTGAGGGTGATAAAAGTCCTCAGCTTTTCAGGGCTCTTCTCTTTGATTCAGTAATGACCTGCTTGTGCCTTTCAAAGGATAAGCATAGCATAAAAATCAATACTGAGATACAGAAATTTTTGGTACCCTTCCCACTATTGATTAAACTCTTTTCAGAATTTAAGGGAATGAGACATTTATTACTTTTTCAAGCTTTTTGTTTTTATTCCCTGAGAAATTCTTACTCCAGTTTTGCCATCCTGCCTTTGCATTTACTGGTTTCCCTTTGCTTCAGGCCCCTCTGTTTTTCAAAGAGCCAGTGATGATGTGAGATACACCCTGAGATTTCCCCTACCTCTATTTGATCTGTCTATTTTTACCAGGTCTCCTGAAAGGACTGGAGAGGCGCTGCACTGATCTGAATATTCATTGTTCTCATTGTTCTCATTCATCAAGGAACTCTCCTGTTCCTCCTGGGGAGAAGGACTAAGCATGCAAATTGTTCAAAGCTGGTTTTTTATTCTGGAAACACACACCTTCTTCTTTCTCACTGAAGCTGATGATAATGTTAAAATACAGTTAAAATCCTTTTCTGAATGAAGACATTTCCCTGGATCAGAGCTATTACATCCAGCACTTTGTCCTGGGTATTATTATTTTTCATTTGCCTGTCCTTAAAGAAAAAAATGCACTGTCAGGGAAAACTGAAATCCTTTAGCGTCCTTCAGCTAAAAGATGGGGAAAGCACAAGATGAAATACAATAAAAGTAATGACTAGACATCTTTTGATAAATATCTTACAGATATTTATCTTAAATAATGATTAGATTATAAACAAAATGAACTATTCCTTTATAGGTTTTTTATGAGATTCTTAAGCTATCAAATGGCATCAATAATTTTGTTTAGTTGCAAAATCAAATTTCAGATAGAGATGCAGTAGCAGATAGCAACAAACAGATCCCTTTGATTTAAACTCCAGCTTCATTCCATAGAAAAGATGCATCAAAGTTTCAGTGCTGGAGGAAAGGAGTTTATAAATTGCCAGGAAATCATTGATGTACCTTGTAGAATTTAAAGTCATGGAATAATAGAGTTGTTTAGGTTGGAAGGGGCCTTAAAGGTCATCCATTTCCAGCTCCCCTGCCCTGGCAGAGATGCCACTCACCATCCCAGTTTGCTCAGGGCCCCATCCAGCCTGGCCTGGGGCACTGCCAGGGATGGGGCACCCACAGCTTCTCTGGGCAGCTGTGCCAGTGCCTCACCACCCTCACAGGGAACAATTTCTTCCTAACATCTGCTCTAAACCTGCCTTTTTTCACTTTAAAACCATTTGTCCTGTTGCTCTGTCCCCATATAAAAAGTTCCTCTCCCTCTTTTTGATAAGCCCACTTAAGATGCTAGAATACCACTCTGAAATCTCCCTGATCCTTTTCTTCCCCAGGCTGAAAAGATAATATCTTTCTTCCTCTTAAAATCGAAGTAAAACTTTTCCTGAGTTGCATTTACTAAGAACAAAACAAGAAAAGGTTTTCCCTTAGCAAGGTAATACAAGAACAGAACAATTGTCCAGTAAATGCAGAATTTGTAGCATTGTTAGAGGCTCGTGCTTGGGCAGGAGCAGGGTGAATCCTGTGTGCACCACTGCTGTGGGAGGTCCATGTCAGGCAGAAAGGGTGACTGGGGTGAGGGACTGACAGCTTCTTCTTCACTTCAGTCCATCATCATCCTCCCACCAGCAGCCCTCACCTGAAGCAAAGGTGCAATGGGGTGCACACACAGCCTCGCCAGGGACACCCCAGCCTGCTGAAGCCTGCAGGATGACTGGTGATGCCAGGCAGTGGGAAGTGCCACCAGGGTCAGCCCTGCCCAGCAGATCCCCAGTCCCACCAGCCAGGAGTGACAGAAAAAAACCAAAAACCACAAAGCAATTCTTGTGCCCGTGGTGACTGCGCAGGATTTTCTGGGAACAGAGCTACTGAAACCTCCAGTGGATTACTTTCATCATCTCTACTTCCACTCTCTGCACTTCATCTATTGTTTCATGTGCTGGGTTACAACTGAGGTGTAACCAGACCATGGCTCCTACTCCCACTGCATTATCCCTGATGGCTCCCAATGGCATTCCCAGGAGCTGCCCAGGGCCCCCGGGCTGCAAGCAGGTGTCAGATAAGGGGAAGGGGCAGACCCTGCAAGCAGGTGTCAGATAAGGGGAAGGGGCAGACCCTCTGGCAGGGCAGTTTCTTTGTCTGCACAAATTTCTCCAGCTGTGACAGCTCCCCCCAGCCTGAGGGGTTTAGCTCTGCCAATGGCCCCAGTGGGCAGCTGTAAGCACGGAGGCCATCAGGGAGCCCCCAAAATATCCTGTGAGTCATAGGATTACATCATTCCACTGTGAAATTCCCTGTCCTGGGGGAGATACTGAACCTTCCTGCCTGAATTTGGCCATATGTAATCTGGGCACTTTGGGGACTTGGAACAGCCACCACTGGGCAGATCCAGAGGAGGACCAGACCTTCCACAAGAGCACCACTGTTTTTGACAAGGTTTTTGTGTGGGGCCCATTTCTCCCACCGGTTTACTTTCAAACCAGCGTATTTAGTTATGGGAAGGAGAAAAAAGATGTTCTTGGGCACTGCCAAACTGCTCTTACTAGTGAGGAAAATAAGGGGAAAACATCCTGTCTTGATCCCAATTCATAGAGTTGATAACTGCTGGGGCAAACATTTCATTAGAGCTACTCAGGGCCCAGTCAAAACCCAGGCATGGGCTCACATCCCCAAAACTTACTCCCACTTGTCCCTCATTCCCCCAAAACCTACTCCCACTTATCCCTCATTCCCATTTATCCCCAATTTCTCTAATGAAGCTTCAGTATTTGAAAAATGACCAAAGAAGTTATTCAGGTGTAAATTGGGTTATTCATGACAAAGAAGACCTGAGCAAACCCCAAAGACATTTAGGGACCAAATAAATGGCCCACTATAAAATATTTATCCCAAAGGAGTTACACAAACATCACTTGGGTGATTTTAAATGACTATTCAGGGCTTGGAATAGAAATGTTCTCAGCAGAAGTTTTTTTCTAACCAGCAATTAAATTCTGGGGTTTTAACTGCATTTGGGGTATTTTGGACAAGCTTTGCTCATTAGCCCCATCAGGAGCAGCAGGAAGAGAATGAGGGTTATTTTGAAACAAAAATGATCATGCAAGGAAAAGCACACTGGCTCAAAAGTTAATCTGGAGGCTGATGGCTCATCACAGTTAGCAGGTAATAGATCTGTGACAGAATATAAATAATACAAGTCCCACCATGCAGTCTGGAAAGCACAATAATTGCCAGGAGTTTGTGTATTCATCCACCTACTCACATTTTGATTTTAGAATAATTTGCGAACTTCTTGCATTCTAACAAGGAACTGCTGTATTCACTTTCCTGTGCCCCCACCAGAATAAAAACATCAAACTACAATTTTCCAATGACTCATCATGTTACAGATCAAATCCTAAAAAGCAGAAAATACCATTTAATTTTAAAAGGGAGTCAAAAATAAAAATTACCTGTTTGATGTATTAAAACTGTATGAAGCACTATAACTGTAAGATTTTCTTTCAACACTTCATAAAAGGAGGGAATGTAAAAATAATAAACTTCAAGTATGTAGTATATGATAGAGACAATCCATGCTATTTATGTATAAAATATTGTAAAATCCAAGCTATGTCTTTGACCACCTAGCTGGGAGCAGAGTTTTATATTTACTCAATTAGTTCCCGGACAATGTTAAGATCAAGTCTGTTAATGTATGAATGGAACCTTCCCAGGCCATGATTGCTGACTTCCCTGGCATGTCAGGGCCACTCACAGGGACCTGCACCTGGGAGATTGCACCTACCACACTCAAGCACCGGTGCCACTCTGCTGCATGTGAATGCAGGCTCTTCCCAAGGGTTCAGACAGCCATCCAGACACCTGGACTCACTTTTGTCCGTTCCTGCACATGGATGGCCCCAGTCCAAATGTGAAGGGACACAAAGGAACATTTGGTCATCTCTGCCTCAGGCAGAATAAACTGTATATAAGCTGGCTGCATGGAGCACTCGGGGTGACCCACCGGGGAGACGCTGGCACTTTGTGGGTCTGATCCAGGCTCACCCAGCGCCGCCACCCGGGGCTGACGCTGCCTTGGCTGTGGTGGTTTTTTTCTCCAAATTCTATTTTGTTAACGATCTAATAAATCATTGCTAAATTTTCTTATAAATTTGGTTTCCGATTTGATCATTTATAACAAAGTAGAATAATCCTGACACACTCACACTACATCACAGATAAAAAGGAAAGTTATGTAAAGAGAAGATAGTCCCTTGATACCCAACAGACCTTCTGTCTGAGAGTTGTCTTCCAAAGTCCAATTAGAGGACATAAACATGCTGCCAAGTCCAACAACACAAACACTACATGATTTGAAAAATATATTTATCTTCTCCTTGAAGCTTGAAAAGAGGTGAAAAGGAGAAACTATAAAATACGTACATATACACTATAAAATTCATACATATATGTTATAAATGATCAAATCGGAAACCAAATTTATAAGAAAATTTAGCAATGATTTATTAGATCGTTAACAAAATAGAATTTGGAGAAAAAAACCACCACAGCCAAGGCAACGTCAGCCCCGGGTGGCGGCGCTGGGTGAGCCTGGATCAGACCCACAAAGTGCCAGCGTCTCCCCGGTGGGTCACCCCGAGTGCTCCATGCAGCCAGCTTATATACAGTTTATTCTGCCTGAGGCAGAGATGACCAAATGTTCCTTTGTGTCCCTTCACATTTGGACTGGGGCCATCCATGTGCAGGAACGGACAAAAGTGAGTCCAGGTGTCTGGATGGCTGTCTGAACCCTTGGGAAGAGCCTGCATTCACATGCAGCAGAGTGGCACCGGTGCTTGAGTGTGGTAGGTGCAATCTCCTAGGTGCAGGTCCCTGTGAGTGGCCCTGACATGCCAGGGAAGTCAGCAATTATGGCCTGGGAAGGTTCCATTCATACATTAACAGACTTGATATTATCTTAACATTGTCCGGGAACTAACTGAGTAAATATAAGACTCTGCTCCCAACCAGGTTGGTGAAAGACATAGCTTGGATTTTACAATATTTTATACATAAATAGCATGAATTATCTCTACCATATACTACAATATACACATAACTCTACCTGCAACTGATACCTTTAATCCAGAACTCTAAGCACTGAGAAACTAGTATTAAAATAATTAAAGTTAACAAGGGTAATCCCCTTAAGTGGAAAAGTGATCCCTAGGGAAGGAGAAAGTAGAACAGCAAAACCTCAGTGGCTGAGAAACCAGTTGTAGTCCCTGGAGGAAGGGAATAAACCCTTCATCCTGCCTGTGTTCCTTGGGATGTGCACCTGACTCATTTGGTAAATGCTCCATCCCTGGGGCAGTGGTGAGACCTCCTGGCTTTCCTCACCAATTAAAGGCTGGCAGTAACAGAGGAGCTGGTGGCAGTGAAGAACATCCACCCCCCCATCCCTCTGGGATGAGCCATTTATTAATTGAGAGCTTTACCTTCAACCACAGCTGCATCACTGAAACCTGGTTGGGGCACAGCTGTAAATAATTAAGTGCCACGGGCTGTGACTCATTTATTGATCTCCCAGGAGTGCCCCCAGGGCTTTTCCCAATGCATAAAACAAAGGGCAGCAGGGTCTGCTATTGCCAAAGGAATGAGCAGTAATCAGGAGAAAAGCACATATCAGGTGGAGGAGTATGGAAGGGAACAGGAAAGTTCATCTTTAATATAAGACTGAACAGTACTATCCAGATAACACTGGATCCTGGCCATGGGAGGGAACAAATAGACACAGGCTGACAATTATTCTGTTTTATGACCTTTTCCAGACATACCCTTAATGATGGCATTTTGTCTCTGACTGGAGCTAACCCTGCAAAATCTGGGCTTCAGCTATTGCACTGCCCCAATGAAATTCATCTTTGCTTGACAACTCCTGCTGCAAAAGGCCGAGCCTTTCCCTTTCTTATTTCTCAGAAACCATCAAAATTTCTTAATCTGCAAAGACAAGCACAAAAAATTAGTAGAGAGAAAGACTAGGCCACATAAAAAAGTGTTTCTATTTGCCTTTCCTCTTGCCAGTGGATCGCAGAAAGGACAATGAACAGCTTTGGGACAAGAGGAGGAAAATGTCCCCTTGGATGTGCAGCACCCAGCTCCAGCTGTGGCTTTGGGGCAGGGCAAGGGGAGAGCAAGGGCTCTGCAGAGCAGGATGCACAGGGGCTGCAGCCACCATCGTGGGGGCAAGAGCCATTGATGGAGAAAGAGGGAACATAATAAAAGTCCTTCCTTTTGATATCAAAGTTACAGCTCCACTTGTGGAGGGGTCAGGAGTGAGGGGGTTTGAGCACAGGTGATGTAGAAGAGCTTCTCTCACATTTTTTGTGAAGTGGTTCAGACAACAAAAGACACATAACCCAGAGGAAAAGCAAATCTGTTGAACATTATGCCACTGGTGCCTTGCTTGACAAGATATAGAAGGAAACCTCCAAAAATCCAGCTTCATTTTGCCAGAAGGCTGTAATTGGGAGTCAGTTAAGTGAGAGCAGGGAAAATAAAGCTATGGCTCTGAAAATGAGGCAGAAGGGAGGAGGAAGTGAAATGGAAGTGCTGAAAGCACCACCTCCACTTTCAAGCCATTAATGATACCCAGCTGTTTTTCACCACTGAGAACATTACTTTCCTCCCTCTGAAAGTTAAGCTAATGCCTTCTATTAAACAGGAAAGAATTTGAAGTGACTAATATCCACTCCTGTGCAGAGAGGTTTTGGCATGGTGTTTTCATCCTTCTTCCTACTCTATCAGCAAAGCAGCAGAGAAAGCCATATTGAGTAGCTTTTCACAATTAATGCAATTTGTGCGCTGGCATTTCATTAAAATCCTTTTGCCAAGATTTAATTATAAAAGTTGGTTGTTTCCTTTTATGCACTGAAATAAATTTTAATTAAAACTTTTGTAGTGCTTTCAGTCCACTTCCTTCACACAATTTATTTGATAAATTTGATAAACCTGAGCAATTGCAGTACTCTGGATTTTTAAATGGGCTTCATTTTTGTCAAAGACCCTGGCAGGTTTCTACATGTCACCTGGGCAAAGCTGACATGATGTGAATGGCTGAGTGGAAGCTGCCTGTGGCTGCCATCCTGGCTGGCTGAGGACTTGGTCTTTGATCAGGCTACACCCATCTGCTTAGGTCCTTCTGTTTGAGAGTGACAGCCCTGAGCAAAAGAATCCTGGTGTGACCCCAAGTGCATTTTTCAGTCCTATTGCAAGCCTGGAGCCTTGCTGCCTTTGAAGGTCCAAAATCATTCCTCAAAGATCCTGAAGTCCTCCCAAAGTACCAGCTTGTGGTGCACATTGGGCACGAGTTTAGAGCCAGCTGCTGGTCACTGCTGTCAGTCTCATTTTGAGGCATTCAAACAGGGTGTGCCCATACCAGAACAGTCAGTGAATGGAGGGAGAGGAGAGAAGAGAAGAGAAGAGAAGAGAAGAGAAGAGAAGAGAAGAGAAGAGAAGAGAAGAGAAGAGAAGAGAAGAGAAGAGAAGAATAAATGAAGGTGAGTGGATGGGATCCAGGATGATGCCAGGCTGTTGCCTGACAGATCCAGCCACAGGGTACTGACACAAAGCCAGAGGTGTTTGCCCACCCACTGATGATGGTGTTAAACACTCCTCCATATTCATCCAAAAGATTTTACACAAGGACAAACTGTAATCTCACCACACATCCTCTGCCCAAAAAGATGGCCCAGATTTAATTGGCAGCAAGAATCTGCTTGGGTATGTGATGCACGAGGGTAAGAGAGCAAGACTTAGTGTGCTGCCTGCACATGGCTGGCTTTGTGAATAAACAAAGGACTGCTGTTCACCAAACTGCCAAGTGAGCACCCTTAATTATAAGTGAATGGAGCTTTCTTGAGAAATTAACACAATCAACAAGTGTCTTTTCTGAAATTATAAACAGATGGTACTTTTCAGCAAAGGCAAAATGTGATTAAGAAAGCTCCTCTGTTCAGAAAATACAATTTGTGCTTTAAACTTTTAATCAATCAAAAGCTTCAGATTCAAAGCAGGACTTACCATAACCATGTTTTGTTTTGTTTTGTTTATATTGCAGTTTATAAATTGCACAACTATTTACTGTTTCAAGTCACTTGTGTCATTAACTGAATGTTAACCCAGGTGGCACTAGCAAATGATGAAAATGTCAAAGAAGCAACACAAATATAGGCTTGTTGGAAATGAACAAATAATAATAATAATAAATATCTATGCTAATGACTTCTGTGTAAGAAATATGCGTTGCTAAATTATAAGCCCCACACATGGGGCCAGGAATGTAGTTATCTGAGTGATCAAACAGTATTTTCATATTTAAGTCAGGACTACATTTCCTTAACATCTGCTCTGGTAAGAAAATGACAGTGGTGACAAATCTATTTTTTGTTTGGAAAATTTCCACCATGTGGGATGCTACTCAAGGTGAATGTAAGGACAAAGGGGACTGAGGAACGGATTGGTCTTACCTGTGCACACACCCAAAATAAAGGGATTCTATCACTGGGGGCTTTTGTAAACTCTTACTGTTAATTATTTTCTTGCATGATTTGTAAGTTTTTGTTCACTGAAGAAAGATTAGTTTTGAATAGACTCCATTGTTCTTACTTGTTTAAATTAGAAGCATTATGTGACTTGCCCTGAAAAATCAGCTGTTGAAATTGCTCTGATAACAGCCTGGTTTATTCAGGCCCAAGATGCCAAGGGCAGCTCTGCAAAAGCCTTTCTAAGTGCAGAGAAACAGCAGTAGAGCAATTTTGTGGTGCTGCTACAGAGGTTTTAGATCAGTGCCCACCCCAAAGCCCCCAAAGCCAGGGAGAGCACAGCAGGGCCATCCTGTGTGGGGTGTGCAGGCACCAGGACAGCAACCCAGAAGAGCATCCTTCTGGCCATGGGCAGCACAGCTCTGCTGGCCAGGGGCCACTGTGTGGGCCTGGCTTCAGCACTGAGCCTGGCAAAGAGAGGGAGTGTTTGAATTTATACAAATGCAGTGCAGCAAACACTTATTTTTTCACTCCCCAGTGCTGTTTTCCAGAAGCAGTACTCTGTTCTTGACTGATGTAAGCCAGACCTGTCAAAAAATCCTTAAGATACCACCCTGAACCCCAGCAAACACTCAATGTGTGGACTTTGGCAGAACTCTTGTTTAGCTCATCCCTCTTTCTATTGGGCTGGAGCTACAGGGATGTCCAGCAAGAGAAGGGATACATGATAAAGGTGGAGAGAGGAGTACATGGTCTGAAAATGTGCTTGGAAAGTAGGATATTACCTGGCATCTGTGTGGGATTCCATGTGCCCTAAGACTGCCACACATTATATCAGTACAGCAGCAGGGTGAGGGGACAGATGGAGAAACCCCAGCTCCTTGTTCCTGCTCTGAAACAGAAATGCTTTTACTGACACCAAGTCCAGACAGAGTGATGGAGTAGATAAGCAAACCCAAAATAACAAACCAACAACTGCCAGCAGCCTTCTGAACATGTCTGTGTTGTTTACAGTGCCAGAACAGAGGGAGAGCTACCTTGGAGGTGTGTCTGCAAAGGTTGTGGCTGTGTCATTTCAGTCCCATGTCTTATGCTCTACAAAACCTCTAAGTTCAAAATAAGCAAGAGATCCATGGATCTCACTTACATCCATTTCCTTCATTATGAAACACCAGTCATTTCAAAGTCTAGGCAGTGTCCAAAATGAAATACACATTGAGGGAAAGAAATTACTAATTATACTTCAATGGATATGGGCTACTAGGTCTGTGTGTAACCTTGGTGCTGGAACTTCCTGACCTTTAGGTGGAAATTCATAATATGAACAATCTTAAGGGAATATCTGTAAACAAGAATTACCACACCACTTTTTTTTTTTTTAATTTTATTATGAAAGACCTCCCTGTCTTTCCTCATAAGTGTTTAGTACCACATGTTTAGTGCAAACTTGTTTGGCAGTGCTGATCTACAGTGTGTAAGTGAGCTGCCTGCATGCTGATGTTATCTTTGTTTCTATTGTAAGGTAGTGCAGCTGTGACTCATGTTTCTGCATAAATATTTAAATCCTGATTTCAACATTTTCATTTTGACAATAATGTGCCAAATGCTGCTGGGATAATTTCAACAGATTTTGAAAAGCAAGTGGGAATAACTGATTGGCTTTCTTTAACGAAGCTATAATGAACTCTCCCAACAATTTCAGATATATCAAGGGTATTCTGTAAACCAGTGTCATCCTACTGTAATGACCTTTAACCATCCTGTTGCTTGTTATATTGATCTACTATTGTGTTACACTGTGTTCTGAACTGCTAAAATTCAGGTGTTTTTTTCTACCTTTACCAAGTTCTTACTCACACACTGAATAATAAAACCCTACCTGCATATTCCAATATACAGAGTAGCTCATCTGCACATCAGCTGTGACTCAGTATTTCACATCCTCATGAATAAGCAAATAACCTATTTCAAGATTAGCAAATAAAATCTTTCAGCACAATTATGTTTCATTTAATTTAATCATTAATTATATTGACATGAGTTGTGCTTAGCATTGCTGAACATTGCTTAACATTTCCAAGTTTGACAAACCCTGCCTTGTGTGCAGTTCTTTGTTGATGTGATATCAGAAGTCAAACAAAAAAGTCTGGTAAGAGTCAAAGTAATGATGGCATGGTCCAAAATGTGTCACTGGGTATGGCAGCCCCTGACTTGAGCTGGAAATCCATCAGTGAGCTGAAATCCAAAGCAAGACAAGGTGCAATTTGTTTTCTTTAAGGTTTATGCATTAGAGTCACAGGATAGAGGCACCATGCTGCACTTGAGGTGGTCTTCACCTTTTAGAGGACTAGAGTCCACATAAAAATAGCTTGTGTTGGTGATACATACCTATTTCCTGGTGGAGAGACTTAAAAATACATGTCTTGAAGTTTAGCTGAGAACAATATTATGTTACCATCTTGTATTTTGCTTCACAGTGACATGATTCTTGCATGTTCCAGATTGCCTCCTTTTCTTCTTTTTCCTTAAAAAAACCCAAAAAATGGAAAATATCTGATGTCTCCAGTATTTCTACTGTGATATCTCTAAAAGCATTTTATTTTGTTAAAGCACTTTCTTCTGCTGAAGAGTCAGTTCTTCAGAATTGTACAACAGAAGAATTATTGCCCTTGAGAAATTAAGGTTGACAAGCTGCAATGGTACATTCATTTCCCAAAAATGCTGTCCACAGAAGACTTGAGGTTAGAGTCTAGTTATGAGCTGATAGAGTTTGAAGAAGTTTACAGTTTTTCAAGTAACCTTCCTTCATATTGAAGCAGCACCCGACTTCAGTGTTTGTAGAGGAATGAGATTTTAATACTGAAACATCATGTAGGGAAGGATATTAATATTTGTGTTATGTATCCTCTCAACTGACTCCTGGTGTTCCAGAGTGAGAAGTAATAACAAAGGGATTTCTGTGCTCATAAAAACTAATGAGTTCATGAATCTGTATCAAACAATAAGCTCTGTGGCAATTTTTTTAGCAGTGGCTCCACCTGCAAGACAACCTATGCCAGAAGAAGGGATAAGACTGAAAGCTTAGCAAAAATAAGCAGCTGAAGTGACATAGCCTCCACTCCTGAAGGTGTTTATGAGTATCAAAGGATCTGTGCGGGCTGTTGAGCACGCTAACTCATCCTCTTGACAAAACAAACAGAAAACAACTGCAACTGGCTGTAGTGGTGGGAGGGAAAATGCTTGTTCTAGATAGTGACAACTGATGGCCAGTGCCATCCTGTCTGTTTCTAGTTGCACAAGACCTAGGGAGTGTGTCAGGAGATCAGGAAGCTAGAGCTGCTGGAGCCTCAGTTCCCAGTATGCTCCTGAAGAACTGAGAAGGAACAGTGTGGGTGATCCCTCCAGCTGAAGTGGATGTACTTTGAAGGATAATCAGAGAAGGAACTCCTAGACCAGCAGCCCACAGATCTGAAGGAAAAAACCACTACAGAAAAAAAATTAATTACCCCATACCCATGTCTTCCTATTACAAAAACTTAAGGAACCCATACTTTTAGGTTTTGCTAACTGAATTTAACTGTGATGTCTTTGGAAACACATTATCCCATGCTTGCCTTCTAGGCTCCTTTGAACCACCTGGTGGTGTAATTCCCTATGAATAATAGGGTGTTAGATTAAAGCAATCAGAAATCTGAAAAAGAGTAATTTTACTTAAACTCCCACTGCAACTGCTGAAGAGAATGTCTCTCAGGAGTAAACCAAGCAAGATAAGCAGCCCACAGTCGGGCTGACTCTTCCAAAGCAAATACATACACAGTGAGACTGCCAGCTGAAGAATGTTGAAATACAACAGTGGGTGACAGCTGGTTCATACAAACTGAACTGGATTTGTCCAAATAAACCAGCATGGACTTTCCCCTAGCCTTTGTTCTGAGCTGGCTCAAGGCTGCAGCCTGTGCTGGGGTTCAGCTGTGGCTGATCTAACCAGCCCCACAGATGGACCAGGGAGGGCACCTCTGTCTGGGCCAACACTCTGCTCAGAGCAGGGTCAGAGAGATCAGGGCTGTGTCCATCAGGTTTGGCATATCTTGGATGAGATCCCACCTGCTCCCTTGTGTGACCACTCTCAGCATAAAACATTGTTTTCTTTTGTTTGAAGAATGAAATGAAATTTCCTGTGCTCACTTGTGTCATTTGTCTTTTGTTCTGTCACTGGGCAGCACTGAGAAGGGTCTGGCTTTCAGTCCTTGTGCCAGGAATTTATATGTGAGCTTTCTCCAAGTTGAATATGCCCAGGCATCTCAACTTCTCACCCATGACAAATGCTCTAACACCTCATCCATCTCTGTGGCCTGGCACAGGTCTCCCTCTGTTATGTCTGTGTTTCTCATCCTGGCAGTCCCAGAGCAGGATGCAGCACTCCTGGTACCACAGAATCATGGAATGCTTTGGGCTGGAAGGGATCCTAAAGATGATGTTGTTCCAGCTGCTCTGTCATGGCCAGGGACATTTTCCACTAGAGCAGGTTGCTCAGAGCCCCATCCAACCTGGCAATGAACATTTCTGGGGTTGGGGCATCCACAGCTTCTGTGGGCAGCAGCTGTGTCTGAGAAGGGCTGAGTGAAGGATCCCCTCCCCTGCCTGCTGCTGCTGCTCTGCCTGACGCAGCCCGAGGTGCTCTTTGCCTTCTTTGGCCAGTTGCTGGAAACAAGGGTTCAGCTTGGTGTCCACCAGGAGCCCCCTGGACCTGTCCTGCAGAGAGAGCTGCTTCCCAGCAGGTTGGTCCCTGGCCTGTCCCAGTGCAGGGTTTGTGCCTCCTGGGCTGGGACCTGGCACTTCCCCTTGCAGAGCTTCCTCAGGTCCCTGCCAGCCCACTTTTCCAGTCTGTAGAGATCCCTCAGGACAAATCATTCCAGCAATGCTCCTGTGCCACTCCCCAGCTTTAAAGGGCTGCCACTCATTTGCCCATCTTTATCTCCATGATTGATGAATACTGCTTCCATAAATTCCAGTAATTTATATAAAATATATATATAGCAATTAAAAAAACCATACATGTACATGTAGCAATCATAGTGGGCCCAGCTACAGCTGATAATGGCACAACATTCCAATAGCTGATACAGATCTAGGGCTCTTTAGATGGAAAGATTAGAGCTTGGATGCTGACGTGGATATTAAGAAGATTGCTTATACTGCACGGAGTTCCCGTAACAGACATTGTTGAAAAAAAAGTATTTATAAACTTCTGAAACTAATTAAATTAATAAAATTGCAATCTCATAGTATTCCAGCTTGATGAGTCATGAAATATGAGTACACTCCTGTGCAGGGCAGCTAAGGGCAAGGCTGCAATTCTGCTGTGTGAAAGGAAGACACTGGAGTCTCATGGGCAGAGGGAGAAGCCTGATATTGAGTGATAAGTGTTTGTGTGCTGATGTGAAGCTTAAATGTGTTTTTGTTTCCAGGGTGTGTGTTGGTGTGTGTTTTTTGTTTCTGACACACACAACTGATTTCCATAGAGGAGACTAAGGATTTGTAAAGACTAAGGATTTGTAAAGGCTATGGATGAAGGCCATATCCTTGGATAATCATGGAGACTGGATGTGTAGAAGGCAGCTGGAAGCCACAAAGAGACAGAGTAATAATCCAGCAGGTGCACTCCTTAAATGCACTTAAAAAACACTTTAAAAACCCATCAGATAGAACTCATGCTCCTTTTGTAAAATAACAGAGGCACCTTCTGCTCCCAGCTATCACCCCCAGCAATGTTTGCAATTTCATGAACATTTCTCCCCACAACTCACAAAGGCTTTTGAATCTGTAGCAATTGCCAGACTATGGCATAAGACCAAAATCTGTTTGGTGTATTGGCCCCACCCCACCTCTGCATCAAACCTGTACTACGACCATGTTCCTTCCTGTTGTTTTACTTGTGTTTTCCTGCTTTTTCCTGAACATGGAGGGACTTGAGGAAATGCAATTTCTAATCCAGTCCTTGAGTCCTTGCATCACTGAAGCAGAATGCAGAACTGCATGTATTTCACCTGTACATCTGAGCAACCTAAAGCATGGCTCAAAGTGGCTGCTTTACTGCTTTATATACATCAGTGTATACTCGTGCCTCATGTAAAAATGTTAGTGACAATGTGTCTGAAAGATGATGTGCAAGAATAAACTGACACCTTCCATCAATTCATTTATGGTACTTTAATACCAAGTTAATGCATTTCTCAATTAAGAATTTATAAACTGGTAATTCATAAAAAAAAAAAAAATCACAGCTTCAGAAAAAGCTAACTTTAACAGTTTGTCCCCTCCCCGCCAACAAGCAGTTTACAATATATTTCAACTATGTTGGTAGAAAGTTAACAGTGATGTGAAACTCTTAAAAAACATTTGCAACAGCAATTGAAAATAAAATAATGATTTTTACTCAGTGAAAAATTAATAGGAATTGTGTTTCCCAGTAAAAGATAAGTCAGAAAAGCAGCAAAAATTCCCTCTCCTACTTGTTAGGTACAAGCTTTCCCCCTGCCACATTTATCATGGGCAAAGGCCACACTTCAGCATTATTCGTTCCCAGGTCCAGCACTCCAGTGGTTTTGGCAAGACTCAGAGGTCATATTCCAAAGTCCAGAGTTTGAGGTGTGTGCTGCCCCTGCTCCCTGTGCTCCACAGCTGCTCCATTCCTCTTCCTTGGGGTACAGTGGGATCAGAAACAGCTCAGAGTAAAGGTAAGGAGTATGAGATTTTTTTTCTATGGGATCACATTCTTTTTTTCACTCTTCACTTCTCCAATACAAACTGGAAACACCAGAAATTTTGGCTGTCACGCTTCACATGTGAGTATTTACAGGAGAGACAGGATTTGAATGATGCTGTTATATTTTCACTTGTATACAAAATCCCTTCTCTCTGCTGAAGTTATACATGCAACCACAGGACAAAAAAATGTTCCTTCTCTATCTTCTAAGTTAAAAGTCACATTTTCAAAAGTCATTGCACTTGACAATAAAAAGGCAATTAATATGCATTTGATATTAAATATATTGTACAGACCTGAATTTCTGTGCAATTCATTGCTTCAGACATATAACATCCTTTTAAAAACTAAGCCTCTAATCAAAGAAAAACTTTGTTAAAGACAAAAATCTTTAAGAACAAATGCACACAAAAAACCTCTCCCTTTAACTCCTAGTGCATTTAAACACATCTTTGAAATTCTCTGTGTTGTTCCCACATTTAACCTTGCTGCCATTCCATACTGGTCTAACATCACTACACAAGAACACCTTCTCCTTGACTTAACCAATAAGGCTGGCATTTAGGATGCTGTTGGTACAAACAGGAAAGCTGAAGATAAGATTATTACCTCACTCCTTTCATGTGGAAAACAAAGGATTTCAAAGTGGATGGGATTCAGCTGTCACCATTGTCTGTAAATTCCAGTGGCCCATTTCAGGTGCCAGTACTTACTCTACTGAGCCAGGGTTTTGGATTGTCCCAGCATATTTTGCAACAACTTGCAGTTAAAACTATGGACAAGGAAACTGAAAGGGAGATGATTTTGGTCCCTGAGATATACTAAATGAAATCAAGAACTAAAGCACTGATACTTAGTTTGAAGTGGACCCTCTTTAATGAAAACTAAGTTAGCTTCAACTTTCTAAAGTTTAACAAATAGTCACTTAAGCAGGATGACAGGATATATGCAGTATTGGTCAAGGAAAGTGCACTATACAGAGTAGTTTGAAAACTTATCAGTTGCTGAGTTATCAAGCAGCAGTCCTGTCAATAGCATGCTGCACCAAACTTGTCTTTCCAAGCTAGCACAAAACCACAGGATGAAACATGGCCTTAACCAAAACACTATTTTCTCTCATCTCTTTAAAGGTACAACTACAGGATTTAGTGTCATAAATACTTATGATGGGCCAAGTGACTGCATGTACCAGAAGCAAACCCAACTTCTTAACCTTGCAACTGAATGTTTCAGCAATACTCTGGACCATAGCAGCAAACTCCTCATTGCCAAACCAGAGGCAATGTGTGCTATGGTCATCCATCTTGGGCTAGTGTTTAAAAGGTTTGTACCATGGAAGGTGTTTCACACCAGTGGCAACTACAAGAAAACATCTTTGGCAACCATTGGCATATGAAAAGTAATTCACAGCAGCTGGAAGAATTGTAAGATGTTTATAAAGTTCCATAGTGCATCATTAACTTTCTGAAGTATGTTGTATGAAGTACCAAACTCCTGAAAAGGACAGCTAAACATCTGCCATCATTACCTCAGAGACTGCAGGTTTTTTTCATACCACTTTCTCAGACAAAGCTAGGGCTTGTGAGATTTTGGAGGATGATGTGAGATTGTCCACACAAAGGCTTCCAGTACAGTTGGAGCTGATTTGGGCAAGGGAACAGAGTAATGAAGGGCTGAAGACTGAATTTTCAGTGCACCACTGGGAAGTTATGCAGGGACTGGTGACAGATGGATTCGTGAATATATTGAACCACAAAAGTAGCATAATCATGTTGGTGGTGGAATCTCTTCAGACAACAAAACAAACCAAAACAAAAAAATCAGCTGCATCCAGTGAGTCCACTAAGTAGCCTCATTTACCTTAAATAAAAAATGTGTGCATTAGGATTACAGAACTTATTTTAAAATATTAGTAACACTTTATAACACAACTGAGCTATAAGAGGAATTCAGTAAAACCAACTTTTGTTTTCAACTACTGCAATTATAAATTACATATGTCTTGTGACACCAGATAAGCCAGCTCTTAAGTGTGTGGGATGTGCACAGTAGGGGAAGCAGAGACCACACTGCTAAGATGGGTAAATTTTTAACAAGTAGAAGGAATGAAAGAAGGTAATTTAAGCTTGTTTTCTTCTAAATATGAGTTCAACTTTCAGAAATTTGGAAAATATTATTGCAAGTATCTTGCAGAACTGCACAGTGATCCCTATACATAAATTAGTAAGCAATTTGGCAGTAACAATCACAACAAAAGAAACTAAAAAGGAAAACCATAATCTTACAAAAAAAAAAAAAACAAAACCACAAAAACAACAGGGTATTTAAGCAGGGACAATATAGTTTTGCTGATAAGCACTGATGCCTCATTCTGTGAGAATAAAGTCAAATAACTTTATACCCCAGATGACACATAAGACCCCATATATAGCCAATCCCAACTATACCTGACTTGAGAGATGCCAATTTAAGCCCACAAAGGCACTTATTTAAATTTGAGTCTAATAAAATATAGGATAATTTTCAGTTAACTCCTACCCACCCTGTGCAAAAACAAAACCAAAAAAAACAAAACAAAAAAACTGCAGGTATGGAATACATTGAAATCTCTCTGATGTCAACTTCCAAAATGAGTGTGAAAAACTTAAAAAAATCTTAGCATAAGGACTTCAATTGTTTTATGCACCTTGCTTCAATAGTGAAAAATACCATCCATTTCTCTCCAGGAGAAAAGAATGAAGATCATAAAATAAGGTACAAGATTATGATTTTGATGAAATTACGAAGTTATATAATTAATAGAGTATTGTTCAGTCATCAGGTGCCACATAAAAAGGCAGCTTAGCAATTCTGTAAATGGGGTTTTGCTATGCTAGTGTTCTCTATTCTGGCACAGCAGATTTTTCCTTCACGTTTCAGTAGCTGTAAAATCATGGCCCAGCCCTAGAGATACATGTTCAACATCAGCACTGTTGCCATGTGAGACTTACTGCTGTTTCAGCACATGAAGGATGAATTCAATCCTCCCTAAATTCAACCCTCAAACCTACTACTCCAATGACTGCATCGGAGTTACAGTTTTTCACTAAAATATAAAATGTAACAAATTAATTAAATGGAGTTTCTGCCCAGAATTGGAAGGAAAGCCTGGTCAAAAAGCCTTTTAAAAGCAAAAGGATATTTACCAGAGCCAGTGTCTGAGGGGGAAGCAGCTGTGCTCCAATGGACAATGCAAATTCTTTATCTCATGTTCTACACTAATGACAGCTGGGCAAAACTACAACCTGTACGTGACATCATTGTTGCTGTTCCTTTTGAGACCTCACCATTTTTAAAACAAAGAACAGGAAACTTCTCATCTTCCCAAGCTTGTAAATAGTGAAGCAATATATTCATATGTAAAGTAATCATACTGGTATGTATAACAACTATATACAACTAGTTACAGTAACCATATTGATAGTTACTGTTATCTCAAAACAAGGTCAAAAACGAGTTCTAAAGGTCACAGTGAGTTGAGATGAATATGTTTCCCAATTGTGGGTCAGAAAGGCACTGACAAGATTAAAAAAGGGAGAAAAAGAAATCTTTTCCTATGAGTTCCAGCAGTGCAAATTTAATATGCAGGTTACTGATTAGTTGATTTTAAAAAGCAATTCCAACATTCAAGTTGCTTATTTGTTCATTTATCATTGATTTTCCATCTTATTTTAAGTACCCTCTATGTGGTGAAGCACCTGACCTGGAATTTATATTCATTTATATTCATATTACTTTGTTCAGCTTGCTAAAAATTTACCCACTTATTCACAGCTGGCTTTATTTTATTCTTCATAATATAGATATTTCTCACTCACAGATACATTCCAGAGTTAGTAAATAACTGAAAATCCATTTGTTCCTTTTGATTTTTGCCTAGCACTTGTTTAGCTTGATTTTAGTTCTCCTACAAGCTGCAACCATCTCTTCCATGCAAGGAAAATTGAATCGTTAATTCAGGCTGAATGAGTAGAAACAAGATACAAACACATCACCACAGGAGCATGCTAGAGTCCTCAATTGTCTGTTTAATTAACACCTCCTTGCTTATCCCTCCAAAACCAAAACAAAAAAAGAAAACTAAACAACCCCCAAGTTTACTAAGCAGCAACAATGCCTCTACTGTAAAATAGTAAAAATAGTATCTCTGCATTGAAATTCCGAGATAAAGAATAAATGACATCATCAAACAAACTTCCTTTTCTTACTGTAAGAATATCTTAATGAAATGCCTTACTTCTGGCATAAGTAACTGTCATCTACATTAAGAGATTTCTTTTAAAATAACTTGTACATTAACAGGTTGAAGATGCATCTTCATTGCATATGCACACAGTCCCTTCCCAGTTTTGCAGTTAAGCCTTTTAGGGTCTCTTCTTTTCAGACTAAATTAATTCACTTATCCATCAAGAGCAAAATACAAGAAGAATGTTTTATAGATTTAGTAGATGAAGATTTCTAACAATACAATAGTTTTAAGGGGTCCAGAAAAATCATGGGTGCATGAAGTCTTTCAGGGACAGAAGAAATAGTTTTCACTTAATATAAACAAGGTCCTCAAAATAATTAAAAACAGTGCAAGAAGAAATACAGGATAAAGGATGGAACCTTATTCTATCTGCCATGCACACTGTAAAGCAGGCCATGCATAACTCTGCTAGGCTGCTCCAACCTGTATCCCTTTTATAAACTGTGCAATCTGCACAGACAGACAAAGGAGAGTCCAAGGTTTCATGTGCATCCAACAACTACAAATTAAATGGCACATGAGGATGGATTTGAGATGGCATTCCCTTGGTTCCCTTAGGCACATTATCCCTGATTCACACCCTCAAACGTTTGTGTGCATGAACAACAAAAAGCATCAGTCATTTTTGCTAGAAACAAACAGATGGAATACAAAAAAACCCAAAACTTAAAATAATGCAGATAGTTTTTAAAGTGATCTAATTCAAATAATAACTAACCTGAGAGGTACTTTGCTCCGATTAACATTAGCATGCTACTCATAATAAAAACACTGAAAGGCAGACTAGAGAAGATACTACTGTCACCTGATGGCATCCAGGGAATGGTGTTTCCAGTCAAGCAAATCAAAAGAGAAATATATATATAAATTGCAGTATATGTGTTAAATATATATGAAAAGCAAAAAGTAACAAATGTGTGACATTTGCAGAAGAACTAAAAAAATATTATGCATAAACCCCATAATAATTCAAAAGGTTTTCTCTGTAAGAATTCAAGTCCAAATTCCACTATCAGCACAATATAGGTTGAGCCCATTTCTAGTTTTCTTCAATCCCAACCTACCCCTAAAGTATCAAAGAACTAAGGAAAATAACATTTGCCCCCCAGGTGTTAGACCAGAAAAATCACTAAATTAAGTTTTGATAAACATATCTCTTCACATAAACTGAAGAAAAAACATCTAGATTTATTTACTGTGAGGCACAATTCTTTATCCTAGTAAGATAAGCATCAAGTTAGATGTAAGGGTACTAAATCATAAAGATCAATACTGAAGGGAAACATATTGCTCATGTTAATTCACCTGTTTCCCTTCCCAATAGCCTTGGCAGAATTCTTTGTAAACCATAGTGTTAAATAAAATATTTAAACCAACATATAGGATGGCAAAAGGAAAATTTTAGCTTTCAAGAAGAAAGTGGCCACATGCAGCTTGACAGCTTCAACTGTGGATTTTGGATTGTGGGGGGAGTTTAAATTCTGAGGATTCTTTACTTGATACTTTTAATTTTAATAGTTTTTCCAATAAAAGGGGAATTAAATATAATTGGTAAAGCCCATAAATGATGCATTATATTATTATTCAGGACTAAAAACTTATCCCAAAATAGTACTAAAATAAACATTCAAATTATAGATCACAGGAAGACTGCAGGTTTAATTAATTCAAACATGACAGATGAGAAAGCCCTCTACTACTGAAGAAAATTCTTGTTCAGTCCTTCAAAAGTGTTTTCATATTTTCTGTATGTAAACAATAGGTCTGTGTAATTCTTTACTTTATGATAACTCCTTGCTCTTACCCCCTATGGGTCAAATAGATTTTAATAGGGATATGAATCCCTCCTTCCTACACAGCAAATAATGAAGGCAGATACAGCAAGCAAAACCACAGGATGGAACTTTTCTCCTTTGCAGCATGAGGTTATGGTATAAGAAGGTTTACAAAGTCCCTGTGCTCTAAGCATTGTGCTGTATCTTGTCTTGCAGGTGAGATTTTTTCTTTTGCAAACCAGTGCTATCCTGCAAAACCTGCAGCTATTCAGGAGGAAGACCCAGGCTTTCCTGCTTTGTTTCCACAGTGGGTTTAAGTAATGACCTTTAAATCACTATAATAGTCCAGAGATGGCATGAACAGAAAAGGTCAACAAAAGCAAGATGAGCTGCCTAGGTTAACTGGCTAATTAATAACACTTGAGCTGCATTAATTTTTGGTTTACCATTTGAACTGGCAGATGCCTCCCATCCCATAGACTTCATCACAGCTTTCTTCCACCTGGCATAGCGATATTCACTTTCTGAAATTAAGAAATCAGAAAACAGAAAAGCCTCTCAATGCATAGGAATGCAACCACAAATATTTAAGAACCAGATATGGCAATATGAGTTTTTCACTCTTTTGCACAGTATCATTTGTTTGAACAGAGAAAGTAATATAAAATCCTTTTCTGAATACAAAAAAACTCCACCCCAAACCCCACCGTTATGCATACTAAGAAGAAATAAAAGAAATTTTCTTCATGTTCACCAATAAGAAGATTTACAAGCAGGATAAAATTAAACAATTGATATTTATGTAGAAACACTTCAAATACTGTCTTGAAGTAGGGATTTTAGAAGTAATTATAATCAAAATGGTAAGACAAAATTATGTACCAAAAATAAAGAAATAATTGAAAAGACAAAAAAGCATTTATCTTGCACAGGGATTAATTATGTCAAGTGCACACTTTCCATTTCTACAAGCACTTAAGAACTGATGAGAAAGATAGCTAGCTAAAAAGCAATAATAATATAGACTTTTTAAAGCCAAAAGAAGAGTGCCCAAAACAAGTCCTATCAACATCTGTAAAAAAAATAAGTTTGCAACTCAGATAACACAAAAAGGTTTTACCCTCTGGGTTTATCTGTGGTTCAAATCGTTCACATGTCACTGCTGTCAAATCTCCAGGATTCAGACTCCAAACTTCAACACCTTCTGCAGCTCCTGCTGCCATAGCAGCTCCTAAAGCTGTTGTTTCAGCCATTGAAGGCTTTACTGAAGCAAAACACAGAGAAGACCATAATGATTTTTAATGAAATCCCCTTGATGACATCAGAACTAAGGACTGACATATCTATCAAGATACAACAGCAAAGCAATCTACCCAATTTGCTCTCAACAGCCATTACAAACTAATGTTTTCAGCCTTAAAAAGAAAGCAGGACCTGTAAATTCACCTTACCTACTGGAATACAGAGAATGTCTGATTGGAGTTGCATGAGGATTTTGTTATTGGTCATTCCTCCATCTACTTGTAACTGACTTAGTGGAATCCCACAGTCCTTGTTCATAGCATCTAGAATCTTAAATAAGAGTAATACATGTTACAATTTAATTGCACAGAAGTGCTCTGATACCCTCTGAGGGTAAAACACTGATACTACAGCATTTGCTGAAGAGGGTTAAGTAGATCAATCCTCTCTCCTATATATTAAAAGGCAAAACAGACATAATGACAACACAGTTTTGTTTAACACACAGCACGTGCATTCTCTTCATTACAGAATTCCTAGTGTAGGACACCTTTCTCCTCAGGTGCTCTGGATGTATCCTATGTGCTGCTTGTGTGGCCTCAGAGGAATTTTAAGAAAAGTTGATGAGAACATTTATCGAAGCTAACAAAGGAAACAGCAATAATAAATGGAGTCCTTCAGTTGATCATCCTTTGTCTAGGTAGTTTCTCTAATTTGATGGAATAAAGAATTAAAGAATTAAAACATTTGAACTGGCAATCTGGAAGACTCTTCAATAAGAACTGAGGAATGTTGAAATGTTTTGAAAGAGTAGCCTCTTCAAATATTTTCAGTTAGTTGTTGAAAACGGAGAATTTTATTTCAAACAAGACAGAGAGCAAAAATAAACTGTTAGTGCCATTTTTAATAAAATTATGTTTCCTTCATTTGGGCACAGTCTCTAGCTGAAAAATGTTGAAGTGTTTGCAAGGGATAATTACCTAAGACAGAGTATTTAATTCACTGATACCTCTCAATATGCTTTTTAGAGGCTTTCCTAAAACCTAAGACTTGCCTCAAACCTTAGTTACTGGTAACACCATGGCATTGCCCCATAATCACCAATAAATACAGAATAGTGGTTTTTGTAGGGTTTTGTAAAAGCAGTCATTTAAATGACTCATTTACATTTTATACAGCTAGTGCACAAGTTAGGCATTGACAAGTACAGTAGGATTTCCTCTCTGTAATTTTTCAGTGTATTTAAATAAAAAAGAGGCGTGTTTTTCTCAGCTTTAAATGACAAAGTAACACAGACCACAAAAAAGACTAAAACTACAGTGCATTCTGCCCTGTTCTGTAGCTCACAAAGTACCCAGTAATACAATATTTACCAGGAACAAACAACATGCTACTTAAAAAAGAACAAAAAAATTGCAGGCTTGCAAGACAGTGAAAACTACATGGAGATGAACTATCCAGGAGATTCTCCTAGTTTCCAAAAAGTAAGCCAGCAAGGTCCCTTACCAGAAAAATCTTTAAAGGAACCAAAGGAACTGCCCAAGATAAATAAAGGTTAAAAATTATAAGGTAAGAAGAGTAAGGACAGTTTTCATGGTAGCAGCATTTGCCTATGGTCCCACACTATTCAATACGCTAGAAATAAATTGAAAACCAGGATTCTTGCAGAAAGTTTGCTGGCAGTACTATACTAGTACTTATTTCCTTCAAATGCATCACTTCACATTTGTCTGAGGTGGTATTATCTGCCTTTTTTACCATTCAGAACTTCAGCACCATTGGAGGCTCTGGTTTGTTTACCACTGTGTAAGAGAATGTTGGATCAGATGCACTCAGCAGAGATGAAAATAATAAAAAGAATGCTAGAAGCCAGGAAGGGATGAAGGAACAAAACACATCATGGTCATGCTGCTGCTCTCTATTGTACAGAGATGGGATGAAGAGCAAGGACCCAAGTATGCAGATTTTGCCTCATGACAGCATTGTACAGCTCTTAGAACTGAAAATTTGCTTATTTTTCCAAAATTCCCTCTGGAAGAAAAAAATGTAACAAGAGTCATCTATCCGCATAAAGAAGAAGCTTTTTGGATAACAAGGTACTCAGAAGGAGTGAATGTCACAAACAGGCAAGAACTCCAATGAAGATGACCTCCAATGAAGGGTTTTAGGGTTTTCCTGAAGACTTCCTTTCTCACTGGAATTGAAAGAGCTTAGTTTTTGACAAGGCAGAACTAATGATGTATCTTTAGAAAAACATAAATATATTTTACCTGTGTTGCTAGGATTTAATCTGCTCATTTGAGAGTGTCCAGTGCCTGATTAGGCACTCTTGTCATTGTGATAAAATCAAGAGTGACTGAAGTAGGGGGAAGTGTTAGGTCTGTTCAAAGAGTGAACTTCACCCTCACTCAGTCTGACAGCTTTATTCCCCTCTCTCCTACTTCCAGCCACATGCCCTGCCTTGCATTCTGACATTTGCTGAATGCCTCTATGAGGCAGCTGAGGTCATTAATCCAGCAGAAAAATAGCCCAGCAAAAAAAGGGATAATTTTCTGCTGGAAAGTTCACTGAGCTGTCACATGAGAGGGAATGGATGGGAGGATGGACAAGGAAAGAGGAGCAGACAACAAATCAGTTCAGTTGCCTGTAACTTTACCCTGACTTCTAGTACAAGAATTAGAAAATTAGAATGCTACTTCCAATTTCCTTCACAATCTTCTGAGGGCTCAGAGGCTGTCAGCACAGCTTCAAAAGCAGAAGCCTGGGTGAAATCTCTGTCAGTCTTTTTCAATAAGTACTTTATTCCAAATAACTACAGAAACAGCACACTGCTTCCCTCATCTTACATGTTTTGAGCAGGATGCGATTTTGAAAATCAGTATGTTTAAATATCACCAGTTTAATTCAGGTAATCAAATTAAGGCTTGACTGTTATCCTGCAAGGTCTAGGGATTTCATTTCTTCCTGTATTTGCACAGAACCCAGGGACTGCAAACACAGGTGATATAAGGATTCAACGCTCATACTGATATCAACCTCTTTAATTTGGCTGGGGGATTAATTTCCTCTGTGAGAAGTTTAGTTGGCTGTTACTGAATGCCAGCTGAGGCAGTGAAGGATGGAACAGGCAGGAAGTGAAGCCAGCTTTCCCTTGGTATGTTTGCTGCTGTCTTGCCTTAACTCCTTTTTATTCTTGTGTACCAAAAGTGACATAAGCCATCTCTGTCACAGCAGACCATAAAGTGTAGTTTCCTACACCAATGAAACTTTGTAGTTATGTCACTGGCCCTGCCATTCTAAACATTCTGTGTTCTGCCCCTCAAAATATTCACAAAATATGTTCACCTTATTTTACATGCTGGTAAAAAGCAGCATTACCACTCCAAAAAAATGTACCACACAATTTTAGCTAAGTCCACAGGAGCAATTTTTCAACATTAGCAACAAGTAAAGACAACAATAGCATCCAAGTAAAATATAAAGCATATAACTAATCTTCATTAAATCTTTTAAATCTCCTCTTTTCCTGAAGAGCTACAGTTCCTGTTATCACACTAATTTACAATGAATTTAGGACTCCATTTGCCTTTACCTCTCGTGTTTGAAAGCAGACTGCTTCTAGTGCAGCGAAGGCAATGTGGTTTTTATTTGTAAACTGAGTAAGGCCACAGATGATGCTGTTGAAGAGAGAAAAAACCCAATTAGGACACTCTTCTTTATCAGACATAAACCCATCCTTCACACCTAGGTCCTCTTCAAATCTCACTCAGTTCTGTTCTATGAAGACTACTTTTTTAATATTAAAAAGCTTGGTTTTTTAAATCTAAACTCTCTCATTTTTCTGACAAGGTGCTTTCAAGGGTCCATTCAATACAGTTGCCATAAATCATCTGTACACACACACAAACACTCCCACAGGAAAGTAAAAAAAAAGGCTTAAGAGAAAAAAAAAAGGCTTGATTGAGGTTGATTTCTTTTTAAAACAATAAAAATGATCACGAAAATCTTAATGAATTCTATAATATTTTCAGTTCTTAAGGAAAAGCTGTTATGGGTCATTGCTGTTCTCTAAATGGTTGAAATTGTTTTCAGATCTAGTCTGATAATTAGTTGCTTCTGAACCTTCTAAGAGATTTTTGGGTATGGGAATTATGCTACATCTAACTATGAGTAAGCTGAATTCTGCCAATATACTCTGAAAAGCAGAGCAAATAACCATCTTTTATTCTATTTCAACAGCTGAGGAACAGCACAGTACTACACAGAAATACTGCTGGATACATGCAAGTTCAAAGATATTAAAGGACATTTTTTATTGTTAGCATTCCAAAGATCAGTTTTTAACCATTAAAAGTAAAGTATTCTGATATTTCTGAAAAACTGTAAAAACATCTAATTCAGAGATTTTTCTTTTTCCTTAAAGAAAAAGATACATACAAGAAGCATCTGAATTCTAAAAATGCAACTACCTGAAACCTTGGGAACAAGCTAGCCTTTAAGACTTCTTTTCCCACTCTAGGAAAGTTGTTTTTTAATTATATTTGTTATGCTTCCATGACTGCTATGGCATGTTGTGATTCCAACAACAGTAGGCAAGCTCACAACAGCAAAAAAGACAAAACCTATTGCTTGAACTATTACCAGGTGGTTGAGGCTGAGCTACCAGGAAAGGGGCTGTAAAAAAAGGAGTAGAAAGGACTTTTCAATAGACTGGAAAGAAAGCTCTGTACAAGGGGAAGGAGGCCAAGTGGGAAGGAATTACATGGCCTGAAACTGAACTCAAAAACACTAATCAGCACAAAATTCTTCCTTTACTACTTTTGTTGCCTGACAGTTCACAGGAATGCAGACCACTTCTTTTACTGTAGTGAGATAAAAACCCTTTCAAAACCAGAAATTTTTTTCCCTGCCCCATACTGGTTTTGGTTTTTTGTTTATTTTTGGTTTTTTTTTTTTTTGAGGAGGGGGACAAGGAGAGGAGAGGAGGATCAATAGCTGGGCTAGCTAATCCTTCCTTTGCTCCCAGTAGCAGTTGCTGTTTTGATCAGGTTAAATATAGAACAGAAACATAGCTCATGAAAATACCATAGAGAATAATGTATCTGGACACATCAAGGCAACAAAAAGGAAAATTTCACATACCTGGAAGGAATATTTGTAAAATTATTAAATCCCCCTGCAAGTGCAGTGTTCAGTCAGATCCTTACCCCCTTGCACTGGGTTCCCAGTATGGTGCATACAGTCCTGAAAATGCTGGCACAAAGTAGCAGCCATAGGAAGTTCCCACCTCTGCAGCCAGTTTTTCTAATACACACACAAAACACTTACTTAGCTTTTCACAACTATACCAACACTTAAATACATCACTAAAAGTGTTATTATTTAATCAAGAAAAATATTCAGGATATCTCAGGTAGCTACAAATTTAATCCAACCAGGTATACAACTAGAAAATACAACTAATGCTGGCACTCTGTGCCTTGCTAACCAGTTTTCCTTTTGCAACAATATAAACAGAAGATGGAGCATAAGGAGTTGTGGGAAATGCAAAATGAAAAATCAAAACTGAAATCCAAAACTGTGCACTCAATATTCTGACCTGGATTTTGTGAGGTTTTCAAATGTTATCTATCATGTGGATAAAGAATGCAACCTTCAAAGCAATTGAAAAGGTCACACTTTACTTGCATTTAAGTCAAGGCAAATAAGTGAAACTGGATCAAGACCAAAGGGAATTAAGAACTAAATTCCCTTTAATTTCAAATGGATTTAGAGCTCCAAATTGTCAGCTTATGTATTTAATCACAAAGCCAGCTAGAAGGAAATCTGAAGTTTCTTGATATGAGAATAATAACTGTGGATATATGAACTCCTCAATACCAAAATATTTGTAATTAAAAAAAAATTAAGACATTTATAATGACAAAAGAGATATTGCTAATGAACAGCTCTTTCCTATAACAATAAAGGAGCATTTTCCTTCTGCTTTTGCAAATTTCTTTTGTTTGCATTGATCAGAGAAACATAGCAGTATAGGAAAGAAGTAGTAAAACAGCTTCAAGAAGTCCTTCTAAATTGATTCTTTCATACAGACTCCACTTAAAAAAAGGTGTGAATGCAGAAGGAAAGACAAGTTCAGTGAAACAGGAAGAGATGATGGAAGCCCTACATGACTTTAATAACACTGACAAAGTTAAAGGTCCTGAAACTTAAACCTCCCAAAGGTCTTGACAAACTTATGAAGAGGTACTGTAGTCTCAACAAATGGCTAATTTACGTGATTTAGTTTATGGCTAATTTACTTTATATTCTTCTGTATGATCTTCACAGCTTTCTTTCAGAAAAACAGACTGATGCTCTAAGTTTTCGCTGACTCTTTGAAGTTTTACATTAAATTTTAATTCTAAATTTTCCTACCTTTGAATAAGATATCAATTTATTAAAAATATGTAGTTAATTTATTTTCAATCCTAAATCTCATTAAATCAGTCACTTTCAAATTTTTGCCTTTGCATGTCTCTGACATTTTTTATTTTCCAAATTTTGATATGTTCCTAGTTTTTATGTTACAATCCAGTTTGTTTCAGTTCATCTGAATTAGAAAACATCAGCTACACAAATGCTAAAGGATTACTGCATTCTCAGCCAAAACAGATTACCCTCCTCCTCATCTCTTTAAGAGGCAACTTTGCAAACTGAGATCCCTAACTCAATGGATATGAAACCTACAACATAAATATTACATACACTTGCAGGGCCTCAGGTTTTCATGTTTATGACTAGAATATGTAAGTTTAGGATCAAATATATGCTGGTTTCTGTAATACAGACCTAAATACTCTTGGCTCTGGAAACTTCAACACTGCATAAAACCAGGAGATGCTCTGCAACTATAGTATCTTCCTGAATATCTGCTTACCAGGGAAGCTACTAATAAGTACAGATTGCAACAGAACAAAACTCACAAAGCCTTTCCAAGACTGTGTTGGTAGGCTCTATGAAATACATGTATCAACAACAGTCAGCTCATGGATGCAAAGTAAATTTTTGTTGTGTTTAAACACAGCAAAATATATGCACCTTCCAGCTTTTTACTTAAATATTTTGAGCTTTAATTCACCCATAGAGAAATCATGACATTGGAAAACTTAAAAAAAACTGTCCAGCTCCATACTCACCAACTTCCAGTGAAGACTTAGCAATACCCAGATTGTCCCTCAGCCAGCGAACAACAGCCCCAGCTATTGCAACAGATCCCTGAAAGAAACAAAATCACTTCTTTAGGAGACAGCAACTGGTAGCTCTGTGCTGCTCTTAAAAAGCCTGGGGAGGAGAGGTTGCTGTGGCCTCCCCCTGCAGACTCAGAGTCACAGCTCACAACCAAACCACAGAGTTTCTTGGCATCTGGAAACTACCATGTCAAAAGGGCAGCCTGTTACACTGACCCACCTAGAAAAGGTGCATATTGTATGCTTTTTCCCATAAGGGGAAGTTACAGTGACATTTCCTAAGTAGTCTTCTTGTCTTTCTAATTTATGTCTTCTAAATATATAGTTATGAGGTTCAGTAGCCTCAGACTTCCTTTCCTGACACATTAATATTTTTATGTTTTGATTTTAAAAAACAAGACTAATTATGTCTAGTCTAAATACAAACATCCAGAAAGACAGAAAATTTAGGCACTTGTGCATTTGCCAGCAAAATTGTTCTGTTGCCTCAGCAAATGGCCCTGCATGGCTTCATCACATCACAGATGGATGGCATGGCTCCCATCTAACCCCAAAGCCAAGTCCAGTAGACCAAGTTTCAAGTAAAACAGTAGCAGCTTTATATTTTCATTCCAAGCCACTGCTGGAAGGGGCAGGGGTGTTTTCGAAGCAGCTGGCTATTACAAGATACCAGTTTGATTAAAGGAAAAGGCTGAATCCACATTTTCTGTCTCTCTGCAGTGTCTCAACCAGCAGACTGTAGGTGATTCTAGAATGGACAAAGCACACTTAATAGCTTCTGTTGAAGCCATGTTTTCAGACAATATCATTAAAGACTTGGAGATGAAGAAGAAGCAAAGTGCAGGTGTTTCAGCATGCAGGAATTCAAATCACTCTCAAGACAGTTTCAGTTCTTGCTTTAAGAACAAGAGTTGAAAATAAAACAAACCTCTCACACACCCACACAAAATAAAAATCCCAGAGTTTGCCAGGTCATGGCAAATGCAAGATTCACTTTCCTCAGGGAAGGAAAAGGAAATAAATGCAGCCTCCCACATCCTAATAAAGTACCATAAGCCACAAAATATTCTCACAGTGAAGAAAATCCTGTGTTGTCTTTCACATGGAAAACACAGTCTGTCTACAAAACCTCAATATCAGCATTCAGTGCATGTGATTTGAGAATAATTATTATATTACAATACTTAGCACATTAAGCAACACAGATGGAAGAATAATAATTTTGTTGTTCTAAACAAAGCTTTGGCACCAAATAGGTGCTAAGTTGATCTGTGCTTCAGAAGCAGAGCTTTAGAACAATGAACTCCAAAGTTTAAGCATAAATACAATTTTCTATATAATTTGGATGCCCTTAGGCTTGTTTGGAGAACTGAGAAACTAAATTCTGTAAGTAAGCACCTAAATGAAAGAGGTAAAAAACCTAAATTATTAGAGGATTTTTTTCCCAGAAATTTGAGTCACATTTTTAGAAGTTAGAAGTAAAATCAATTAGAACAAAATAAAAAAATTAGCTATGACTTTATTATGAGGTAATAACTGAAACATTAGTACTTTCTCCTTCTTTTTTAAACCTTATTTAATATTACAAAATTTATGGTTTTTTATTTATAGTACTTATTAAAGATTTGAGAGACTGAGTAACAGAAAAAATGTTGTAGCCATCTAGCTCTGAAAGTATAAATGATGCAATGAAGAAATATTTTTTATTAGATTTCATGACAGATTTGAGACAGGAATAGCCAAAACCACATGGAAGCCTTCAGGCACACAAGCATAACACAGAGCTAGTTTCATTTCTGCACAGCTGAGGACACCATAAAAATACCAGATAACAGAAGTAAATAAGGACATATATCATTACAAAAAGGAAGAAAGTACTGAACTTACCTCTAGTGCATAAAAAGCAGGTTTGTCTTTGCCCATTTTGTAAGCTATTGTGGTTATAAGACCATGCTCAGAAAACACAGACTAAATGGGGAAAGGGGAAAAAAAGGTAAAGCATGAATAGAGGCAGAAAATACTTAAATAAAAACATTCAAATAATAATAAACAAGGGACCAAACCTTCAAATGAAATATGTAAAGTTTAAACAAAGTAAATTATCAGTAACTCTAAATAAACCCCTAAGATAGAACACTCAGATTGCTGGTGCTAATTCTTGTTTCCACAAGCTGCTGCAGATCTTTCCATCTTTCTAATAGAAAAGAATTGGGGGTCTTTAGGGGGAGATGTAAATGAGAAGGAAGCCACAGTTTTGTGCTATTTATTCAACTCCAACTACAAAGAAATGATGACAGAAAATGAAGACAAGAAATAAAACAGCCAAGACAAGGAAGAAGGCACAAGGTTAAATAACATAACACTTAATCCTGTCTGGGTGACAACAAAAAACATATACAAGTGAAGAGCAAGAAACTTGTTAAGAAAAGTTCTGTTTGGAAACTTAAGGAGGTAGGAAATGGAGTCTTACAGAAACACTATGAAAAAAATTACTACTTTCATTCTTTCAGATTTCAGTACGTGCTTTTCCCTTTGTCTGGCAATATAATTGTTGTTAGTAAGTCTAAGAATGACTAACATAGAGTTGTGTTTCAGAACTTAAATAGATTGTGAAAAACAAAAAAGCAAACAACTCAAAAATGCAACTGACCTTCTGACCTGTGTTGCACAGCAAGAAACAACCTGTTCCGTACCTAGCATGAAAACAAAGCAAAGTTAAAACCAGAATGTTTAAAGAATAACCTGTTACTGCAATCCATGAGTCCCCTGTGAAGAGTCAGGACACCACTTTTTGACCCTTGAAGGTTTTGCTAACATTAACTGATGATACAACTATCCTCAAAAAGTTGACCGGAATGCAGCCTGAAGCTGAAAAATCCAGTCACATGTCTTTCTCTCTCTCTCTCTTTTGTCTAACACTTGATCAAGGAGAGATATGGCTGAAAACTAAGTGTAAATTCCTCTTTGGTGGCAGTGTTTACCTACTTCAATTTAAGCTGATTACGAGATCAACTTTATAAATAAATATTTCACAATATTAAATGGGAAGTTTTAAGAAACTTTGTTCCTGTCAAAAAGAGGCTTTTCTTTAGACATATCCCATTCAAAAATTTCTAAAAATGGCATGTTTCTCATTTGAAGACCAAATCATATATGTGCATGCATACACACTTATACAAGAACACAGTTTAATATAAGGAGTACAAAATACTACAAACCACTCCAACTTACTCTAAGAAGTTATTCTTGAGAAATATATTCCTTACCTTTTAAAACCCCTCAAAACTAATATCTTAAACCAGTCCTTCAGTTATATTTGGAAACAGAAATAGTAAAGCAATAACAGAAATGAATTAAAACAAGATAGACTAATATGTAACCATACCTGTGAAACTCCCCTACTTGAGTGTGTATGTCCCTACATGCTTAGTTAAGCACCTGGTTGTACATGGAACAGTAAGTCATTTCAGCAGACAGCTTCTCCTCCAATGATTTTTTGATTATACCAGTTGCCTGATTTAACTGATCTGCTATTTTAAACAAAGGACACTAAGAGGCTGAGAATCAGGAAAAAGCAAACATAAAATTCTCCACTCTGAGCTAGACATAAAAGCAAAACTAAGCACTGCAATTGAAATGGACCTTTCCCATCTAGCAAAGCGATGTCATTCAAGTCAATGCAATCTAACTGTACTGTATTTGCTTAACCTCAGGTCACCATTTAAATGACACTGCAACTGTTTTAATCTGTGTTTTGAAGAATGTTAAAATGAAAACCCCACTGTCACACAGAGATTTTCCTCACAGTGACTGTATTCCAAAATATACCTCACAAGCCATGTAACTTTAATATCTTTATTACTTTATATAAGAGTCAAGACATGGTTTACTTTGTGGGTCAACACACTCAAAAGGTAGATCTGTAATTACACATTAATTACAAAAGAGTTTGGCAGTTGCTTGAAAGAGAACATAATACTAAATTCAAAACAGAGCAGGGTGTTTATCTTATTACTTTCCTAATAACTTACGTGTTTTTTGCTTGTCCATCTTGAAAGCACATTTGCCCAACAAGAGCAGCATGCTGGTCACCCAAGCACTGAAAGTGAGAGATTTTTTTCCTTTAGCAAATGTCCTCACATGAATTTCATATTTGTCTATAACTCTAATCTATTAGTAGCACATGGATAGTTAAAAGCAAGGAAAAACCTACAGAGAAAAGCCATGCTTTTTATTACTCTTCCCTCTGTAAGAACTGCAAATGAAATGTGCTACTTATGGTGAGTAATTTATATAAATAGAAACTAAAATTTACTATCTTTACACATGTTATTGGAAAAAACTGAAAATTTGCCCAGCATTTCTGGATTATGTATATACTTTTTTTTATATATATGAAGCAGAGCTTGATTCCATTTTGTAATGTTACTCATTTACTCAGAGATACCAAGTTTCCAACTAAAGCTCTCATTTGTATTTCCACAGCCAGACCTTCATAATAATGGATCAAGCCAAATAGTGATTCATCTACAGAAGTTTACTTCCTGTTTAACCCAAAGAAAAAAACTAAAAACTTAATTCACAGCAGGATTCACTCATCCTTAAAGCTTTTTCCTGTGAAGTTATGTTCATGCAGTTCCAGGTTTTCATGCCAGAATCTACGCTGAAGTAGGACCTACCCCAGAAATTGGTACACCCGTCAAAGCTCCAGATTCCTGTTTTGCAAAAAGAGAAAGAAAAACTCAGAGTTAGTTTTCCATGACTAGAGTTGAAGGCAATGAAAAATAAGCTAAACTTCTAATGCTCAAAGGAAAACAAAGAAGGGTCATGAAAGCAACACGGCTTAGTTCAGGCGTACACTTTGTTTCAGCTTAATGCAGCTCATGTCTAAAACCACTAAGAAATGAAGAGCAGGAAGTTTTACAAATACAGTTTATGTGACCTCAAAAGTTCCTAGTATAAATTTTCTTGAAATAGCACTATACAGAAAATCCAGTTCAGTGTAATCTGTGCAGTAAATGCCAAGTGTAAAATGCAAAAGTGCAAAATGGTAAAGTGATCAGGAAAAAACCATGGCTGTGGTGACATCCTAAGCAAAGGGAGATGCCTGATGTTAAGATACAGCATTTTAAGTCTCAAGAAGGCTTTCTTCTAAACACTACCAGAGTTTTCATTTACATTCCTGTTACAGAATCATAAAATCATTTAAATTGGAAAAGACCTCTTAGATTATCATGTCTAACTGTTAACCCAGCACTGCCAAGTCCATCACTAATCCATGCTTGTAATGCCACATCTATACATCTTTGAAGTACCTCCAGGGATGGTGATTCCACCACTTCTCTTGGCAGTCTGTTCCAATATTTGACAAGCTGTGAAGGCTCCTGTTTTATCACTTGTTACCTAGGAGAAGAGACTGACCCCCACCTAGCTACAAGATCCTGTCAGGCAGTTATAGAGTGGCAAGTTCCCCTTCTGAGCCTCCTTTTCTCCAGGCTAAACACCCCCAGCTCCTTCAGCTGCTCCTCATCAGAGCTGTGCTCCAGACCCTTCCCCAGCTCTGCTGCCCTGCTCTGCACTCACTCCAGCCCCTCAATGCCCTTCTTGTAGTGAGAGGCCCAAAACTGGACACAGGATTTGAGATGTGGCCTCACCAGTGCCAAGCACAGGGGGACAATCCCTGCCCTGGTCCTGCTGCCACACTATTGCTGATCCAGGCCAGGTGCCTTTGGCCTTCCTGGCCCCTGGGCACACCTGGATCATGTCCAGCTGCTGCTGACCAGCACCCCCAGCTCCTTCTCCTCCAGGTACCTTTCCAGCCACTCTTCCCCCAGCCTGTAGCTCTGCCTGGGGTTGTTGTGACTCAAGGGCAGGGCCTGGCACTTGTTGAGCCTCACAGAATTGGTCTCAGCCCATTGCTCCAGCCTGTCTAGATCCCTCAGCAGACCCTTCCTGCCCTCCCAGCAGATCAACATTTCTGCCCAACTCAGTGTCATGTGCAAACTTAGTGAGGGTAACCTGAAAATTTTATTTAATTATTTAACTATTTTCTGACTAATTTCTGCTTGTTTCCTTAAATTGTTTTTTTTTGTGCAGTCGTGAAAATGAATTTTCAGTAAAGCCATGCAAGTGTATTTCCAATCTGAATTATTCACATTTTAATTAACTGTATTTAAGGTAACTGTGTTTATAAATGCACTAAAAAGCTCTACATGAATCTGATGTTTAGCTACCATAGAATTAATATTTTTAGAGAAAATGGACAGTTTTTCTCATTTATAAAATGCTATAGCTAACATTTATTAGCCAGTAGCTGTATTTTTTAGCTCACTATAAAATAAATATTTAATAGTGTGGAAATTAGGACAAACACATACATTGAGATCACGTTTTAGAAATAATTTTGGCATGAACTCTAATTTTTTTATCTCAGATTTGGAAACACACAGCAAATTTATTGGCCTAGGAGTGCACTTTTTCTAATCCTTAAACCAATGAAAATGCACAGCATCTGAGCAGAATGAGTAAGGTGGTCAGCCTAATGGAAGCCTCTACTCACCCGGCTAGGACAGATTTTCTACAGCCAGCAAAAGGAAGAAAAAGAAAAAAAAAATGGAAAGGGGAAGAGAAACAGAAGTTCACATTTAAAGTGAAGAGCAATTCTGTTCTGGTGGTCAGGCAGTATCTTTTTCCATTTACCTTGCTCATTCATCTTAATACAACTCACTTTTATCCAACCTTCACATAAATAAATGTCAGCAATGACTTCTAGTGGCATTTCCATTAACACATTAGCAAAAATATTTCAGGGAAGTTAGAGTTCTATTAAAAAAAAAATCCATCTTGTAACTTGTCTTCACTACAAAATACATGTATTCTTATTAACAATAACTAAAATTACCAGAAAAAAAGAATGCAAAATCCCAGCATCCAGTTTATCCAATCTTGAAGTTCATTAATTAGATGCCACTGTATCAGAAGAATTGGTGCTGCATTAAAGTAATCAAATACTCAACTTCCTATAACATTATATAACAGTAGATAACAGCTTACTAATCATAAACCAAACAATACTGGTCAAGAAAAAGCCATTAATCCTAATCTATGGAATCTGTCAAATCCAAATGGATACAGTTCTATTTTTACATCATGAATTTCACACAAATATTGGAAAACATACCATCACACCATAAATCTCAGAGGAGCTTCGTACATTTGGAAGTATTTCCATAGGAATTTCAAAGAACCTGAATACAACAAAAAATAATGTATATTATATAGTCAGTGCTAAATCAGAAAGCATTTTGCATTTATTTTCTTAAATAAGTTTAAGCATAAAGAAAAAAACTATAAAAGGAACTTTTATTTCTAGGTTTTAATCTATATGTTTTTCCACTTGTTACAGTGGACACTGAATTTTGGAGGAAAACAGCATATATTTCAATCTTTGAGGACCTATCCAACTCTTTTACATAGAAATTCATGCCTCTTCCAACAATATCTTAATAATACATTTGTTAGTAAACTCGAATCTCAAATAGAGACACTATCATTCCAGCTGCTGTACAAATTTGATTAAGTAATAAAGACACTATTAAATCACAATATTCTGAGTTGGAAGGGATCCACAAGGATCTGAAGTGATTGGCCCCTACAGGGACTGAACCACAACCTGGGCATTATTAGCATCATGCTTTAATCAACTAAGCTAAATTGTTTCCATGAACCAGGCCTCCACCTACAGAAAGATTCTGCTACTTTTATTTAATCCAGACCATAAACTGCACATCTGGAGAATAATGAATCTTAGTTATTAATGTCAACAGCAAATAGAACAGTACCTGCTGATCTTAGTTTAGATAAGAGATTCTTACCTTTAAACGAGTTAGAAACTATTTAAATAATAGCATTACTGAAAAACTGAGCTTACTTGCAGAGGTCAGGATCCCATTCCAAGGAATGAATGTTGAACAACATTGTTCTACTGGCATTGGTGACATCTGTACAGTGAATGCCTCCATTTGTTCCACCTGTCAAACTCTGAACAAAAAAGTCACAGCATTTGTCAAGGAGAAATATAGGCTTACTCCAACAAATTACAAAAAAAATTCAAGATCAAAAAGTTTTCACCTTGGGATTAGGAACTCTGGTATTTCTGCAACAACTAAAGAGGCAGACCTAATACACCTTTCTAAAGTCCAAGATTTTTCTGAAAGTGTAAGCAAAGTTTTACAGCAAACTATAATGGTAAACTACAAATAAGAATCAAGAAAAAAATATAATGGTATAGGGACAGTAAAAGTTCATTTTGCAAGGAACCTCATTGGAATTTCTTTAGTAGATTTTATTGACATCACCGTGTCATCAGTGGGCATCAAGTATCACATGCATGGAGATTTACATGATATGGGAATTTATTGTAAGAAATACAAATACATACCCATATAAGCCATGAATCAATAGTCCCAAACATAGCTCTTCCATCCTCAACTGCTTTCTTAATCTCTTCCACATTATCCAAAAGCCACCGAAGTTTCACTGCACTAAAGTAAGTGCTAAGTGGAAGACCGGTCTTAAACTGTAAAATTAAAAAAAATAATTTAAACATCATGCAAGTATCTTTTCCATAAATACTGTAGTTATATGAAAAAATGGTGATAGTAAGGGAAAAAGAAAATACACAAAACTCAGAAAAATTCCATGAACTTCTGTAATTATTTAAATAAGTACTAAGCATACAACACACAAGTCTGAAAACATCAAAATCAAATGACCAGTGCAATAATAGATAAAGATCAAAGCTGATCTAAATGCAGTTCAAAGATCATCTACGTGGAAAAAGTTGTTTGCAGAAGGCCTGTCTTATCTAGGATATCTCCATATGACTAGACAATAAGTAACAACAACAAAAATGGGCAGGACAACACAGGAAAGATGAAAATTGCACTCTACTAGAACTTGAAAATAAGTAAGTTTATACATTTTTTGACATCCATTTCCTGCCTGTAGGAAAACATATAATATAAAAAATACATACTATTTACTGTATTAGTAAAGGACAACATTAATCAAACAATTGTGACACTTTTTTACAAGCATTTAGTTTTCAATTTGTTATATATATGTTCACAAAAAAAGAAAACTTGCTCTTTATGAATGATCTTCCTTGTTCTCAGATTGGATGCAATTAATTTCAATATTAAGGCACGAGAATGGATAATACATTTCATACCAGTAAATTATTTCCCTTTCTTTTTTTCTACTTGATCCTAATTTTTGTGTGTAATGTTTATTTTATATTGGCTAGATAGCACAGGATTAGGTCTCACTTCCGTAGTGAGATATTAAATAAGTGTTAAACATTTATTTTAAGGAAATTAAAAATTTTCTAGTCTCAGACTGGTGTCTTGCACTCATTTTTTATTATTTGACAAGCTAAGAAGGGACTAGAAACTACAAGTGACTTTGTTTAGGAGCATTTTAAACACATATATCCAAAACATTATACATTGCAGCAGGTACCATTGAAATGTTTGGAATGTCTCCTACCTTTGAAAAAGTTTTGTTTTTTCCAGGAATTCTTTTAAGAAGATGTTCAACTGTTGACTGGGTTCTCAGGTCAAGCCACACTAAAACCATGAATAAAATTAATTGATCATGTGATTTAACACACAAAAAGTGACATGTTCAGCCTGCTTCTATGAAACCACAGCTCTTGCCAATGAATTCCTGTCTATTTTTATCTTTTCATGTAGTTGAAAGAATATTGTATTGCCATTGTATTTTAAAGGCACTGTTGTAAAAATTAAAATGGTTAGAGAAATTAATTTGATTTAAAATAACAAATGATTTGAGAAAGAAGCAGGATTTTCCACAAGTAGGGTATTTACTTTATCAGAATACAAGCAAGTGACTAATGCTACTTCACAGCAGACGACTGTGATTAAACTAAGAGGTTAAAACAAATAGCAGGCTGATTATTTACTATTTCTATGTAAACTTTGTACTAAAAGACTGTGTTGTAGTTATCAAGGTATAGCTGGGTTCAAGATAAAGCTGTTAACTACATTTATTTTACTATAGAAGACTCCTGGTTTTACAGTCATACTATATCAAACTATATCTGGCTCTTGACCTAGAAAACCAAGTCTAGACAATTACCATTTTTCAGCTGACAATATCTGAAAAGCTAAGTTGAAAATGAAACTCTGAGTATTAATAAGTATTCATTAAGTCATCACTAATTAAACCTACTTAACATTATTTTCCTTTAAAGTTAAATCACCAGCACCCTGAAAATTTCAGACAGTGATTGGATGCAAGTCAGAGCATTTTGTGCCCAGAACTCCTCAGGAACGTAGTGGGGTTTTTTTAAAACCAATAAAGTGACTTAAGTAACAATTTTTATGGAACGGGCTTTTTTAAACTGCACTGGTGTGTATGCAAACACACATTTTACAACACAGATATCAAAAAAATCCAACAAATTAGTAGGCTAGGCCACAGCCAGATTTGCACAGGAAACTACAAAAGCATTTTTCCACAACATGATCATATTGTGATATTACATATTCAGAAAGCATAGTTACCAATAGCATTATAAAGAGGTTCTCCAGTTGTCTTGTCCCAAACCACTGTTGTTTCTCTCTGATTGGTGACTCCAATGGCTTCAGGACAAAACAGAAAGTATCCTTTTCAGAAGGTTTGTTTTCCCCTTTTGGGGGAGGTGAGGGAGGGAATGGAGAGGTGGAGAGGAGGGAGGAACAGGTAAGCAGAAGAGGAAAGTAAATGGGAAATAAAAAGTTTCCAATTTTTCAAGGCATAATCTAGAAATATTACTTCTAAGAACTCATCTTTGCTGATTAACCTATATGCTCTAAACCTCTCTCTTTTTCAGCCACAAACTGAGACAGCAACAACACTGACAGGGGAAAACAGCTTTCCTAAATTAAAGTTCTAAACTTAATTTCAGAATTTCTTCATCACTTGTCTCTGTGATTTTACAAGATCAGGTTAAGTCTACTTTGTAGATTCTGCATTGCTAATACACACACTTATTTTATCATTATTCCTCCCCAAAAAACTATTTTCAAATACAATTTAACATTTTGTTTGAGGCTGGCATATGCTGCCACCTTTCTATTTATTCACTTAAAAACTATGGTATCTGAATTGCTCAACCATAGCATGCTAAAGCCCTCTACCCATAAGTACCTCTTATGTTAGCGATGTCTATGTTCAGTTCTCTCATTTTCTCACAGGTCCTTTCCACACATTCATAGACAGAGTTTAATATTTCCTTTGGATCTTGTTCCACCCATCTTTAACAAACAGTAAACACCAGTTAATAAAAACGTACATAAAAAGAAAAAATAATACTAGTCTGAAAAACAAGCTGAGGATTTTAATACCAATATAGCTACAAAACATGTTTTACATATTGACAAAGAGTTTTGTTTTGTTCTATACAGAGGGCATTGGCAGCAAATGGTAGGTCATTTAGGAACCAACAAACAAACAAAGAAAAACTCAGAAAACAAAGGAAGATATTTCTATGACCAAGCTGAAGACTGTGATTCAAATGTAAAAATTACCAGTTTTATTACCTTAAATGAGATGTTAAGTCTCATTTAAACTTTAGTTTTAAACTTCAACGTTTAGACGTTAAAGTTTAGATGTTAAATATGTAAATGAGTGACCAGAGCCAAACACCAAGTACTTTTAGTTCCGTAACTCAGGCACGTTCCGGACACCCAGTGGGAGCTATTTCATGCCATTTTTTCTGCCCAGTCTTTTATAGCAGTTGCTGTGCTTCTAAGAATTATTAATCAGCTTCAGTTTTGATGACTCATAGATAAAAATTCATACGCTCTACCAAACTCTACACAAATGAAAAAATAAAAAAAAAAAATCATACCCTTCTTTAGGGAATTCTTGCTTTAGTTCCACTTGATGGTGACTCAAGAGCTCTGCTGTTGCTGCATTAAAAACCTGCAAATTAATTACACAATTGAATTTTCTATGAGCACAGAAGTTTATACAACAATAATAACATTTATTATTTTGAACAAATGCTGTGCTGTGACAACAGATAGTAATTTTCTATCATCAACCCCAACATCTATATAACAAGAATTCAGATATATACAGATATATATAATTTTTAAAATTAAGGTAGGCAAAGATTATTTTGGCAAACTTTGCTGTCACTCTGTCAATTTTAACTGCTTTTTTTTTCCTTAATAGGTCGGAAAAGAACCAGATTTTTTCCTGTGGTGGTTATAGAAGTTAGACTCCTGATGCATATTAGAATATTACTCAGTAAAATACCCACTGTTGTTGATAATAGCATTTCTTTAGCTCTTGCTGTGCCACTCTACTGCCAGAGTTATCTGTGTGTTTTCTTGGGTTAGCACATTTTAGGAAGAGTGAAAATCTATGACAAAATCTATGGGACATCTGTGTGAATAGATCTATGTGAATCTATGGGAAAATCTATGACAAAATCTATCAAACTAAAGAACAAGAAAGCACCTAGGCAAAACCTATTTTGTTTCAAAACAAATTAAAAGTACAGAGCTCATGAACAATCTGACAAGAAAAGAATGCCACTGCAGCAACACAACCCATCAAAAAGAGAACATGCAGAAAAGTAACTTAAATTTGGACACTCTACAATAAAAACCAGCAGAGTAGAGAATCACGAGTACTCTATCAATGGGTGTTCTCAAGGAATCCCAAGTTAGAGGTGCAGTAGAAGCTCATGGAGAATGCACAACAAGCCTCATTAACCAGCAGTGGCCTGTTCCCAAAAGGAATCTCTGTGAGGCCAAGCTAGGGACACCCAGTGAAAGATTCAACTGAAGTGAACAGTGTGTGAGCCAGAGAGCCTGGCTGGGCAGTGGTGGCAATCCTGGGGGAAGGGCCCTTTCTCCACAGCACCACGCAGAATCTTTTGAGTCAAGAACCTTCTGGGACAGAAGTAAAATCTAGCAGCAAAAAAAACAGAAAGTAAAATCTAGCAGCAGGTTCAGGTGAACTGCAGAACATATCAGTAGGACACCATCCTACCTTTTCATGGCAAGCAGAGCTGAGCCAGATTTAGAAACCACTCTCATGCTAAAGAAACAAAATTCATTTATATCCGTCCACCCTCTAGGATACAACTGAATCTATTCTGTACTTGTTAATGCTCTCTTTTCATACCACAAATTTTAGGGGTTTCTCTTAAAGTTTTTAATCCATAAACTCTTGGTATCATCTACACAGTGCACTTTACCCAGAAACTATTAGAACAACTCTGACAAAAAGGAGATGAAGTTCTGATTCTCTAGTTTCTCTGGAACCTTAAAGAGCATTTTTAGAGTGAAACTTTGAAGTTTAGAAACATTTGACTTATATATTAGAACTGCAGAATAATTCAGGCTGAAAGGGACCTTGAGAGATCTCTAGTACAACCTCCTGCTCAAAGCAGGATCAGCAATGAGATTAGATCAGGTTGCTCAAGAACTTTTCTAAGCAAGTCTTTAAAACCTCCAAGGATGAAAACAGCACAAACTCTGGAAAGCATTGAAAGCTTCATTGTCCAGAAAAGAAGTCTTTAAAAGGTACATGAACATTATTTTCTACGATCAGCTCAAAAGATGACATAGAAAGAGCACCACTGAATCATTAGTACTTTATTTACTTATCTGTGTTTCATCTACCAGCTCAGGCTTTACAGGAATCTATCCTATTAAAGAAAAAGCTCTGTCAGTACTACACATTTGGAAGCAACCTGCATAATGGGATATGGATCTCAAAATGCTACACAACATACTTAATGGAGAGGCTGTTTTGCATATAGGCAGTAAGATTGCTTTACTAGAAATTGCCTTCCTGCCAAAAGCATAGTCAAATTTACTTGGTTTTTAAAATAAAGACAGAGAGATAAAAGACTTTTTATTTAACCTGTATGTTAATATGTTATGTATCTGACATACTAGCAATGTTAAATATCATGTGGTAATCATTCACCACTAATCATTCAGTATTTCTTGAATCAGAAGGTAATGCAAAGGATTCCTACTGGGAACAGGAAGCACATATTCAATGAGACAAAGCCATCAAGTGAATGTGGAGTGTGTGGTTTGCAGACACAGCAATAAGCTGTGACAGGAATACATTTTCAATGGAAGCAATAACTCTACGAATGCACAGATTTTTTTCATATCCATAGAGAAGAACTAGGCAAACACTGCTAATCCATCACAAACAAACCTGCAAGCTTCTGACATTCTCAACAAAAGCAACAGACACTCCCTATTATTCAGGGCAAGGGATTAAAAAGTTTCACTGGGAGCAATCCCTGTTTGAGGCCAGGCTGGACAGGGCCCTGTGCACCCTGATCTAATGGAAGCTGTTCCTGCCCATGGTGGGGGGTGGAACCAGATAATATTTAAGGTCCCTTGTGACCTTAAAGAATCATTCTATGATTCTATGACTTCTACACTGATAGACAGAATTCTGATATGTGGAAAGATGAATGAGTCACTAAATTTAAACATACAAAATTATATATAACATAGGGAATAAATAGAACATATGGAACCTCAAAGCCTTTCTTTCCCACTCCCTCCAAAAAACCCACTACTGCTGTCAAAAAAATTCCCTATGTCGTCCCTGTTTGACAGTGGAGAGACAGAAAAATAAGTGAGAATAAGTACAAATAAATCAGATAAGGTCAATACATCCCTGTTGAAACAGGTTTGAAGTGTATACATCCCTGTTGAAACAGGTTTGAAGTGTATTTCTCTAATTTGTTGGGACTAGAGGTTTTCAATCCTTTCATATTCATTAAGAACTGATTCAAGTTTATGCTACTGACCTCTCAGTTGTGCGTGGGGGAAAGCCAAAGTCAGCTTTGCCCTAATTTTATCAGCAGTAGTAATGAAGAATTGTCTAGGCTATTTGGACTTGTACAGCTGTTCTGAACAGAGATGAAAGTGAAAGCCACCAGATGTGCACCGAATTCTCTAGGGAGAGATTAAAGAAAAGGAATAAATAACATCCTCCCTCTACTCCCAACAGAGAATCAGAGCTTGATCCTTGAGTCTCAGGACTGCAGAGAAGAAAGGCCTACATAGATGCCCTGTATGTGAACAAGCAGAGAGGCACAGGGGCTGATCACTCAATTGAAGCTTTTTATAGGGTCTTTAACATAATACATCACATAAAGGGGGGTACAGTTACATATTATTACATATTATTGTGTATTGCATTTATGTTTTGTTGTCTTAGTGGAAAAGAATTAATATCAATGAGTTGTAACAATTTTCAAGGAATGAACAGAAATATGAGGCTCATGGAAGTGATGAAAGAAGCTGCACAGCTGAAAAGACAATAATGAAAACAGATTTTACAAGTGACTTTTCATATCTCTCGATCCTTGTCATGTAACTCTGCCTGCAGAAAAGCTATTTCTGTTATGCTATGCTGTATCTTCATGAGTTTCTGGCAAGCAGGAACAGTCATGGCTTTGCAGGCAAACAAGTTCAGAGCTGGAGTTCTGAAATTGCATCGAAATCAACCCAGCTGTGGCAAGGATTAGAGACAAACAATAATTTCCCTCTCCAGTATTTAACTAGGAGCAGCACAGTAAGAATTTATGAATATGTCCAAGTTTAAAGCCTCCTAGAAATTACCTTTCTTGGAAGGCTCGTGATGAACAGATTTCCGTCGCCATCTAGGAGGTGCTTACAATTATGGGATTTAAAAGTAAAACTACACTGTATTTTAAGTGCTTAGAGCTAGGGGGAAAACCTGTATTTACAGTATTTTTAACCCTTCTAGCAAGTTATACAATCAAGTTTTTCATAAAAGGTCATGTTACTTCAGAAGAGGGGTAAAATGAATTCCCCTCTGAAGAAAAAGCTCAATGGATATGAATGTTTTCCTTACCTAAAATCAGGTTTTGTTTATTGAAAAGAATGCTTACAGTGTGATATAGCTTTATTTGATTGTTTCTTCTGGAGACAAAGTAAAGAAAAAAATAAATATTTTGCAAAGGTAGAAAAAAAACTGTCCTGTGTCTGACTGACAAACTTATAACTTAAAGTACTGTGTAGGTACTTCACTGTGTCTTTCAATTCTTGCTGTTCCTGGATAAAACGACAGAAACACTGTCCAGCAAATACCTTTCAAGAGATCAAACAATAGTTCAGCTGGCCATTAGCTCCTGATCCCAAGACTTTTCACAAAAGAAGTTATAGTGCATTATTATGATTCTTGAATAATACAAAATGGAACACAAGAGATGAAAGTATTTGATGAAAATATTCAATGAAACATCTTAGCTAGAATTCAGTCATCTGGGTGCACTTATTTAGCTTATCCAATTTATGTTCCTGCTTGATATTTTTAAGAAAATGAGCTTTAAGCAATTGTCTTGTGAGCACTGTGCTCCCCCTGGTAACTCAGAATCTGTTACCCATGTTCAACCCAACTTAACAGAAAAGTTCCAATCTCAAAAATAATTGCAGTTCATTTTTCAAAATTAGCTAATAAAGGTAAAGATCCAAAATAGGGTTTGTGGAGGATAAAGCTACAGCATAAAACTACCATGTGTGCTGTGTGAGAGGCAAGGCTAAAGAAGGAGTGACAGTAACAGAAATGTACCTGAGTTCTGGTGCTCCTTTAGCCTCTGTGCTCACACAGCCCCCTCATTCACAAGCAGGAGAGACAAAACTTGTGTCTGCACAAAGGATAATTTACTCTGAATCTCAGGAGGTCACCTAGCCTGACTCACTGCTCAGGTAAGCCTGAATTTAAAACCAGGCTGTTCAGGGCCTGTTTTAATCAGGCACTGAGTGTCTGCAAAGATGGAAATTCCACACACCTTCTCAGCTCCGGATCTGGAGCCCTCCCAGTGAAACATTGTTTCTTTACATCTATTGGAGATCCCACAGTTACTGCAGCTCGTGTTCACTGCCCACTGTCTTTTCCTGTGCATGTCTGAGAAAAGGCTGGTTCTGTGTTCTCCACAAACTGTGGAATGAGGACACCCCTTAAGCCTCTCTTGTGAAGAAAGAATCCCTGATCTCCCAACCCTCCTCCCATGGCCTTGTGCTGCAGCACAGGGATTCCTCTGGCTGGATGAAACCCAGTTCTTCCAACGCTCATCCTCTGCAGGGTCCAACATCAGACCCAGTGTTCCAGATGCTGCTTCCTAAGTGCTGCACAGATGGCAACAATTACTTTCTGAACTTTTCTCAATGTGCACCACCACAAGGATTGCTCACATATATCCAACTCCAGCAGTAGTGTGTCTTTTTTCATGAAGCAGCTTCTTAGCATTCTGTCTCAAGTGCTAAACTTTGTTTAACCGTATGAATATTCTGGCAGGCCCCTTCTCCAACTGGAATTTCAGTCAGCTGGCCACCCCCATCAGAGAGAACATCCCAACCCATCCCCATGGCTGTCCAGGAAAACACAGGGTATCAGCCCTCACTACTGACTGTTATGGACACCACTGGTAAATCTGCCACCTGTAATTGTAAATTTACACTCTGGACTGCTGACACTGCTCTTTGGCCCCATTGGACCAGACAGCTTTTCACCCAGGAGGACTCTTTAACCTACTCAAAATCATATGTTTTCCACTTAAAAAGTTAGATAACAGTTGCACTGAACTACTGAATACACAAGTGCAAAGCAAGCAGCAGGCTGATTTTGACTTGTGACTTGGTGAAGACAAAAACTATTGGAAACACTACATTAAAAAAAAAACCGTAGAGACATCACTAAGAAACGTAACAAAAATAATTAAAAGCAAAAGATCAACAGAGCCAAGGAAATAATTTAGGTACAGACAACAATACATTATATTCTGGCTTAAAATATTTCAAGGCAAAATCTCTATTCCAACTGCAGCAATCCTTTTCCAGCAAAATTCTCCATTTACAGGTGTTGTTATCTGAATGACTGAGATGAGTTGTAACAGATCTCTGCACATTTTGCCCACTTCTCTCCCTCTCCCCTGTGTTCTTATTTAACTCAGTGATCATGCATCTTATTTGCTCAAGCCCATGTAATTTTATCATAATGACATGATCACACTGCCAAGTTTAAGACAATGCTGTATGTTGACATGAATTGAGAGACACTGAGACGGATACAAGAATTTAAAAGTGGCAGACACAATATACTTCTTGAAAAAAACTAGGAAGCAATTGAATCCTCTTGTAGGCAGGCAAAATCTCCCCACCTGCATAAAAGCCATTGATGAATGTGTGTAGTGTAAGAAATTCCTCCTAAGAGGAACTTGTAAAAACACTTGTAAAAAGAGTTCAAGTTTTACTTCTACCAGTGTTATCCTTTGAGGATAAAAAAAACCTTTTTATATATATAAAAGCAGATAGAATGTATCTTAATGCATTACAGGGACCTTCTTCAAGTTTGTTCCCAAAAATGACTCCTGACTGGCATCCAAGACAGCTCACTGGTGTCATTTGTCAGTCTGGAGTTTCTCTCCGCCCCCAGAGCTGTTTTCTCATTTGACAATCGCATGAAGGTCGTGATATTGAGTAATAATGGTAACATAGGTCAAGAAGACAGTCCAGTCTCCTGCTTCATGAAGGAACATTTCACACGGGGGAAGCAGTAAAAAAAAAAAGCAGCAAGGGCAGACCAAAACATTCATCTTCCCAATTCATACTTTGCACATTTGACAACACTTTATATCTAGTAAATATCTCTATTCCATGGAGGAAATTGTCATAGGGCTTTAATTAAGTCAAACTACCATGACTTAACTGACTAGGGGACAGTAGGACAGTACATTTGTAGAGATTTGCAAACCAGAAGTATCTACAGTAAGTTTCATATATAACAACATTAGTTACAGCCTATTGCATAATACAGAAATAACTAGATCCTTCAACTAAAGGGTCAAATATATGATTAATATATTAATTCTCCTATCCTTAAACTTATCTTTCCCTAGTGTTTAAACAAATCAGTGTTTCACAAGGTGTGCAGGTTCAGCCACCTGAATACCTACAGTGCCCAAGATGCACTGACATGAGGGCTGGAGCTGCAGCAGTCACTCCAGCAGGCCCCGGGCAGGTTTTAGCGGGGAACACAGCGGAGTCATCGCATTGTTTGAACACCAGCTAATCACAGTCAATCAGCTCGCATGGATCTATTTCCCCGCTGCCTCAGGACCTCGTCCATTTGATTCCATTCGGGGAGAGGTACCCGACAGATTGAAAGCCTGACAGATTGCAAGCGCAGCCTGCTCGGAGCAGTGGGATCCCGCAGTCCCCTGGAGCAGCAGCAGAGCCGCTGGTGTCGGGCTCGCCCCGGGACCGCTCCCCTCGGGACGGGCGCTGCCCCCGCGCCGCGGCGGGAACGCGACTGAGGGACAGCGGCGGATCCGGCACCTCCGGGCCGAGCGGCGCCGCTTCTCCGGGAGACAGGAGGCTGCAGCCGGGACAGCGCAGCGCAGCCCTGCGGGCCCGTTCCCCTGCCCTTCCCCAAGGGCACGGCAGCAGCCCCCGCCGGGATGGAAGGGAGTGAAGGCGCGGAAGCCGCGGCTCCCCTCAGGCCGCGGGGGCGCCGCCCGCCCCCGGTGCCGCCCCGATCGCCACGCTGTGCTCACCAGGAAGCGGGTGGAGCTGGTGCCCTGATCGATGGCTCCCACCAGCGGCCCCAGCGACGCGGCCATGGGGCCCCCTCAGCGCCCGCTGCGCTCCCGTAACGGCCGCGCCGGCGCCGCGCGGGCAGCTCGCGGCCGGCGGCGCGTGGCTGCCGGGGTGAAGCCGGCGGGGGGGGCGGGGCGGGGGGCGCTGCCTCGCGCATTGTCAGCCCGCAGCCAATCAGAGCCCGGGGCGCGGCGGGGGCGGAGCTCTGGGGGCGGGGCCCGGCTTGCGGAGGGGCGCGAGATGGGCGTGTCACGTGACGAGCGGCGCGCGGCGCGCCCCCTTCCTCGCCCCGCCCCGGAGCCCCTGAGGCGGCGGCGCGCGGGCGGCGGCTCGGGAGGTGGGAAAGCCCCGTGGGTGCCGAGGGCAGCGCCGGCGGCTCTGAGGGCAGCGCCGGCGGCTCTGAGGGCAGCGCTGCTGGCTGTGAGGTCAGCCCGGGTCGCTCTGGGAGAGTAGCCGGAACTCTTTTCAGGTCCCTTTTTCGGGTCACTTGTGCCTTGAGGCGGCGTTCCACGGAGCGAAACGTGTCCCGCTCGTTATCGGGGAGAGGGGAAAGAAACCCCCCGCTCTCTGAGGCGGGACTCCGCTGGGGAATTGCTAAGCCTGGGTGTCCCTGGAAATTTTTTGTTCAGAGCTAATGCTGCCGAGGAACTGTGCAAGGCTGTGATCATGGGTGACCCGAGATATGTTCTACGTATTTATGATACATCTCCAAAGCGGCTTCTTTTATCTTTTAAATATTTACCCTGCGTCATGCAGAGATACTCATTGGCTTTATAAAAATGGAATCTCGGTCTTCCTTCCTTTAATGGTTGTTGGTAACTTGTGGTTCCAGAAAAACCACTGGTGTTGTAAGAGCCGGGCCGGAATTGCAAAAGCCAACAATGCTGACTGAAGGGCCTGAAAAGTTACTAGTGACACACGGTGCCAGTAAACCAGCCCCCACAGACACCATTAAAAAGATTTGCCTTTGCCATTAATTTATGTTACTAGTAGTTGTCTAAACTTGGGGTGTTTTGCTGCAATTGCTCCGTGATGAGCAAAATCTGATTGCTGCCACTTGGGAAAGCTTTGCGAGATCCCTTACCCAGCTCTTTCATTTTTTTGTTTGTTAGTGCTTCAGCTGGCATCGAGGAGCCTTGGTTGGGGTGTGAACAGCACTTACGGCTCATGTGTAATAGCAGGGGATTTCATTGCAGCCCTTAACTACAGCATCTGAAATGAGACAAATACAGTCTTGTGGTAAGATCCATATCCACATTTTCAAGACTGACAGTGAAGTAGCATGTGGACCACTTGCCAAATATTATCGAAGATTTTCTATTATTCTTAAATCTTATCACCAAGACTGGTATTTCTTTTTTTTTCTTGGAACCTAGCTATAGTTTAGTGATCATCTTGCTCAAGAGCTTGCTGCAACCCTTAGAAAAAGATCCACAGAGTTTATCCTAGGTCATAATAGTCCCTCCTGGCTTTGTCAGAGATCCCCCCTCTACTTCCTCTCTTGTCACAGTGAGCTTCCACACTAAAGCCAAGAACTGCAGTTCATCAGGAAAACTTATCCAAGACTACATCTTCTCCATGTAGATTAGGAATTCAAGGAATTAATCCCATGAGATCTTAGTTAAATCTGAATTAATCAGTATAATTCCTAGGAAAAGAGTGGGGTTTGTGTTATTTCTCTTTTCTCTTTTAAAAGCTGCAGCATTGTGTTCTGGGTGTATTTTAGCTCAAGATAGGATGTGACAATTTTCAGCAAAGGTTGAGGTCACTATAGATCCAAGAAGGGAGGAAGCAATATCATGACAGACATTTATGCAAAACATGAAATGCCACTGTACTGTTAAGGATTACTGAGTTACAGAAATTGTCTAGAAGGTGCCATTTCCTTAGGTGTTCTTTAGCAATGCCTGTGAATGTTTACAGACCAGGAACAGGAGAGGTGACAGCAATAACCTGTGATATTTCCTTAACCCTCAACAGACATGCAAGACAGGCAGAAGGGGGAAATAATTTAGTCCAAAACCAGATAATATTGACTCAGGGAGAGTAGTTTATTCTTCCTAGCCCATTCAACAGTGTGCTCTCGCTTCTTTCACATTCCTATTCACTGTTTCAATAGAACATTTTTTTCTTGTAGTATTTATTATGCAATACTGATTGCAGAGTAGGGATAGAGGGTGCTGTCCCAGGGAAGCCTGCAGGGGAAGGAAGGGTGGAGCTCTGGCTGTACCTTTACAGTAAGATGGTGTGAGGCCACACTCGGCTGAGACACTTCTGAAGGAATTAGCTTCCTTTAAAGGAGGGAGTGTGGATATCCGTGTGGACTGATTTCTTCTGCTTCTGGTCCAGATCTCACTGAGGCAAGTCTACACAGTGCAGATCAAGTTGTTTGCTGTTCTGTTCTCCTGCTGAACAACTTGCAAAACGGAAAAAAAAAAAAAAAACCAAAATAAAGCTCAAGTGCTAGTTGAGAGCCTTGTATATATTATTCTTGACAGAAGAAGAGATTGTGGAATTTAGATAGACTTGCTATAACAATTTCCAGCCTGAAATAATGGAAGATCTCATTGATTTTGGAGGACTTAGTTATAAGAAAGTTGAATTCAGTTCCTCAAAATGTAACATTTATAAAGTTGCTGGTTATTGTCAACTGCCCACACAATGCAGATTCCTGTAAATGCTGCTCTTGTTCCACATGCAGCTTTTTGATCTCTTGTTCTGTAAACTGTACTCAAATTGAAGGTTTTTCCATCTTTGAATACAGCCCCACTGCTTGTTTTTTAAATATATTTTTAAGGTAGTGGACACATTGGAAGACATTAATTAAGGACATAAATATTTGCAGTGCATTTGTCAGAGCCAACATAATTTAGTTCCTAAATAACTAGTTTCAACAGCACATAAACCCAATTGTTTGCTTTTGGTTCAGGTTTTTTTAGTTTCAGTTTGATTTTTGTCTTTAATCTCAGCAGAGTTAAGTTGGCAATTGCGTTCTGCTCTTCTTGGCTGATTCTTCTTTACTGACCTCAAGCTAAGGACAAAATGTGACTGTGTCAGGCTACTCCAGGCATGTGATACAGTGTGAATTAAAGAGTGGATGCCAGAGGTCCGTGTCTTTCCCTTCTGCCTCATAGTGCCAGAGAGGGCTCGGCTGTCAAATCCTGCACTTCCTTACAGATGTGGGATCCTTGGGCTCCCCCAGCAGGGACAGAAGGCACGTATTTGGAGCTAGGCTGGAACAGGTGGAGTTGTGACGTGTCCAGGGCACCAGGGTAACGAGTCACGCTGCCCCTTGCACCCTTTTGCCTACTGGGAAGATGAGAGGTATGAGGGAGGGTGCCTGTGCCTGCACAAGTGGATAAACTCCGTTGCTCTGGAGCAGGGAGCCAGCACAAACAGATTGTGACCTTGGCTGCCAGTGCCCTCACATTTCTACAGGTCATCTGCAGCACCCTTTGTGTGCTGGAAACCTTTCTGTAGATCCCGAGGAGGGCAGGATTGCAGTGACCCATTCTGTGTTCTGTCTCCTACATTTGTTTTGGCACATGCCAAAGAGTACATGACAATACCCTGTCACCATTTGGCAAGAACCATTTCATTGTGAAGCCATGACTGCAGTGATGCAATGAATGTTTCCCTGGGTATGTTTTACTTCTGACCTGGTATTAGACAATAGTTTTCCCTGAATGACATTTTATATTTAGAATCACTCTCACAGTGTTCAAACCCCGAGTAATCATTGTTGCAGTTTCTGCCCTTCTGGAGGACAATAAAATAAATAAATCATAAAAATAAATTCACATTTTGAAGACGGCTAATGCTAAGTCCTTTGAAAAGCAGTTATTAAGCCAGTAAGTCTTTACAAGAGTCACAGAATCACACAATGGCTTAGGTTGGAAGGGATGTCAAAGGTCATCTAGTGATAATTCACTGCCAATGACCAGGGACACCTTTCACTAGAGCAGGTTGCTCAAAGCCCTATTATTCAAATCAAAATGGGGAAATCAGAAAAAACACCCTACAAGAATTTTATATAGCTAAAAGTAAATATTCATAAGAATTAAAATGAATAATTCAGAGAATATAAATGTTCATTAGTGGTATAGTAGCTACTCCATGCTTCAAAATCCTTAACTGAGATGCTTGGTCTTCTAGCTTCCATAAAAAATTATGGCAGCTTACTGCAAAACTTATTCCTGAAACTATATACTGCATTGAAGACACACATTAAAAATGAGTTAGTTTTCTACTGTTTTCATAACAACTGTACTTTGCTAGTTGTTTTTTTTTTTTTTAATCAAGTGAGCTAATCTAATTAGTGCTCCATAAGATGATGATAGGGCCGATTCTCATAGGTTCATTCTGTACTTTAGCTTAAGTTAGCAGAGGCAAGACAACTGCTGGTCATAAAGGACATCTTTTCACTTTTTTTTTTTTTTTTTTTGCACTGCACGGTGGATATTTCCAAAAATAGGCTTTTGTGAAATTGCTGCATACAATAATAGGATTGTATATTGCTCTAAATGCTGATATTTGATAGTTTTGCTTCTACATCCTAGTTGGAAGTTGAAAATTTAGTGGTGTACGTTCCAGACTCTGGTTTTCATATGTGATGAAGGTACTAAAACCAAGAAGCAGCGGTGGAACTGCATGAAGACCTGAGACTGCTGCTAGAATGGGTTTAAATTCTGTTAATCCTCCACAAACTTGAGCTCAATCCTGCACAAACCTGAGCTCTTTCATCATGCAGAAGAGCTAAAGCAAAGGAGTAGAATATAAAGTTTCAAGTGGAAGATGCCACATGTCTATAGGGAGTACAGGACAGTTTTTATTAAAGCATACTGTCAAATATATGTTCTACTAAGGAAAATACATATCTAGTAAAGAAAATATATCCCATCTTTTTAGTTTTCTGTTTCAGTTTTGTGATGGCATACTGAATTACTGTGCAACATCCTCAGGAATTGAGAATTCAGTACGAATTATTATAAAGTGACCTAGTCATTTACTCTAGCTAATTAGATGCCCTCAGGAACTGTACATTTGTCTATGAACATCAAAGGGTTTTTATGTATTATCTCTTTGAAACCTCTTGTGAAAATGTAATGCCTATGGCATTTTTTTACAGATATGGAGGTGGGCCCAGCTAAATTACAGGCCAATGGTCACTTAGGAAGTGCTTAGCAGAGCAGAGGTAAAGCACAGCTTTCTCTGAGGTCCAATTGCTTTCCTTGGCCATTGCCTTTCTCAGGAATCAGTAACTGTTCCTGTTGCCCTCAGAGAGGACAGGACAGAATAAACTGGTAATGACTGGCAGAGGCAGGATTCCACAGGGTAAGTAGAGCTAGCCTCAGACAGATTCTAAAGGATGATGTTTTTACCACTACCATCCTGATCCTGGCCATGCAGTTTCTGCTTGTTGTGCAAGGGGTCTGGTTTTTACTGGATCATTTCTTGAGTCCTCTGAGCTCATTAATATGGCAGAAAACATACCCAGACAAAATAAAAGTGGATTGTTCTCTGCCAAGAAGCTGAATTGACTCACTTGCTGTAATGAGTGCCAGAGCTGGTGGAAAAGCAGAGCTTACCACAGCAAGGAGCATGGGAAAGGTTAAGAATAAGTAGGAGATGATTTGGAGGAGACTGGGGACAGCATGAAATATTCAGCAGCTGCAACCTCTTAGATTGCCTCAGCTGCTGACAGACCTTCAGCCTCCATATCATCAAATCAAATGTTAGCCATCTATTAGGAAATTCTGGAGATGCTAATGGCTGCATTATTATCATGAAGACTAGACTGTACTGTCTGCTTTTGAGAACAGCTTTAATACATTGATGTTTTCAATTTTACATCACAAAACAAGCGTATCTCTCATAAAACTGATGGGAGAGGTCAGCTACACTGAGGTCTTCTGGAGATTCTTTATGCTCCACTTATACCAGAAGGCAAAATGGGTGTTAGTTACCTGCAGGTGGAGTTCTGGGGGACTCACAGGTAATGTACAGACAGCTGCTGAGAGAGATGTGTTTGCCTGGCCCTGGGAAGAGAAAACCTAGGGGACATCTCACTGCTGCCTATAACTTTGCCTAGTGGAGAGTATAGAGGAGATGGATCTCCTGGAATATCAGTGAGCATCTTGTCGTATGTAAATCACCCAATTTATGTATGCTTTTGTTATTAATGCTGTTTTAACTTTCATTTTCTTATCTCATTGCTGTTCCCAGGAAATCTTAACCTGTAATCTCTGCCTTTTGTCTCTCTTGCTGGAGTGGAGGAAGGGAGTATCTTGTGGTTTTCTTTACAGTGGGAATACTAAATTGAGGAATAGTATTCCTAACCCATAACAGCTGAAAAATACACCTCACCAAGAACACTGAAATGAACACCAGCCTTGCCGAGCTTCATAAAAGACGCCTTGCTGTGCTTTGTTGAGAATTGAATTGCATTTGAAATGAATCTGAGAGATATTACATATATTTCTTTCCGTGGTTGCGAAAGCAGAACCTCAAAGTTGTGCTCATGGAGAAAGAAACAACCCTGCTCTAGAAAGAAGAAACTCTCAGATGTAATCCACTAAAATACACTCTCAGCAAAACACAGAGAGGAAGATAACTAAGCTATCAATGAAACTGCCCAAGAGAAAAAGGTTCTTTAGTAGTGGAGGATAACTGAGTTTGTGAGGTAAACTCAAAAGTATCCTGGGGAGGGTATGAGAAAGCCGTGACACATCTAGTAGATATCATTAAGGCAGAAAGCCCTGTCATCCAAAGAGAAAGTGGATATGTGGAATGATCTTCAAAGACTGAGTTTGGACATTTTGATGATTTATTGCTTGCTTTCTGAGCATCTGCTGAGACCACGTATTTTAAGCAAAACTTAGGAAAGCTGACCTAAGAATGCACTTTCCTGGTGCACTGGTGGAGGAGCTTGACACACAAAAAGAAGATGCTTTTCTGAAACAGTGACCAGTTCAGCTTCTCTTGCCCCAGTCCTGGAAGGTGAGGATGAACTGCTGACCTTACTGTCCTGATCCAGCACAGACACCAGGCCTGTGTCAGTCCTGGAAACCCAGGGTAATGCTGGGCTTAACACCTGCCTTTGTCAGACCCAGCTGGTTTACAGCCAGGCCTGCTGGGCAGGATGCTGGAGCAGAGGTGAAGATAAGGTGACTTTCCGTGGGGTGACCGTAAGGTAACACTTCAGTGGGAGCATTGCAGGCAGGCTGAGTGCTCAGGTTTGCATTCTGGATTCTAAAGCACAGACACTTGTGCAGCAGGAGGTATTTCATACAGGCTTATATTTGCAGATGGCTTCACCTCTGCTATCACTTATGGCTATTTCAATAGATTATTGTGGAGTTCTATACATGGTCAAATTATGTTGAATTTTTACATTGTCTGAATGGTTTCCCAACAGCAGGTTTCTGTTTGTCTTTAATGTACCTCAAAACATAGTTTCCTGCCCAGGTTTCTTGAGGTGAGCTCCTGATAACTGTGGCTCAGGGCCTTTGCCATTTCAATCTACCTATCAGTGGTTTGTTAACAGAATGTGTGTCAATCTTCATATTACAACTCCTTATCAACTTCTAATTGCAGTAATGCTCCTGGTCCATTATCAGAAGAGCTTACTCATAGCATTTGGTTCTTTCGAGGTTACAGTGCTTTTCTGCAGGAACAGGAGCTTCTTAGGGACAGAGGGAGAGCTGGGGTGGAAACTATTCCAGGTGCCTTATTTCTGAGTCATCCCTGTGAGTACATTGACTTCTAGAAGCTGCATTGATTCTTCTATGTAGTTTAATAAGATTATAATGAATACAAAAGAATGATTTGTCCATATATACTCCTTATTGAGGATATTTGGACAAAATATAATAGAGGCATAGATAAAATCATAAGGCTACACATGCAGGTGAAGAATGTCAGTGTAACACTGGTAAAATTAATCTATTTATTGCAGAAGTGGAAAAATTAACTTTGTAACAACATAAGTTTCCTGTTATTCCAAGATAAATTTATATCTGGCTGTTCATTCTGTATGAAATTATATTTTTGGTATAATAATACAAAGAAATTAAATTACTGACTTTAGCCTCTTTTATACATTTGTTTCTACAGAGACTCAGCCTTAGGCAAGAAAAATTTCATATGCTATGTATGTAGTTCATTCTTCCTGTTCTATGGAGAAATAATTATCTAGCTAACGAGCAAGACACTGCACAGTGAGTGCACCACAGCTAAATGCTTCAAAAATACTTTAGGAAAATTCTTGCTCCCCCTGCAGTCAAAGGAAGCTTTTGCAGTGCATTTAAGAAGGCAAGGAGATGTGCCCGTCTCCTGTGGATGCTCTAAAATAGGCTTGATGTGTGTTTGCTTTGCTTTAGCACTGCTTACTTAAGAAAGAAACAAGACTAAAATTTTAACATAAAAATGAGTTTCTTTCTGCTATCTTTGCTTGCTGTTTTGTTTTGTTGTTGTAAGCAACATGAAAACAGTGAATAGAAAAGACCTACATCCATGGTGTATTTTCTACAGACTTCTCAGATGATGGAGCACCCAAGTCTGCTAAAACAAAAAAGAACTGAAGATATTAGAAACCTTGGAGGCATATGAAACATCAGGAAATACATTTCTATTTATTCACAATAAATTCATTATGTAAACTTTGAAAAGAAAAGGTATGTACACTAAATAATTATAGTTAATACACATAGATATAGATATATACATAGGTATAGATATAATAGATATGATTGAGTAAATGTCTTCTTATATATATATATATATGTAATAAAAACAGAGATAAAGTTTTGTATAATATAATAATTCCAGATATTACATTAAAATAACATCACAATATACATCAAATAGCATAAAGTAGTAAGTGGCTTTCTAATAGTTCAGTGTCATTATTTTAGTAAAATAATTTAGGTTGGGAGTGAACTTACAAAGTCGCCCCATCACCCTCTTCTAAGGTGGAAAGGACCATCTGTTTTTTGCCTAGACATTCAGTTATTCTATGCCTTAAGTTACCAGATGACACAATATGCAAATAAAAAAGGTGTTTTTTTTGATATATTCTCCAAAAAGACTGATTCCTATTTTCTTTTTGCCTCTTCCTCTTTAAAATTTTGTAATAATTAGAAGCCTGATATAAACCACAGAACTCTTCTGTGGCTGAAATGCTGTTTTCCTTATACACATCAGCAGAAGATGTAACTTTTTTGTAATTTTGACAACAGAGACAGTGTATGTAAAACAAGTGGTCCCAGCTAACAAAGCACATTTCTCCTGGGAGCTTTGTGGGCAGGAGAGGGAGGATTTAAGAATAGCACACTATCTTTTTGCTGTGTGAGAAGCCCTCATCAGGTAGACTTTAAACAATCAGCCTCCTGAGTAAATTTGATGCACAATCACTCACTAAGGAAGAGTTTGTTGAGGAAGAAAGGGAAGAAGATGCTTTCCTTGAATGTGCTGTGGCCTTTTACACACAGAGCAGCAGGTGAGTGGATGCTGTACTTTTCCCACAGTTGCTCTGCCCCTCATTTGTTGGTTCAAGTTCCCAGGCTGTCTTGCTTATAGGGAATTTCACCAGTTGTGAAAAGTTCATTCTGCGCTTTCATGAACAGTTCATTTACCTCAGAAGACAAAGAATGAGGAACTGGGCTGTGTTCTGCAATAGAAACAGTTCAAAGGTGGAGTGTCCATTTCTTACCAAATCTTATAAATTAAGTCTTATCTCTTAATTCAAATGTTAACAGGTTCAAATGCTCCTTCTGACCTTTGTGCCTTTAAACATGTACAGTGTCACCTGGAGCAGTCAGTCTAATAATATTCTGTGATTTTGAGCCTGAGGGCTGGAGAATTAAGGAATGAAAAAAAGAAAAAAAGTCTTTCCAGTCTTTGGGTAAAACAACTTCTCAATTCTCAAGTGGTTTCATAAGAATATATTTTTTAGAGGACAGGACAAAGCTCCTTCCTTCCTGCTCTACAAAGATACCCACTGTTCCTCATGTCAGGTTGATGTTTATTGCACTGAGAAACATTCCACCGTGTAAGAGGTATGTCCTAATCACTAGTAATTGAATTAAACACTTAAAACAGCAAAAGGGGTTTTATTTTTCCTCTCCTCCCCTCCCCTGCCCTCCGTAGCTGCCAGGGCTGTGAGTCAAGGTGCTCGTAGTTTGTCCCTTTCCCTGGGCTGCTCTAAGAACCCACAGAGTTCATGGGAAGTGCCCATCCATTGCTGTGCAGGGCTGCTCAGACCTGCCCAGTTCATCCCAGGGGTCACATGGCTTGGCAGCAAAGCCAACAACTGAATGGCCAAAATTGTCTCCTCTCTGTCCTCTCCTTAACCCCAACTGAAAGGCAGCAAGGCAGTGACCAAGCAGCCTCTGCTCTTTAGGAGCTTGTGCTTCACACTGAGGGTACAGCTGGGTCTGCAGAGAAGCTGTGGGATGTAACTGGGGAGATGTGCAGATACGGTATCCAGAGTCCAGTCTTCTCTTTAGAATGACTTAAGTGATTTAAACACTTCAGTAAAAAAAAGCCCAACCCTCCAGGGTGTCACTGACATATTTTATCAAAATCCTTTTGCTGGCATTTTTCTCCTGCGAAGCTGAGAACCCTCAGAAAAGAAATGTAAACAACAACTATCTGATGGCTGTGGAATGTGGTCTGGAGATGGTTTACCAATAGGTGCATCTTTAATTGGTCTCATGTGAATTGTTTTTACTTGATGACCAATCACAGGTCCAGCTGTGTCTGGACTCTGGTCAGTCACGGGTTTTTTATTCTCATTCCTTTCTAGCCTTCTGATGTCTCCTTTCTCTTTCTTTAGTATAGTTTTCTTATAATATATATCATAGAATAATAAATCAGCCTTCTGAACCATAAGTCAAGATTCTCATCTCTTCCCTCAAACACCATCATATATATTATAATTTTCTTATAATATATATCATAGAATAATAAATCAGCCTTCTGAAACATGAGTCAAGATTCTCATCTCTTCCCTCAAACACCATCATATCAGGGTAGTCATCAGAGTTCAGGACCACTGACCTTAGCAGCTGTATTTTAGAGTTCCTCAGGGCTACCAGAACACTGTCAGTAATGTGCCCTTTTTTCTCTTCAGTCTGTGGGTGCTAAACAGCCTCCTTTGACAGCAAGCAGCCTTAATCCTGCATTTTGCCAAAGCATAATAATATGGAGTTCAAAGTACTGTTCTAGTAAAAGGCTAGATACAAATTTCCATGGAAATTGATTGCATCATGTATCACACATGGGTGAGTCAAGGATATTGTGAAATATTTCCCACTTACTGGTAATAGTAAATCCATAGCAAAATGTGAATTATGCTCTGTAAGTGCTCCTTATCATGGTATCTGCTATGTATAATTATTTTATTGACCTCCTGTATTATTTTACTTTGCCCTGTCTGACTTAGCATGAATGGCTCTTGAGTTTGATGATACAGATATCTGATAGATCACTATAATTTTTAGGTTACAATTTCTGTGCTGTAAATAATGATGTTTGTGCAGCTTGATGTAAAGTGAGGTTAAAAAAAAATGAAGAAATCACACAAATACTGAACATCTCTAATTTCTGATGATTTATCTCATTCTTCCCTTTACCAGTAGCTTTACCAAGTCATTAAAGATGCCAACTACCTAAGATGAAATAAAAGATAAAAAATTTAATAGAAAAAAAGAAAAGGAAATAACCAATTTTACTTGACATTACAGCCATACATTTTTTCAACATTTCTATAATGCCCAGAAAGATACAAACATTCCTTAATACTGATTTAGGAGTAATCCAGTTGTTCTGATCTATGTTTCCTGCCTCTTACTGGTTTTCAGAAATGTCTCTGCTTTTTGGGATTCTTGATGCCAGCATTCATACCTTTCACTATGGAAATGTAATTATATGGCCTATGGCCACAGTCTTTGGTGTTTTGCTTAGTAGTTACTGAAATCACTTGAATTTTTTCACCTTTTGTATAATCAAATCCAAGAGATTGTCTTTTTTCCCTGGAAGTGTTATGTAAACCCGTGCTTGCTATTAAGTGATTTTACCAGTTGAGAAAATTAGTCATGTAATATTTATAGATCTCATACAGAAACAGAGGATTTTGGCAGTGTTGCCAATACAGCCCAAATTCTCAAATGTCAAATGTTGCTTTGAGGAAAAAAACTTTCTTTACCTTTCGTTTCCATTTTCTTCCTTTGTGGCTATTCTGCTACCTCTTTGTCTAGTTTTGTATCCAGCTTTTGTCTATTGTGTCATTGTGCTTACTGTCACACATATTTGTGTATTTCATTGTAGTGTATTCACACATCAATGCTCTTTTATGCTGCAGTAGCAGCAAACATTTGCAGAGAAATATTTGTTGATTGTTGTACCAAATGCTTTATTTTCTGCCTCCTTCCTATTTAGGATCACAGCCCAGCTGAGGTAGGAAGGCATCTGTGAAGATCATCTGGTCCAAATTTCTGCTCAAAGACGAGTCTGTGGGAGCAGATTGCTCAGGATGGTGTTCATTTGGTTTTGAGTATCTTCAAGGCTGGGGCAGAGTGGAAGGATCAGCTCTCTCAAACTGTAGACAATGCTCTGCCTAATGCAGCACAAGATAATATTGGCCTTCTTTCTACAATGACACATTGCTGGCTCGTAATTTAAATTTTTAAATGCTCTTATTTCTAAATCTTTGTATTGTTTCTGTCCCAGTCTTCCTGAATATGTATATATATCTTCCATAAACCCCCTAAATACCACACCAAATATACACTTTTCATTAACTCACTGAGTTCCATCTTAAAGTAAACATGTTTGTTTTCTTCAGAAACCACGCTGGATCCATTTTTCTGAAATTGTTTTGCTCTTATTCATGTAACTAAATAACCTTTCCCTACCAGTCTTCCTTGCAAAATCTCAGCTGCAGCCTCCATCTGAAAAAGCTTCCCTGGTTCTCCATGCCCGTCTAATTGCCCAATTTCATGTTTTTCTGCCCTTTTCCTGTAACTATATCTTTCAAAAAAATCAACTCACTGATCCTTTGCTTTCAATCTGCTTTTTAGAAAGTTTTCCATTAAAACATTCCTCCCTCTCACTTCCTTTGGCAGGTCTTATGCCCCTGGATAATGCTCAACAGCAGTAAACTGTGCTGAACATCATTTCTTAGCAAATGGAACTAGTGATTTGTCCACACTTGATCCAAACCCTCACATTTTCTGCTTTTCCTGTTTTTCTTCACTCATGGCATTGTTGCCCAGGATTACCTAACTCAAAAAAAAAAACCTGTGGGCAGTGATGGCTTCTGCTTTGCATGGGCCAAAGTGCAGGAGGGTTTTCTATCATTATTTTGTTAAAAGTACTCAGCAGATCAATTGCTTATTCTGTTGCTACTCTCTGACAAAATTTTCAAATGAATGTTACTGACACAGAATTTAGAATAGCTCTAAAAGTTAACTGCTGGGAAGATGGAAGAGTAAGAAAGTGAGGAATGTAGAAATCAGAGTCAATTTAAGAGCCAGTACTTGAGAAAAAAAAACCCATGAAAATCACCCAATTATCATGGGATGGCTCTACCTAGAAATTACAGACATGTGCCAATGCAACTAAAGAAACCAGACCACTGTTACACTTCTTGAATTTCTGCAATTTTTTTGTGGTATTTTGATATACTGACAAAAAAAAATTTCCCTTCTTAGTAGCCTGACTGCCTTCAATTTTATTGTTACACAGATATGTAGTAAAAAAAACTAAAAAAGAAAGCCCTTATCTCTTGCTCAGTCCTGTTTTACAGATAACAGCTCTTTGCCTGACTGTAAAGCCTGACCACTAGTGGGTAGTTGTCACTGAACCAAGAAGTACATTAGCAGTTGGATGCACGATTTATTTTTAACAAAGACCCAATGCAAGCATTGTATCATATGTCAGCATTCTGTACAGGTAGGCAGTCTTTCAGATAATCTTTATTGTTCTTGGAAATGACATTTGAAACTTTTATAATATAATTTACCAGTTCTTCCTTAGGAATATCCTGTTTTATCCTAGAGGGTGTGTGTAGCCTCAGTGGGAATCTGACAGAAAGCCAGGAAGAGCACTGCAAGTACTGTAGTGCACTTGTCCTGCAGAGATGAATAGTCTTCCTTGTCCTCAAGGTGCAGCCAGGTGAAAGAACAAGCTCCTCCTCTCATCAGCTGGGATTTGCTGAGGCTTAGAGTTTATTAGATCTAGAGACCTGCTGAGCAGGGAATCATGAGCTCACCCAGAGGCAAGAAAGCAGAAAAAGATTCTTGTGAAAAGGAACTCAAGTTCTGTCAAAATTGGTAAAAACACTTCAGCTCTGCTGCCCTCTCCCTAGGATGGTGTGGGCTGCTGGAATCTCTGCTTTAGACGCTGCAGCTGTAAAAGCACTCCTACAATAAAAGGTGGAGGAAGCAAATATATTTCCTTCCCAACCTACAGGTTAGTTTTATCAGTCGTCAATGGTTTCCAAAGATTTAACACCTTTCTATCTGATAAGTAGGATGCAATTAGCTTCTACTTAATTAAGTGAGCATGTGTGAGTGATCATTTCAGACTTGTGAAGCCAAGAATGCAGTGTAACATCCCTGTGGGTTTCCTATGGTAGGAAGTGATCTGACATAGTCAGGAACTCAAGACCTTTTTTATTCTGCAGGAGATGCCTTGGGTTCAGGGATTTGGGGCAGCTGTTTTATTTGTGTGATACCTGAAACGCTAATTTTCATAATTTCTATTTGCTATGCACACTCAGGTTTATAAAATGTTTATTTTACATTGCTGAAATGATTTATGTTAATTTCAAGCGTTTAAAGAAGTTTTCAATGTATGAAAACCATTAAATAAACCTAAAATTGAGATAAACCACCAAACCTTCAGTGAATAAGGACATAATTTGAAAATTTAAATACTTACAGAGAAATAATACATCTTGAGCAAAAATCACCTCCCCCCCCCAAAAAAAAAAGGTAATTACTAAACTTCCTGTCCAAAATCAACTTCTGAAGGAATGATGAGGCCTACCATAACACAAATTCTGTGAAAGGATCAGAACGAATGTGTGCATCCTGGGAAGCTTAAAAAGTGACCCCAGAGTACTGAATAACAAGACCTGGAAGGTGCAAGCATGAGAGTTATAGGTGCTGATAAAGCCTTTTGCTGAGCTGGGTGCTGAGCTGGGGAATAATGCTTCATTGCTTGAGGAGTGGTTGTGGTTTGCACTCTGCACAATGCGCTGAGAGCCAGGCTCCTCTCTGCTGCTGACTGAAGTGTATCAGACCCTGGGGTATTTCAGCCAGCAGCACAGAGCAAGCCATGCACAGTGTCTGTGCTGTGCATCAGGATTTCAGTAAATACAGCTCTATGTATCTGCACACTGTAGACCACCTTTTATTCATGTTGTTATTTGAGGGTGCTAAAAAGTAGGTGGCATTTAGATGTAAATATTCTTGGTTGGTTTAAAACCATCCATTTCTAAGTTATCATGGTACTTGTTAGGAGACAAAAAAAAAAAAAGATAAGAGAATAAAAAAAAGAGAAGTTTTTGGTTTCTGGCCAGACACAGACAATGGAAAGAGAGCAGCTTGCCCAGCTTGCTGCCTTCTGACTTTACAGGATGATTCACGCTCTGCAGGGCTTAAAGGCTTATGTGCCCATGTGTGGTTATGCATGGAAACCTCAGGATAGTCTCTGCCATCAGTGGGATCACTTGTACAATAATGTGCTTTGTTCAGGATACATCATTTGTGACCATTTGTGACCATTAAAACAAAAGGATATGGGCAGAACAGTTTGATTACTCAAGGTAAATAAGGGGCTATGAATGAAGAGAGGTTGAGACTGAAGGGAAAGATTTCTGAACTGTGGCAAGATCAATCTCCTAGTTCATGTAAATGAGTGAGAGAAGAAAAGAACATGAACTGAAAAGACTTCACTAATTGGCTACTTGTTACTACAAAAGATCAGTGCTGGGAATATAATGTAGATCAGCTTCAATATGCTTTATCCAATACTGTTATCTCCTCCCAAAGCAAACTCCCCTTGGCCTTGGAGATTTTATCAGAGGGTACAATGTTCTTGCTTATAATTTTCTCATATGAAAGGCCTTGCTTTTGTTTCCTTGATTTGTACATAGATTGAACCTGTAGCAATGTCTGCATATAACTAAATATGTATGTGATCCACAGAAGAGAAAAGGAATTTAACACAGGAATAAATTGTATATTAAATGAACTAGAAGGAGCACGAAAAGCAACAAATGTTCCCTATTATTACCCTATTTGTACTTGAATTACAAATGCCTCTGTAGTTAATGAAAAGATTTAGTGGTCACGTTTGTGTGATGAAACAATTGCTTCATTTTGAAGTATCATACTCTGGGTGCAGACCTTGATGGATATAACTACATGGAAGGTATTGTGCTCCTTGAGTTCCTGAGTTAAGGCTCTGGGCCCCAAGGACAGCCAGACTTCTCATTGCTGCACGGGCAATCACTGGCCATGGACAGATGGAAAAAGCAAATACAGATGGGCACCAAAACTCTTTCACCTTTTCTAGGATGGGAGGGCTCTCTGTGTATCCATGGTCTTTTTTTCCTCCTTGGAAATGTGTCGGGTCCGGCTGTCTGTCTCTGCCCCGACACGAGTAGTGTGGTTCTTGGGTGGCACGCGTTTTAAAGGATGAGTCTGGACTCTTCAGCTTTTCGGTCTTCAGGTTGTTTATTATTTCTTATCTACAAAATTTTCTGTCTGCTCAACAGAGGTCTGATCTGCAAGCAGTCACAGGCACTCTCTGACCACCCACGGGGCGGTCATGTCTTTTTATACTAATATCTACGTACACAATATTTACCTTTATTTCCCAATGCTTTTCACCCATGTTGGCAAGTGCACCTTCACCATAAACCAATCCCCAAATGCCAACATCACCACAGGAGATGGAGGACAAGAAGAAGGAAGAAGAAGGACAAGACACGCCCTGATCCCTCCATCTTGTCTCCATAACCCCCCTGTACCCAAAAAACCTTAAAATCTATATTTCACTTTCTAAATGTATTTCTTTTACATCTTTTACTCTAAAGTGATTCTCTTGTCCTCAAACTCTTGTTATTTCTGTGGATGGATCAAAATCAAGCCACCAGACACTCTTGGCAACATTCCAGGATTTTCGAGACCCCCAAGGGTTCTCCTGGCATCTCTGAACATCAGGAATGATGTGCTGAGATCCCACATCTCCCCCTTCTGTTTGCACCAAGAAGACTTCTTTGGCAACTTGACTCATGACACGTCTCACACACAAAAAGATGCATGGGACGATGAGCATGAGGACTAAGAGAATTATTAAAATATAAAATCCCATTTTTAGAAACCCTCTCCATAAGGGAGAAAGATCAAAAAATCCCGCCAAATCATCAATCCATGATCCAGTGACTTCGCCTAGTTTCTTTATACTGTCTTTTATGTTTTGAATACTTTCATGAATTGATCTCGAATGATCTGAGAGATTCATGCAGCACATTCCTTCAAACTCTTCACATCCATGTCCATGAGCAAGCAATAGATAATCGATTGCTGCTCTATTTTGCAGAGTTGCCTCTCTCACACTGCTTACGTCTTTTAACATATCACTCAAAGCGAGAGAGACTGATTGAGCATGCTTGCTCAACCAACAACCCATGTGGTCCAGTTGAGTCAAGGCCACCCCCGACGCTGTCTGAGGTGAGAAAATTGCTGCTGCAATTCTCCTTGCCTTGTCCCAAGTGTACACTTCATCATCACAGTTTACACTGTAATGTTGCAAGGACCTTTTTTCTTTGTGTTTTTGCTCTCTTAACACTTTCAAATCTGGTGACAACATTGAAATTCTCCCAATGCTGCATGGACCTCCCTTGGCATTTGCAGGAATGCTGTGCCAAATTCTGTCCCCACAAATTAAAAACAACCCACGTGGCAATTGCACTGGAACCTGGATTGATCCTTTGGCTGTCGTCACTGTGTGATTGCACCAAGCTGATGCGTTTCTATAATATTCGTGATTTGGTGTGACATCAACACTTTTGTTTGCCCTTGACACATTCGAAATTTCGAATTTCATGCATAGCTCCATTGTTGTGGACCCAAAAATTTCCAGTTCCTGCGGTTCGGTAGAAGCCACAGGTAAAAGATGTGTCCAAGCACACCATTCATTCACAGGATCTTTAATGACCTGCGAAATCTCCATTGGAGAATGCCCTGGAATTGGCCATTCGCCCACTGGCAACCCAACCATGCATGCTGTGAATGGTTTCCCTGGTTTCGAATGTGTCAGGCAGATACTTTCTAAATTTGCTGCCTGGGCTAACGCTTCCCAAACATTTTGTTTTGGCTGACTGACAGGTAGATTTGCTCTATTGCTTAAAGCAACAGATAAAAGCATGAGCATCATGAAGCTCATGACTTCACCCTTATAAAATTTCATTGTCATGCTCCCACTCAAAGCCACAAAGGAAAAAACCCCCAAAGTTTTTATTCTTTTCGTTTTTCTTCCGAGTCGCTGTTCACAACTTGAGTTTCTTCCTCCGTCTGCGTACTCGTTTCTCTGCCTCTGGGATCTGTGCTCTCCTGCTCTGCAGACTGCAGCGCTTGCAGCCGTGTTTGAGACCGAGTTTGCATGGCTGTTAACTGAGCTGACATTGAGGGCTGAATACTTGAATGCTTTTGAGTGGAAGGGGTTTGAACCATAGGATTTGAGACTAAAGGCATCGGTCTCGGAGAGGGGGTGGAGCCCCGGGATGTCGAACCCCGAACGTGGCCCCTCCTTTTCGCCCCAGACGTCACAGAGGATCGGACCCGCCCCCGACCTCGCTCCGCCGGCACTTCCCGCGCATGCGTGCCTTCGGGGACGCCCCCTGCCTCCCCTGTACTGACGTCACTGTCTCCGTCCCGCTCCACCTCCGAAGTCTCCTCCCTATTGTCTGTTCCTGCCCCTTTCTCCTCCTCCTCTGACGCTGTATCCACACCCCCCGCCGAAGCGCGCAGCCCCCCCCCCGCGGGTGCCCCCCTTCGCGCTGCGATTCGAGCCGATCTCCGGGTCCAGATTTCCGGGTCTGACGTCACCACCGCGCGTCTCCTGCGTCCCTCCGTGGCAGCTCGCTGGAGCTCTGCAGCTGCTCCGCTCTTGCTGCCCGTGTCTGACGCCGCCGCGCTGGTTTGAAAGTCCTCCCCGGTCGTCCTTTGAGTCTTGCTCGACCCGCGCATTTTTGACACCGCGCTAAATGGAGCCGCCGCTGCTTTCGGCGTTGTGCTCGCAAAAGCCGCATCAGAACCCGTGTCTCCCATCGCCTCCACGCCCCCCCCGCCGGCCGCCGCCGCTTCCGCGCCGCCGTGCATGCCGCGAGAGAGCGCATCCCCCCTCCCCGCTTGTTCCCTTTGAACCCCCCTCCCCGACTCCGCCACTTTTTCCACCTCCTCTCCCTCTGATTCCTCGATATCGCTAGGAGAAAACTTTATTTCATCAGGGAGTAGAATGGCATCATCTGTGTCTGAGTCAGAGTCTGAAACCCTCACACTCTCTGGAGTTTCGGGGCGCTTTCGGGTTCCCTTGGGTTTTCGGGATGGTGGGACTGAAGGCAATGACATTTTTCCCGGTCCCCTTTTCTCGGGCACCTTTCCCCCCGGGCTAATTGAGATCAGAGCCAATCTCTGCTTGGAGCCTTGCTCTGGTCCCTCCGCCCTTTTGGGACCCGCAACAACTTGTTGCCTGGCTGACCCTCTCAACTGAGTCGAGGTCGCCTCTAACATAATTCTTGCTGAAGACAGCAATTTCAAGGCTGTCTTATCATTATTGGTGGCTAGAAAATATAGGTGTCTGTTAACTTCTTGCCAAAAGCCTACTTCAAATAACAACCTTGTTTCTGAGTACGGGTAATTACACCGCACCCACAGCAGTAATTCTCTAAGCTTTTTCTTTGGGATCCCCCTTGTGTGTGTGTCTGCCACGCCCTGTAGGTCGGACAGAATTTCTATTTGTTCCTGGGAAAGTGTACCCCCCATGTTCTTAATTCTTGACCTTCTCACCGAATTCCTGTCGTCAGAGCAGTCCGAAGGCTCCTGGTCTCTGGCCTGCAGGTCACAGGAGATGGATTCGGAGGCGCCTTTTCCGATTCCGATCCGGGCTGTCCTGCTACGAACTTTCTTCGGTGGAGGTGGAGTGCGGTGTTCTCTGCGGCCGCCGCTTCTGCAGATTCTGCTGGCTGCTTTCTGGCTGTTTTCCCAAGGAGTTATCAGTGCTCTCCTGGGAATGAGTCCAGTTCGGGAACTGCCCACTCGGAGCTTCAAGGCTGCCCCTGTGCAAGAGGTGCACAACAGAGCTCACCGTGGCTCAGCGAGTGCTGCCGGATGCTGCTGGATCGCCGGTTGCTGCCGAGTAGCTCACTGGGTCGTCCGCCGGGTGCCCACCGGCTGCCCACTGGGTGCCCACCCAGGGACGCCAAATGTCGGGTCCGGCTGTCTGTCTCTGCCCCGACACGAGTAGTGTGGTTCTTGGGTGGCACGCGTTTTAAAGGATGAGTCTGGACTCTTCAGCTTTTCGGTCTTCAGGTTGTTTATTATTTCTTATCTACAAAATTTTCTGTCTGCTCAACAGAGGTCTGATCTGCAAGCAGTCACAGGCACTCTCTGACCACCCACGGGGCGGTCATGTCTTTTTATACTAATATCTACGTACACAATATTTACCTTTATTTCCCAATGCTTTTCACCCATGTTGGCAAGTGCACCTTCACCATAAACCAATCCCCAAATGCCAACATCACCACAGGAGATGGAGGACAAGAAGAAGGAAGAAGAAGGACAAGACACGCCCTGATCCCTCCATCTTGTCTCCATAACCCCCCTGTACCCAAAAAACCTTAAAATCTATATTTCACTTTCTAAATGTATTTCTTTTACATCTTTTACTCTAAAGTGATTCTCTTGTCCTCAAACTCTTGTTATTTCTGTGGATGGATCAAAATCAAGCCACCAGACACTCTTGGCAACATTCCAGGATTTTCGAGACCCCCAAGGGTTCTCCTGGCATCTCTGAACATCAGGAATGATGTGCTGAGATCCCACAGAAATGCATGGCCAAGAGAATGATGTCACAACCACTTTTTTTTTCCACACAGCAAGTAAAGGGCTGGAGTAATTAATCCAGGAGACTCCCTTTGGCCTGAGATATCTCAAAACCAGACTTGCCTGGCACTCATTTGTAAGATAGGAATCCTCACATTTTACCTAGAAAATTCTACTGATCTTTTTCCTACTACCAGCAATAAAGAAAGATGAAAAATAACTGTATATGATGAAAGTTCTTCCCTGTTTAAAGACTGCTGATTTACTCAAATAATTGATTCTACTGGTGCAATGAATGCTTTGAAAACTGGGTTTTCAGTTCAAATCAAGTTAAACTTCCACATACACTGGAAAGCTTGAAATATGTCTGATTTTGCTGCTGTAAGGAATAGAAATAATTCATTATTGTTTTTATGATGGAGTACTGGATAACATGCTTATCTCCTTCCCATAAAATCTTTCCTTCCAAAGATCAAAAGGTTTGAAAATATCCCCTTTGTCCTATTGCACAAATAGGACCTACTTATAAACTAGGTCATAATTTTAAGGTGGTACCTTTAACCTTTTAAATTTCAAAATTTGTGGGTAAAGGTACAGACATACCAATTAAGAGTAGAGCTAAAATAGTTTGACAACCAGAGAGAGCTTACTGTGTACATACCTGCTTGAGTATATGTACAGGCAAATTGATTTATTTTATGCACTTATTCCTACTATTAAATTTAACAAAAAGCTGTGGAATATTGTCTTATCAAAAGATCCCAATTTATCATTTCTAGAATATAAACATTTCACCTGCAAATGACAGGCAGCTGTCTTTTCACTCTCTGACCAAACAGGCCCAGCCTAAGCAGAGGCCAGCCAAAGAAGAGTGAGGGCAAAAAACTGGCACATTTGTCTTGAAGATAAACTCTTGAACTGAAATAAAAAAAACTAAGGATCAGAACTACTTAGGATCAAAATTAAAGCAATTTCCTCAAGGAAATTCCTTATGAGTAGAATAATGAGAGAAGGAAACATGGTCATTTACTTGAAATTTTTTTGGTTTGTTTTTTTTTTTTTTTTTGGTGGGGGGAGGGGATAGGGTTACACAGTCTTGATATATTGGGTTTCCTGTAGTGAGTTACACTGACAAAAATAATTTGGCATGGCCTCACAATCTAAGCTACATTTACGGACGAAGAGACTGACTGAAAGATTCCCTAAGGTGCTGAAGCTTCCTTCTCTCTCTCATCTGTTTCACTGGGCACATGAGGCACAGCCCATGTGGGGATCTTTGCAAAAGGGGTCAGGTGCTTGTGTGTTGTACCCAGCCCATTCAGATCTGGATCTGGCCCTCAGAGTGCTGCACTCAGAGCAGTTTATAAGCCACATGGCAAAAATTCATACAGGACAGTGCTTGTTAGCTGAGGATAACTCTTCCAATGTCAGGAGTGAATGTGGAAAAGGTTATTAGAATACGTGGGTGTCCTGAGAGCCTAGACTGTCAGGATGTTAATGTGCAATTTCAGTGACAAGAAATTACAGTTTTATATCTCCCTTCCATAGGTACACAAAGCTACTGTGCAGAAATGCAGACAATGTTTGAGTTCTTCTAGAGAACTGAAAACATTCCACATGCATGACAAAAAAAGGTCACTTATTTTATGCAAATCTAAGTGCCTGAAGATAAGTCTTAAATCCATACTTAGATAAATCTATGATAGTAGATTGATTTTACAGTGCTTCTGGATAGCTGTGCTATTCTGGCAATAGAAGCACTTTAAAATATCTGTCCATTTGTATCTTCCTGGTTTTGCATGGATTTAGATTATTAAAAAAATATTTTGAAAACTCTCTGAGGACCATTACAGAAATGCTTTTTTATACTACCAAAGCTTTTCCCCAACAGTCTAATAAGAAATATTGAGCTTCAGTGAATATAGAGCTCTCTGGATCTACAAAAGAGGTAAAACCTCACAGAGATTTATTTCTTACTTTCCTCAATGCATTTCATCCAGGTAAGGAAACATGGGAAAAAATTATTGGGCCAGTATAAATGTGAGAAGGCCTGAGATTGGTCCATAGTACCAATGAGAGATCAGAGAAAAAATTACAATAATGTATTAATGTTAATGTTAAGCATAAAAGAGTTGGTCTGTTATGACGGTAGCTTTGTTTCCACAGTGTCTTGGTTTGAAAAGACACGTGTCTGCTAAGGAAGGCAGGAGCCTCCCCTGAACTGGAAACTGAAAACCCCTCCCTCCAAAGTGTTATAAATGTGAAATTGAGGGGGGCTCTCAGGCAAAGATATGGGAGCAGGAATAACAGTTCTTTATTAGGGAAGAAAATAAATTAAAAAAAAAACAAAAAAACAAACAATGCAGTAATACAAACCAACGCTGACAGAGTCAAAATATGGCCTGACACCCTTGGGGTCAGGGTCTCGGTAGCAGTCCAATTGGAATGGTGGCTGCAGTCTTCCTGGAGTGGCAGGTGTGGTTCTGTTGGAGCAGTGATCCTGTTGAAGGGTTTACTCTTCCTGTGAAGATCCAGTGGGAAAGGCAGCTGTTCCTCTGAGAATTCAGTGGAAAGGCTGTTCTGGTGTCCTGAAATCTCAGATTATCCAGGTAGGAATGCTTGGTTCCTTCCTCTGGGCAGAGGTTCTCCCCATGGGATGATTAATTTTATCAGTCATTCAGTGACAGTCGATGGCCTATTAACAGAAGATGTCTCTCCAGAGGGAGGATTGGTTTGTGGAAGATATAAAGAAAACTGCCCAATTAACAGAAGATAACTGCCAGACCTCTAACAGATGGCAAATAGAATACATATTGCCTTGCAGTCTAGGCCACACAGGGAGAATTTTACAGCAAAGATAGCTGATGAGACTTGCATTAAACTGCCAGTGTTGTCCAGTTTTTGTGCTGGTCCAGTTTTAGATGCTGTTGATCCTAGCATGGCATATGACTGGGTACAATATCACTTGTTAAACTGCTCTATGAATTAACTACAAATGTGTAGGTAGGGACAGAATGACACTTGTATTTTTTTCATGCCTACGTCTAAGAAGACTTTGGAAGAAGTCTGATATTATCCCCAATCGTATGTTGCATCATAGTGAATAATTAGGAAAATGACATTAACAGAAGTATTGTTTCTGGCTGGCAGAGGTGGAGGCTTCTGAGAAAAACACATGGTACTGAATGAGGAAGTTACAATTCAGTGAGAATTAAAATATATTTCTAATAGATTTCTCTTATTATTGCAATGTATGGATGCATAATGATGCCTTTTAAAGCAAATTCTGTCTATCCTATTGGGATCAATTCAAACAGTCCAGTTATGTGTTTCAAACAGTATTTGTCTTCTGCCCATAAGGAATACTCCAACACCAATCTCAAAGCCATATTCACTGTTTTCACACCTTACACTTGCTGGATGAATTCCTACTTGCCCCAGGTATTTTCATCCACTGCCCCTCCCAAGACAAACTTCCTGGCTATGGTACTGAGTGCTTAAACAGACAAGGCCTAACTTTCAGATCAACTTGTCCTGACAAATGTTGTCAAGTTTGCCAAAGCAAAACCTGAGAAAGACGCTGTGCTGTGCTGCTTGGTGGAAAATTATATGTACAAGGGTCTGCAGACAACAAAGTAGGCCTGCTGTGCAATGCATTTTTGCTTTGGCACCTCACTCTTCCAACCTATTTGGCCTGACAATCTTGACCTGTCAAGATGTCTTGCCATGTCAGCTAAAAGGAGAGTGATGGCTGAAATGGGGTGCACTGTAAGCTGCCAACAGATGAACAGTTTCTCTAAGATTGTTCTGAGTGTTTGACTCACCAGGGCTTTTTTTTCTTACAACAGTCCATCTGCCTGGACTGACAGTTTTGCAATCAGCTATTTTAACAGTACACAGTTTCACAATGAAGTTTTATTTGGACATAAAAGAGGAAGCAAGTTCAGCGTGTTGCAGTTCAGTCAGTTATAAAACCCCCTCATTTCCTAAGGGACTTTCTTTCTATACTTCTTTGCTATAGAGGTTTAGAAGTAAAACAGATGTTATCTTCGAAGTGCAATTAGAAAGGAAATAAAAACAGAACGTTGCATTTTGGGGTAGGACAGACCCACAGGAAGCTTCAAACTAGTTAGAAGACATCAATTTTTCTGTACCTGGCCAGCTGCTGTATCTTTGGAGGTAAGAACTAAAATATTCTGCATATTATATAAATGTATGAAAATGTTGCCCTTGCTTATCAAAGTGGCTTGGTTCTGTTTGTGTGGCACCACAGTTGATAGTTGGTAGAATGAGAATGCACTTTTTTCTGTTTTGAATGCACATGTGTTTGCAGAGTCTCAGCTTCTGTCCACAGACACTTACTGCTGCCTTAAGAAATGATGAGAACATTTCTAAGGTGCCATTTCTAGGGTGCCATCTTCACAACCATGACCAACTGTGGTTGCAATGAGACTTCAAAATGAAAACAAAATTTTTCCTCTGATACTTCTAAAGACTTTCATAAAATCAGACTAAACTGGTTTTTCAGCTAGTGAGCCTTACTAGCTGTGTTTCTTTTATAATAATTAAGATGTTGTTATTGAAATTTCTGTGCATGTTACTGTACTAAGTAATGTCCTCCAACTGGAGTACTCTATTTGTAGATTATAAATAAAACCAGGCACCAAAATAGATTAATGTGGGCATCATATTTAAAAAAAAGTTCATAAGAAGAAAGATGAGACTTGTCTGAGAACACAATGATGTTAAAATTATAAACAAAGAAATTAATTTTTTCCAATTCCCTGTGAATGTCCTGGTTTGCTGCAGATTCACAGCTTGACAAGGGTATACATGCACAACATGCCTCCTCCATTCCTTCACTCCTTCTGGGAAACACTTTCATCCTTTTCTGTCTTTCTTGCTTTACCATTTATTCTTTTAATTTCTAGAAAGTGTGTTCTCTTCTGTAAGAGTTCATGTCAATTTTTTGCCTCTCTACTTCAAAAGCTTAGATTCAAAATGTTGCAGTACATGTAGTTCAGTCATAACAGCTAACAACTCATTAAAATTAACACAGACATCCAGAGACATGAAATTATTTCCACACCAGGAAGAAAATGATAAAAGCACAGGGTAGAAATATTATGTAGTCAAGTCTTCCTTATCAATGTAGAACCTGATTCTTTCCTGCCTCAGATTTCACGCTGTTGTTTACAGCTGTGGGTATGAGATGTAAAATGCTATCCAACCAGATTGATGGGGTCCTAAACCAACTTTGTATAGACATAGATGATGAAGAAAAGTATGGAAAATTATGAACCAGGCTTGGTCTGTATGATGTTTTAAAGAACTTGAACTGGGTGGAAAAAAAACTTGGGTGGAAAAGTTTGAGAGCTCAAGAAGCTACATTTACTAACAGTAAATACAGTTTTCATTGTATTTTAATGGAAGTATGTCCTCCCCAACTCAATTTAAAGATACAACAGCACTCAGAAATACACTGAGAATGTATTTATTTCTAAATTAAAGAAGCTGAATGCTCCTGAAACTCATTGCCATCCATTTAGCATGATCAAAAATTGGTAGGCGTTTGTATAACAAGAGCATTCAACAGTATAGTAGACTTCTTGGGGAAGATGTCTCCCCTCTTGCTTCATTTAGCCTGTCCTTCCAGCAGATTCCCTCATACTCTTGATATACAGGATTATTATTCTTTCAAACCTACTTGTTCCCCTCGAACCAGCTCACATTCCCCCATGGGTGAGGTACTCCAGCTTTTCTACATCTCTTCAACTGTTGACGTGTGAATAAAGAAGATGAACAGGGCTTATGTTTTCTCCTGCGGGAGGAACGGAAGATGAGAGTCAAGAGAGATGTGGGGAGGGACAAGAGTGGTTTGGCTCACAATGACCGCTTAAAGAGCCTCTTGGTGCATCTCCTGTTCCCTGGATCTTCCAGAGCAACAGCCTCAGGGAGAGGAAATAACAAATGTAGTGGGCAGCATTTGGATGCTTGTGCAAAACCACCCTCTGGCTATTCATCTTCTCCTCTGCTGTGGGCAAAGTGAACCACTCCTACATCAAACAGCAGCCACTGCTATTGTAGAATTATAGTCAGAGAGAAGCATAAGTTGGAAAGGACCTCAAAATATCATCTGGTCCAACATTTCATGGGAGAGGAAGCCTAGATGAGATTATGTAGTGTCACTCATGCATTGAGAATGACACAGGAACAGGCGGGAGGCAGTATTGTAGAAAGACCAAAGAAGATTTATTCAAGAGAACCGTGTGGTTTATATAGAGTGATGCAATAGATTCTATTTGATTGTCTAACTAACAAAAACATCTTCCTCACACACTGTCCTTGAGCGGAGCAGACAGACGAAGTAGAAAAACACCACCTGCAGATTGTTTATACTTAACAAGTTATCACATCCTTACAACTCCCTAAAAATTCTCACAAGCTACTGTGAGAAACGCTTGCTATTTCTCTCTCTCTGTCCCATGGTATCCACAATGTAGAACCTTGTCCAATCCCACCTTGAAAACATCCAGCAAAGGGGACTCCCCCACGTGTCTGGTGAGGTTGTTCCAGTCATTGATTGTTCTTACTGTAAAAATTTCCTTCTCTTACCTCTTATCCCTGGGAGCACTGGGGACATGGTTTAGCAGTGAACATGGTGGCGCTGGATGAATGGTTGGACTTAATGATCTTAGAGGCCTTTTCCAACATATATGATTCTGTGATTCTATTCCAATGCAATTTGTGCTCATTGTCTTCTCCATGTGGCTGCTTGTGAAGACAGAGCCTCTGTCTTCTTTGCAGTTGCAGACACTGGAATACTATGATGAGCTGTCCCCTTCCCCATGTCTTTTCTCCAGGGAGAAGGGTCCTAACTCCTTCAAACTTTCCTCACAAGGCAGCTTTTCCAGCCCTTTTATCATCTTCCTGGCCCTGCATTGGACCATCTGCAGTCTGTCCACATCTTGTCTGAATTTTTTGGAACCAGAACCGGATGCTCCAGGGGCAGCCTGACAAATGCTGAGTGGGAAGATCCTGTCTCTATCTCAGCCAGCTGTGCCCCCATGGGTGCAGCTCAGGATCTGATTTTCCTCATTGCTGCAGCCCTGCTCTGCTGGCTCAGGGTCCCCTTGTTGTGCTCCAGCTCCTCTCAGCAAGGCTACCCAGGCACACAAATCCTGTGCTGGGCTCTTTGGTTGTGTCATCCAGTGCAGGAGCTGCCACTTGCCTTTGTTATCCTGATGCTCTTATTGCTCACCTTCCAGCCTGGGCAGGTCCCTCTGTAAAATGTGTCCATCTCACCACAAAATTTGGTGTCATTAACATTCCCTTTACCCAAGCCAAATGAGGTTCAGATACCAAAGATCTGTAGGCTTCAGGCATTAAGGAGAGGCTCTACTTACCCATGTGCACAGCTCATTATACTGCCTTCTTCACTGTCCTGGTTTCTCCGTGCTGGCTGCACTGAGGCTTCCTGGGAGCTGTTCCACACTAGCCCCAGGGGAAGGTGAGATCTGGGTCCTGCAATACTTGTAAGCTTGCTCTACAGACTATGCTGCTTGCCAGGACTCTTGCATGTGTGTCTGGCAATCTGAGGTGGATCCCACACCTCACTGAGGGGATGTTTGTATCTCCACAAACTGGAAAAATGTCTCTTAAAATAGGGAAAAAAATCAGACAGATCCATAGGATTTGAGTTCTCTCAAGACAGGGAGACTGTCATCTGGGATCTCATCTAGTAAATCAGCTAGAACTCAAGATATACTCTGTGATAAGAGCTGAGCTCCAGTCTCCAGCAGCACAACTTTAATGTCATTCAGAGCCCTGGTCAGGGATCTGAAAGCCAGACATATGCAACAGAAGATTGTCTCTTCTATGAGTTTCCATCCCCTCCTTTTGCAATGCAGAAGAATGTCTCTTTCCCCACTGAGCTGTGATCTCAGTAGGCATGATGTTCTTTCCATTCTCTCTAGTAACTTTTCATCTTGCTTAAGTTTTTGAACAGGACACAATTTATCATATCTCTGTGCACACTTCTCAGGCTTTCCGTAAGTGCTTATCCTGAGCCAAGAACTCCCTTTCTGTTTTCCTGCTCTCAGACTGTAATTTGAGTTCTTTATGCAAACATTGGCACTGTCTGCAAGCACTACAACCTAGCAAATTTGCTGCCACACACTGGTAATACCCCTGGATTCTCCATGTGACCTTAAACATTCATCCTGCCTTCAGGCTTTTCTTCTGCTGAAGAACTGAACAAAAACCTCGAGGAAGACATAGGAGTTTTTAAGATCATCTGACTGTAATAAAGACTATGTCAGATAGAAAAGACAGCATAAACCAGGCAGTCTTCTCCCTCTATCTCCACTAGGCTTAGACAGAGTGTAGTCAGTGCCCATTGCCAGGACATTAGAAACACAAGGAAAATTCTTTTTGTTCACCTTATACGCAAAATGTGCCAGATCACAATTGTAAAAGGGACTGGTTTTCCTTGTGCAACAAAAAGTTACACAATTATTTTCAGGAGGATGTAAGTGAAATCTGGATTTAAGGAGCATGAAACCCAAATATTGAAAGACATCAGATATAACCTCTGTGCCCTTGGAATCCTGGTGTGCATGGAGAGGGGATTAAGAGAAGAGGCACGAGAAAGCAGAATTAATGGAAACTGCAATCCTTATCAGATTTAAAATGCAAAAATTAAAGGTGGCACAGTTGCATGACAGTTGGAGTGATGGGATAATAACTTGTCAGGCATATATTATATTAAGTACTAGGACAAGAAACACCAGAGATACATGCACCTCCCTTTTGCATTCATGCTCTCAGCACTCCTATCAAAATTTCTCTCAGATTTCCATGCAGAGCTGGGAAGAGCCAGATCAGTGTGGCAGCCTTTGCCAGCCTCAGAGGCCAATCTTGTAACTCATTCAGCAGAACACACAACTCTGAGCACAATGAGACCCTAATATTTTTGAATTTGCCAATTCTTTTGTTTCCACTCCTGTTCTCAGTGTGCTCCAACATTCTTAAAATAAGCATAGCAGAATGGAGTGCAAAGAAATGAAACCAATGGTTTCATTTCCCTCCTGTAGCACCTTATGGCAGAAACAAGTCACATCTGGGGAGCAGGAAAGACCAAAGTGTCACATGCTGCCTGAGCACAACTGCCCTTGCCTATGTTGGTTGAGCAGTGGACAGGCTGTATGTTACATTTCCACTCATTTTTCCAAATCCACATTAAAAATAACATACAAATGAATGCATAACAGTTCCAGATTCAAGCTAGCCATGGTTAGAAGTGACTTTGCAATAAGGACATCTGGGCCTGCATAGAGGAGGGAAGGGAGGGAAGAGAAGCCTTTGCAAAAAGGGAACAGAAGCAGAAGACAGAGTTGATAACCTGAGCAGCTCTAACATTTGGGTAAGATTTCTATGGGGGCACCTTAATTACAGCTAAAAGCCAAAGCAAGACAACAGCACCATATTACAAGAACTGCCAAGCCCCAAACATGATTTTCCTCCCTTCTGTGTAAATAGGTCACTTTTAATTAAATGTTACTGACTGTGGGAAATCTCACACAACTGGGAGCAACAAAGAGAATCCAGGGTCACCAAAGCAAGTGTTTGGACACATCTAATTCCCATTAATATTTCTGCCTGAAGGAAGGTTATTTTCACCTTTCTCTTCTACCTTCTTCATGGTGTGGAAGTGATTCCCTTCTCCCAAGGAAAGTCTTGTCTCACACTGTGACATTTATGCAAAGTCTATCTCCATGCTTAGACAGGATTTAGCCAACAATTATTAGTGGAGCATTTTGCATTAGCAACTGTGACACATGAAAACTTTACTAAGAAATGAGAGTCCCTTCACTCTTGGAAAAGACCATTTTTAGTATATAAAAAAAAAAAAAAAATTATTTTTACTTTAAATCTGCCTTCTCTTTGCTGGACCAAACAATTTCTTTAGAACATCTTTCCCATTGATTGTATCCTTGACATCTTTCCAAAAAAAAAGACAGAGGTGGATTTAAAACATTTTTTTTGGTAGTCCAGCTGCCAAAGCTTGGGAAGGACATTTACAGCATGTGTGTCCTTGCTGGCAAATCCTGTCTTTAATTACTAACATTTCTGTGCAGCTTTTGGGTCTGAGCTGCCTGCTCAGAGAGTGGAGAGAGTTAGTGACTGCTGGAACCCAACTGTGCCTTTGCATGCAATGAAAACTGATTCCAGAGCTGTGGTATGGCTAATCCCACAGTGAAAGAGCGAGCTGGAGTACTTCTGAAATGTGCACTTTCCTGTGCATTGCACTGAAATCTGTCTCCTCAAAAGTACCCTGCAGATATCTATGTCTAGGATCTAGTTTAAGATCCTTTTATAGCAACTGGAGAGTGATAAGGAAATCTAGGACACAATTCATTTCATTTTGATTTAGGTGGCTAAACCAGGCCAGATGAATCATGCCTCCAAAACGTTTTGCTTTTTCCACTGACATTTTCACGTATAAAATGTAGAGACCGTTAATTCCATCCTGATTGCAATGCAGAAGTGCAAAGTGCAAATTTAATGGTCTGAGATTTTTTAATGAAAAAGGAACAACACCTACAGTTGTTGATTAGTCTGGAACAGAAGGGGTGATACTCTCAATATGAATATCAAATCACCAAAGTTCAGAGGCAGCTAACAAACCACACATAACAAAAGTTGCTTCAAATCATATGAGACAAAGGGGAAACCCCTGACTTCTTAAAAGCATATAAGAAAAAGGGGGAAACCCCTGGCTTCTTAATGAACTCCAGGGCAAAATTAGATGCATTTTAGTGTAAGCTATTACAGCAGCTGTTTCACAACAAAAGACTTCTTGTTCCTCTCTCCACATCCATTGGATGCATTGGATGTGCAATACATTGTGTTATACAAGATATGCTTTGGTGAGATTCAGCACAACAGGGACACTGGCTGGTCACTTCACTCACTGACTCAAGTGCCCAGTAAGGCAGAGACACTCCTGTTCATGTCCAAATTGGAGCCATCTCTTTGCAGCTAGTAACAGACTGGTAAGGGCAATCACAGCTCAGGGAGTTTAAAATGAACATTTTGTAATTAACTTCTTCTTATAATTTTTGTGTCTGCTGGTGGTTCCTTTCCCTTGGAGAAGGATGCTGTCAGAAGGTTACCTTCACAGAATCACCTACCTTTGGGAAGACCTGAACCCTGCGCTCTACGAGAGTTTGCCTGATGAAGGGGTGTATGAAATGAGCTCCATTAGTTATTCTTCCACAGGCGAAGCACAAGGAAAAAGCCTCCTTCAGAGATGCAGATCTGCTGGCAAGCACATTTCCTCAGTCTGCTCTAGAGGCAGCAAGCACAGCAGAAGGCAGAAGGACAATCTCCCACAACCTGTCCAGCACCCAACACCCACAGGGCAGCCACCTCCAGCTACGCATGTCTGTGAGGAGCTGACCAAAAAAGTCACCTACCGGGTTCCACCTTCCTGCAAGAGCATTTGCAAGAACTACAACGATTTGCATATAGCTGGGGACTACGTGGTGCCAATCAGCTCGGTCACCACAGATTTTGCTTGTGACAGTGGCATAGGCCCCTTCTTGGAGTCCTCGGAGATCCCTCCGGCCATGGAGTCCGTGAAGGCTCCCCCCATGAGTGACACCATCCGCAGGCCAGGCCAGGGCCACTCCTCGTGCTGGCGGCTGGCCAGCCTGGGGCCCCACCTGCAGCCCCTCTCCGACTCGGCCCTCAATGAGTACCTGGAGCAGAAGCTGCTGGAACTGTACAAGCAGTACATCATGGACAGCACAGCCAACAGGGCATCTCCCACCCAGATCCTGGCCTCGGAGCTAATCATGACCAACGTGGACCAAATCAGCATGCAGATATCCCGGGAGAGGAACATGGAGGCTGTCAAGGCCAAAGACATTGTCATTAGCCGCTTCTTACAAATAGCCAGTGGGAAGGTTTCCTCAGAAATGAGCACACCTACTCTGCATATCTCCCAATACAGTCACATTAATGCTTAGTGTTGGAATGCTAGACAGTTTTTATGTTCTTCAAAGTTGGTTTTTGGTTTAAGATACTTTCTGCTTAATAAAAATTTATTTACCATCCACCACTTAAATAAAACCTTTCGGTACATATTAAACGAGTAAAACTACCTGTACTCCTGTGCTGTGCAGCTCCTACTGTGGACCAGTAAGTTATTTTTTTCTTTTAAGCTTTTTTAATGAACCTCAGACATTTAAAAAAGTTTCACAGAAAAAATTACTAAGAGCATATGAAACTCTTCCAGGTGCTCAGGTGTTCTCTTTCTGCCCCACATACTTGAAGAATCATTTCAAATTCCCTCTCTCTGGCAGCTGCCATCCTACCTCTGGGTCTGTGCTTATGCAGGCTTACACTCATGTGAGGACAAGCAAGCACAGTGTTGGCACAGCCACAGAAATAAAGAATTTAGGTTGTCATCTACTTCACCTCCCTGCGCTTAAGGGCTTTACTTGAGGACATCCCTCACAGAAGGTTTTATAATTTGTTCTTAAAGATATTAAGGGATAGACAGTTTACAGCTCTTTCTATGCTAACCCTAATAATTTAATTGGTGTCTTCCTGTTCAAGAGCTACCTTCCCTTTTTGTGAAGCACAAGCCGTTTCCAAACAGACAGCATCCTCTGGAGTGTGTGTGTAAACCTGTATGCTTTGCTCTGCTTGAACCCTCACAATGAGCACTGGGGACCTGTGATCACAGACAGACGCCACCTTGGCCAGGTGCTTACACACCTGACCCTGTGGAGGGGTCATGCGGGGACAGCAATAGTAATAAAGGCAGAAGAGGAAAGAAAATTGACCTTTGTTAAGAGAATTGCATGTTGAAGGCAAATGGCTACTCCAAAGCCAGTTGGATTAATGTGAACAGTGCCCTGGAATGCAGAAGAAAAGCTGAAATGGAGCATTTGACACTGTGACTGAAAAATTCTTTTGTTAGGATTGTTGTATCATAGATCAAGGTCATTTGAACTTGATGTAATAGGACCTTCTAATAGAAGGTCCTATTTTGTAAAATTTCAGCAAGTCTTAACAAAGAAGAAAGAAACAATAACCAGAGCTGCCTTATGGCAAGGGTTGGTACCTACTCTGAGTGTTCATAATGTATATTGACAATGCCAATCCATCATTGGTTGAAATTCTGAGTATCAGTATAATATAAATACTAATTTATACTAAATATTCATGAAATTATTTCATGTTATTGTTTCCACAGTGTTGCTTGGCTTTTATGTGCTTTTCCCCCATATTTATTTATTGATGTATTTTATTTAAAGCAGGTTTTTATGTCTATTTCAAATTCCAAACGTAAGGTGATAAACATGTCAGCTTATTCTGTTGCTGCTGTTTTTCCAGAGATTACTGGGATAGCCCAGCATATTTTCCTGCATGTGCAGGTATTAAAAAAAGTTGCCATGAGAACCTGTGATGCTTAAATCCAGAGGGTGTATTATTCAGCAATTCAAGACAGATAATTTCTGTCATGCAATATTTCTAGACTGTGATCAAATGCTATTTACAAATAATAAAAAAGGGCTATTTTTAGGGGAAAATAACAATCATGGTAATGCATAGGCACACACATACATTCTGCATGCAATATCCATTACCAACAACCTGGAAAAATGACTTCCAGAGGAGAGAAAAAGCACGGAAATGTAACAGCTTTTATATCCTACAGATACAGATTCAGGCTTTTCAAAACACTAGGCATTTGTTCATGCCTATTGAAATTCACATCACTGAATTTCAGTTGCAAAGATGTAGTGGAAAGCAACTTGCAGAGTTGAATGCATAAATCAATACCCTTGCTGAAAGATCTGACTCTCCATCAGAGGCCACAATCAATTCTTGCACTCAGCTCGCCCCACTCCACAGAGCTCGTCCTCCACAAACCGAGCAGCATTTTATCATCTCTTACTCAGAAATCCCAATCTTCATTTCCACCCAGACACGTGGGCAGCACCTGGTCACCATGTCCTCTTTCTCAGAACAGAAGCAGCAAAGAGGGAGGGCAGCTGGAGAACAGGGGCCAAGGGCTCTGCCCAAACCCGGGTGGAAACCCCACAGCTGCTGTGCCAGGGGCTGCAGCCAGAGCCAGGGGCAGTGCTCAGAGAACAGCAGTGCAGAGCAACAACTTAAATGCACACAAACAGGCTCATGCATATGAAGGGCATGTTTGATATTTATCAATCAACTACAAACAATTCCATTCTCAGGCAGCTTTCTTCCAAGCAACTCATACTTCCTGCAGTCATACTGACTTTCAAAAAAAAGATCTTATTTTGTATTATCAGACTGTCATTACTAACTTTATTTTATTTTATAAAAAGGTCATAATCATTGCAGAAGCAGATTTATTCTGGAAAGACAGCATCAGCCATTTCTTCCCCACATACGGTTATTTTCTTTTCTCTCTCTAAATATAAATGCCCATTTCACTTGGAGTCCTGTAGTGTGTCTGTTTCTCACATGAATTGCATACCAGCCACGTGCCATTATCTGAAGGCAGTTTGTACATAAACAACCATTTCTTCCTTTCTACTATACTCAGATGAAAGTGCATTTATATCTCTGTCCTTCTTCCATTTAAACGTAATCTTGCTCTGCACAGGTGCCTCTCTAGGTGTGCCTGTTTCCTGCTGAAAGCACTTGGATAGCAATTAGGCTGCTATTAGCATGACTCAGGTTGTTATCTAAAGCGATTATCATTTTCTGTCTCCCTCTCTCTCTCTCCCCCACCTCCTCTTCTGCCTCAGGGTCAAGCATTTAAAGAGAGAGATCCCAATTTTTTAGTAGCTCTCTTAAATAATTAATTTTTGGTCAGGGGCATATATAATTTCTTGACGTGAGCTTGTCAAAATGCTGATCGGAATCCCTGTGTCTAGATAGTGTGTGGAGAGGAGAGGAGAGGGAGAGGAGAGTTTGAATTCTGCTCTCGCAATACATCCTAACAGTATGGCTATTTTAATATGACTAACATAATTTAAGAAGGCAAAGAAAATTGTCATGAACATTTCAGTAACTCTTTGGTTGAAATTTTGACCAGCTGTCAAGAAATTGTTCTCAGAAGGAGAGTTTATAGCCACCTTCAGCACACTCCAGCAGCTTCCTTAGGCATTTTTTTGCAGAACATATTACTCATTGCTGACAACATGATTATAGCAGCTTGGAATTTTATTGTTTATAGGTGTTGTAACTGTGCCTCCAATAGTCTGAACCCATCACTGTGGCAGATGAACATTACTCCTGGACTCCAGGAAGGTTGGACTGTGTAGTGTGACAAGAAAAGCCCTTGGCAGAGGGAGAAAAGAGAGGGAAAAGGACTTTGTCAAATTTGTTGCAACCTGTAGGTCCTGCCTTTGATTTTAACCCCTTTGCTGGCCTTGATTTCTTGTCTGTACCAAGAAACACTGGAGGGAAGAAAAATTGATATAAAGTGAAGACTGGGCTTTGTGCTGAATGTGAAAGTGAGCATTTCATGCTCTGGTTGTTCGGTTCAGATGAAGGCAAAAAGCCAACATCTAAAACTGAAATAAAAGAAGTTCTACAGTGCTGACTCCAACCAGGCATACTGCTGGTATTTCACCTTGGGGAAGCTGGGACCTCCCAGCACCCCAAGGTTCATCTCATTCCCCTTCTACTGTCCTTTCAAAGATTGAAGCAGTGGGGATTTATTTAGGACTATCCCTTCCCTGAGCTTCTTCCTACCACAGGTTTCTCTCTGAGATAGGACCTGCTGGGATGTAACCAGCTGCCAGTATAAATGGCTTGGGCAGGAGGGAGTAAGAGGGACTGCAGGTTTTGTTACCTTGATTATCAGAATTGCTGTAACCTATCTTGCTGCTATGGACAGTATGGGCTGGGAGACATCCCTCGTTCTCCCAGATTCAGGAAGGATAATTATCAATTCAGGGAGATCAATCAGCATGCTGCAGTGACATCTCACTGCATTCTTTAAACCAATACCGACATATGAAAGGACTGCTACCCTTTTGGTAACTGGTGAAGTTACTAACTTGCCACACACCTCATTAAATGCAACAGCTGGTGTGTGCCTGCTTGGCACCTCTCTGTTCACAGCAACCCCCTCTCTGACAGACTCACACAGTGGCTATGGACAGTGCTCAGAAGGGACATGAATTTCTCCATCTGCATTAATTACATAGAGTGTTGTAGGGGGATAGAATATAAGTAAATAAAGGTTGTATAGAAAGTAATCTTATGCCCTAAAGAGTTGCAGCTGGGTTAATTATTAAAGATTAGGAGCAGGCCTGACTTTATTGGCCACAGCCAATAAGAAGAGTGTTACAGAAGAGTGGATTGGTTGGTTGAGGGGGATCTGGAGTCAGTTGGCTGCTGTGAGAAAAAGGAAGAGTTAGTGCCTAGAGGAACTGCCTATGAGAAACATCAAGGAGGTATGAAACTCTAGCAATATGGAACCCTTGCAATGTAATGACAACAATATAATGAAAACAGAGTGTGAGCATGACAGCAGCCAAAATCAATGTATTGGGCAACCAAATTGACAGGGCTGATCTCTAGCTGGTGGAGCCATGCCAGCTAATGTGGACTGAGACCTGCTCAACCAATTTGTGTTGTGCTGGGTAAAACCATCACTCTTTGAAGGGCATTTGCAGTTTAGAAATGTGTAGCAGAATATGACTAACATGTAAAGGAACACAAGTTTAGGTCAAACCAGAATTATTCTGTGCACTGCAGCATTATTTCTGCTTCTGCTGCACTGGGAAGAGCTGGTTTGCTGCCTCTCAGGCATTTCTGCTGACAGGATTAGGATGGCTTTTCGGAACATTAGGCAGGTTTTCTAAGGGCTGAAGGGAACAATGCTCCTGAGGCTCATTCTCACACCTTCTTACATCTCTTTCAGGGCAAATGTTGAATGAACTACCTTGCTTGAAGTGGAAATCCCCTCTAGGAGTATTAACAGTGCCTCATTTTGTTAACATCTGGTTATTACTGAACTCTGTGCTGCTGTCCTTCACAATGTGACACTCCAGCTTTAGCTTTCCACACAGCTGGTCACTGAGGGCTCCTGCATTTCTGCTGTGTCAAAACCTCCAGGACTGCCCCAGCATTTCTCTCCATCCTCCTGCCATGCAACTCTACATTTGGTGGTTTTGCAAGCTGTGCTCTCTAAGCTCCCCTTGCCCCTATAATCCCCCCTCACAGAAGATGATCCTGGCTCCCTTAACAACCAGAACAATCAGTCTGATGGCAGAGTCATATCCTGAACATCTGGAGGGAACCACTGGCAAAGGGAGATGGGGAGGCAAAGGCTGGTGATGGCCTGAGTTCCTGTGGGAGAAGTGAGGAACTCCTGCGAAGGTGGAGGAAGCCCTTGCAGAGCTGAATTTGTGGAACAAACTGGGAGATGGTGGGCAGCTGAGGAAAGAGGTTTCACAATCTCCCCAGGGAAGACAAGCCTGAGGGATGGCAGCATTTCCAGCCACTCCCTGGATGGAAGGAGTGTCTCTGTACTGTAAAGACAGCAATCTCCCAGCTCCACCCATGGCATTTTTCAAGCATAAAGAGTTGTAGGATCCCACTTGGGGTTTTGTTCCTTGTCTCTGCAGCCACACCTGGGCAGAACACACCAGGGGCCTCTGGCCACAGCAGTGCCCACCAGCTCTGCTGGACAGATGTATTCCAGCCTCCACTCCTGCTCCTGGGGGTGACTGGAGCCTGGGGGCTGCAGCAGCTGCTGATGCTGTTCCTGGAGCAGTGGCCACTCCACAACCTTCCTCCAGACCCCACACTGGCTGTCTCAGCTCTATTTCCCTTCTTTACTGAACTTTGCTTGCTAAACACAAAGTGGGATAGGAAACCTTTCTTAAGAACAAGGAATGGGAAAGACAGGAATTACAGAGTCAGGCCATGAAGTGGCTTTTTTACAAATAAATTTTTCTGTAACCTGAGCTAGACTATGAGAATAAAATCATAGTTGTCAGAGCTGACTTTGGTATTTTCATTGATGCAGTTGTCTAACGTTCATCTTTACACACAAGGTGCCTTGACTGAAAATGGATCCTGTTTGGAGGGTAAAGATGGAACAGGATAGAAACCAACCAGTAATAATTTGATCAGTACCATTTTAACACAGTTGACATATTCCTATGCATTTCTACATAGAAACCATATCAAAAGAAAAAAAGAAAGATCTTAACCAAGGTAGGCTTACCAATTTTAAGAAAGAGAGGTTAGAGGTTTTCAGTTACAGCATTTTAAGCCAATTAATCTCAAGGTTTAGGTGACCTATTTAGCAAAAGCTGGCCAAAGTGTCACTACAGAAGCCCAGTGCTTGACTAAAGTACATTCAAAGCCATACAAGTGTGCAACTCAAATTGCTATTAAGACATTCAATTTTATATAAATCTTCACAGTTCATTATAGACAGATGTGACATTTGGATTGGGTGCAATGATAGAAAGAAATCTATTAGTAGAAAAAAGAACTAGTTAATTATTTTTAATTCACAGAACTAATTTTTGCTTCAATTTATGTTCTTCAAACCTATAGCATCCAATTTACAGTTTTAGTTCCAATCAGGCTACCAGCTCTTTGTGTACAATTTGCTTTATCATCTTGTCTTAGCAACTCTGATCTGTGAGCACTTAATTTAATTTCCTTTCCTCTGGTCTTGCTATTTTCTTCTTCTGTTACTTTGTCCTTTGGTTGCATCCCTTCTGTCCAGGTGACTTGCAATGTGCTCTCCTTTGGCATAAGGATGTCACAGGGCTGTTACACAACTGAATCAATGGTGATGTACAGAGCAGATCTAAGGTAGCTTTTTTCCCCCTTCATCCTACTTTTAGTTCAGGCCTTGACCAGCTAAATTTAGATAAGAAGCTAGAGTTTTAGTCATTGGAAAAAGTATTAAAATGAATTGATTACAGCAACATAAGCTTTATAAAACAAGTATAGTAAAGTTTCTTATTTCTGTTAGCCTATGACCTATTGCAAAAAAAAAAATCCAGACTGAACATAGAGTCCAGAGCACTCCTATGGAAAATGGAAGGTCTATTAATAAGTGTACTTTTGAAGACTGGAGCAAAGCAGAATGGTTTCTGATGGAATCACATTCATTAAATCAATTTGAAATTATTGAAATGCTAGATTCATCCCTTTGTAAAAAATATATTGCCTTTCAGTCAGGAACATGATTATTTACTAATTATTTCATCATATTTCTAAGGTACTTGTGTAATGATCAATTAATCTGATGTCAGCTGTCATTGCATACACTATAAAGGTTATTGAACCATTGATGTATAGAAATATGCAATTGAAGATCAAAGGCAGTAGTAAGAAGATAAACCAGTTTGAGATTGCATTTTGTTTGCATGCCAATTGTCAAGTACTGTGAAATGAAGTTCATCAGTGACCTGTTTCCTTATTCTGCTCACATGAACAACAGCATATGGGAAAATTCCATTAATTGTATTTTTATCAAATGAAGTCACTGAAGCCTCTGATCCTTGACTGTTAGATGTGATTAACATATTTAAAAAACCAGTAAAGTAAAAGAAGAGGAAAAACAGTATGATCTGTCAAATACAAATTTAAAAATAATATTTAAAAGCCAAGTTTTGTTATAGGCAAGTTGTATCATCTTGACTCCAATTAAATAGCACTTTTCTTTGCAAGTCACGACCTCAGTGGACTAAGTCATTCAACAAAGTATTAGTCAGTTTAAGTAAGGTACCAGATGGAAACCTTTAATACAAAGAAGGAAAATTTATCCAAAATATATGAACAGTAACTTCCGTGATGTGACTGGCAGAGAAGCTGTTAGATGTACCAAGTTAGATTGATGTTTTCACAGTGAGATGTTCAAATCTCATAATCTCATGCATGTTTCCATGCATGATTTGTTATTGCTATTATTATTTATTTATTTGTCTTGCTTTTGATAGATAGAATAAGCTAAGGCTGTAAGGAGATGCAACACCTCATTTTTATTCATATTTGATGATATGAAGGCAGGATTGCAGTGGAAGAATTAAGAGAGAAGATTGATGTGCTCAAAACAAGGAAATAGTAAAACTATTTTTGTAGAAGGGTGGGGAAGGCCGGACTGAATAAGTCAAGGATTTTGTAGTGCTTGAGAATGCAGAAGCTGAGAACTTGGACAAGAGCCATCTGTATCTGTTGATGGACACAGCAACAGATTTGTATTTGGCATGCGGAATAAACTTAAGGTAAAAGGACAACTGAAGATGTAGCTATTGTGAAACCAAATAGAATTAAAGGGTTTTTTAAATTGTTGTTTATGCAGAATAGAATAAAACATCTTTGTACTCTGAAGGTAAAGATAAAAAAGAATTCAGGAGAAATGCAAAAGAAAATATAATGGGGACATGAAGACATGGAGACAAAGGACAGAGGACATTGAATTTAAAGGGCAATGTTTTACAAGAAAAATGAAGACATGAAAAGGTGAAGTGTAATGGAACCAAAAGGTTGAAATGTAATTTTAATTTGGCATGCTCAACAGTTATTTTATCAAGAAAAATAATGAAGAAGGAAATAAGGAAAAGTGTGATGTCAGGTAAAGGATGTGAAAGGATCTAGAACTGTGGTCAACAGAGTTGCAAACATCATTTGTCTAGGAAGACTTAGAAGTCATAGCTGAAACAGGGAATTATGCTCATAGAAGAAAGGAAAGGGAATAGAAAGGAGATATTTTAAGATGAAAAAATATCATTGAACTGGAAGGACTGAGTGGGCATATAAAAGTTTGCAGTACTGTTGGCTAGGGACAAGTGGGAAAGAAGCAGAGGAAACTACAAGATTGGTAAGACACAAACAGATCAGAAGAGGCCAGTGTTCAGTGAAAACAGCCCTGGAGAGCTGAGTGGGGCTGCCCAGTGTGTGGTGAAATGTACAGCACCAAGCTTGTGTCAACACCTGCCACAGGAACTGGAGGCAGAGACCAGAGAGAAAGAATGTGAAAGTAGAATGAAATTGGGGGAAAAGACTCATGGGTTCAGATCACAGGAATTAGGAGGTATGAGGAGAGAAAACCTTAAAAAATTGTATTTAGATGAGAAGAAAGAGAGCAAAGAAAGAGAGAACAAAGAAGCGATGAATAAGAGAGAAACCTGAGACTCCCAGAAAGTGCTTTGATCCAGGATGCACAATGACAATTTGCAAGGAAAGACAGTTACTTGAGTGTTGGAATAAATCCACCAAGACTCCATTTTCTTCATGCAGAAAGCCAATTCTTTATTCACAAAGCTCATATTTGTAGGAAATGTCAGAAGGCACTGTGTTAAACCTAATTGTAAACTAATGAAACTCACCAGGTTTAACTAATTTAACTAGTGAAACTAGTTAAACCCAGTGAAACTCAGTTCATTGGTCAGAAAGGGCCATTGTATATGTCTATCAAATTTTCTATCTCTAGATAGATTTACATTTTTCCTTTGTGAGGTCTCATGACACAAATCTTATTGTTCACACAGGTGCATTTGTTTTTCACCCTCAGAACTGTTGTGTTAAACAACTTCTCATTCTCAAAATAGCTCCACAAGTGAACTTGCAAATTTCTTGTTAGCTGCACTTAGAAGAGATGACAGGCCAACTTTGGCAATTTTAGCATTTCATAAGGTTTTCCTTTCATAATTCTTCTACCTATCTACGACATCTCACCCTTTTCATTAATTTAAAAAAGGTTCATATGTTCTGATGTTAAAACAGCTAGCTCTTGTGAGGGTTTTATCTCATTAAGGTTATCACTGGTTATCTATTAGATATGGGATAAGATATATAAAAGATTACAATCAACCAAACGTATCACATTCTATCATGTCATTGGCACAGGGTTTCACAGCATGAGAAAACAAAAGAATAATGTCCAATGTCTCTTAGGGAAATGGAGATAAATTACCATTGTTTTGAAGTCCACGTAGCTGAGACTCAGGAGAATGTTCATTAGCTGGAAATGTTGGTCTTTGACATCACCAGATGTCCTCCTGGATCCTGGAACAGGGAGTAAGGAACCTTCCATGAAGAAGGTTAGTAGGAACACTATACCATCATGATGACATAAGGCTTTTGTTGGCAAATTGCCTCTGTAGTTTGCAGACACAGATATGTCTTGGCAGTCCTGCTTCTGTTCCTGTTCTGGCCACGAAGGCTGCATGGTGATTAGGTTATTTCTCTTTCCACTGGGCCTCATTTTCTTGGAGGTGATTGGTGTCTGATTGAACGAACAGGTGACTGCTTTGAACCTGCTGATGATAAAGCACAAGCACACCCTCTCTTCAAGCCAATGAATCAATTAGGCTTTCACTCAATTGGGATTTAGATTTGATGATCTTTTTTCTAAATTTCTAATAATGTAAATATTGCATTATTCAAGATGATTTGTTGTCTAAATTTCTAATGTACACATTACATTATTTGGATGTTCTTAAGGCACTGAATTCTCCTTATTTTGGCTTTCTTAAGATAAGATGCATGAGTTTGGTTATGACCATGAAGAAACATCAAGGCAAAACAATCATGTAATGAACAAGAAACTGACAGCAATCAGGAATAAGTCAGGTACACCAATTAAGAATATTTCAGATAATACACATAATTAATAATACATGCGAAATTAGATAATTAGGAATCTCTGAAATACTGCACATCATCTCAGAGTCTGCAAACAGTCAACAAACCTCAATTTAGTGAGGGCTTGGATAATTATTTCCAGATAATAATTCACAAGCTCACTCTAAAAATAGGTTCAGCTGTCATATATAAAGGGTCAAGTTGCCAAGTCAAAGTGATCTGAATTTAGTTTTGATGCAGATAACATCTGGGTATATTGGCAGATTCTCCATCCAGGTAGAGCCAAGGCCTGGCCACTGCCCAAGCTCCAACTGGGAGGGAATTCCCTAAACCCATTTTAAAACAAGATTTCTAAGAATAGCAGTTATGAGTAAATGCCTTGGGGTTAAAGACTAATCAAACCTTCGAGTACCTGGATCCCTCTGAAGTTTCCTTCAGGATAGAAGTGCTTCAAACACAGCAAACTGCTGGAGTGCTTCTGTAATAATAACTGGGGAAAACCACTTGACTAGCAGTTTGGAGGAGGCTTTCAATGAAGCTCAGATATCTTTTTATCTTTTCTTGGAACTCTGAAAAAAAATTATGAGACAGCATTGGGTCAAACCATAGAGCCAGTGCAGGGACTAGCCAGAGAGCTAACCTGGTCTAAGAGATGCCTAAGCAGCTAGAGAACAAAAAAAAGGATCCTGAAACAACATATGTCTCTTAGATAACTATGCAAAGAGATGTTAAAGCAAATAAGAAGCCGGCTATAAATACAGTAATAGCATCTTATGAATAATGCCTATAATAAAATCAGTAAATTCACATCATGTATTCAATATATCAGCAGTGACCATTTTAGGAATTTGAAGAATTTGAGATTACACCTTTCTAAACAGTCATGTATCTATGACAGTAAAATGAAACAAAGGAAAACACTAAAACAGCTTACAGTCAGTAACAGGCATAATGTAGAATCATAACTGACTCTTCTGTGTTATCTATGGAAGATAAAACAGAGATTAGATAAGCAGAGATTGCAATGACCAATGGAATCTTTGACAAAATCAAGGGTGAGCACACTGTATCTTCTTTATCCACAAACAGGTGTTTGTCAGTGTTTCATCACAGCTGGTTTAGTCAGAGTAATCTTATCCTTTAAAAGAAAACAACTATATATCTTACAATGTAAAAAAGTAATATTTAGCTGTCTTAAAATGCAATGCAAGATGTAACCAGATGTATTCTATCACCATCTGTTAAAACTAGGTGGGGCAGTGTTCTTTATCTCTTCCATGACCCTCCCATGATCTTTCCCTCATGGAGAGATCTTCTGTTAATGGCCCATTGAGTCTCTGCATGACTGATAAAAATTACCTCATCCCATTGTGAGCTGCTCCACCCAGGGGGAGGAGCCAAGCATTCCTACCTGGATATAATCTGAGATTCAAAACATCACAGGCCACTGGATTCCCAGTGGAAGACCGGACCCTTCTATGCCAACACTGGACCTTCAGAAGAAAACTCCACCTTTCTACAGGATCACTGCTTCAACAGAACCACATCTGTCACTCCAGGAGGACTGCAGCCACAATCTAATGGGACTGCTACCACCACCCTGACCCACAGGGTGTCAGGTTGTATTCTGACTTTGTCTGTTTCGGCAGTAAAATTTTTTTGGTGAGCTAATTATTTCTAAACTGCTGCAGACAAAATTCAAGGTTAAGGACTTAAGAACTTAAAATTAATTGCTGCAAATAATCTTGCGAGAAGAGTAAAGAGGGAGAAGAGAGAGCCACAGGCCCATAGGGGAGTGGGGCTGGGTTTGGTTCTGGGGCTTGGAGCTGCTGTGTGCACCCCATGTTTGGTGGGGCTGAGGAGCACAGCAGGACCATGGCTCGCAATGCAGAGAAAGCCATCACAGCCTTGGCAAGATTCTGGCAAGCCCAGCTTGAGGAAGGAAAAGTCAAGGAGCGAAGGCCTTTCCTTGCATCAGAGTGTAATGAGCTGCCCGAAGCTGAGAAATGGAGGAGACAGATCATTGGGGAGATTTCTAAGAAAGTGGCACAGATCCAGAATGCTGGATTGAGTGAATTCAGAATTCGTGACCTGAATGATGAAATCAAAAAAACTTCTGAGGGAGAAAGGACACTGGGAATACAGAATAAAGGAGCTGGGAGGTCCTGATTATGCTAGGATTGGCCTGAAAATGTTAGATCATGAAGGGAAAGAAGTTCCAGAAGACAGAGGCTACAAATACTTTGGGGCTGCAAAGGACTTGCCAGCAGTTAGGGAGCTTTTTGAAAAGGAACCCCTGCCCACGGAAGACTCAGGCTGAGCTTATGAAGGACATTGACGCTGAGTACTATGGCTACAGGGATGAAGATGATGGGATTCTGGAGCCCCTGGAGCAGGAGCATGAGAAGAAAGTTATAGCAGAAGCAGTGGAAAAATGAAGGAGAGAGAAGCACGAGTAGCAAGAGGTGAGGAGGAGGAGGAAGAAGAAAACATATGCTGTCCATGAGGAAGAGTCTGATGAGGAAGGTGGCAAGGAGAGAGAAGGTAAAGATGGCCAACAGAAATTAATTGCACATGTTCCAGTGCCAACTCAACAGGAGATTGAGAAAGCTCTTGTACAAAGAAAGAAGATGGAGCTGCTCCAGAAGTATGCCAGTGAAACCCTTCTGGCACAGAGCGAGGAGGCAAAGACACTTTTAGGACTGTAACAGTAATGTTGGGGGTTGGGTTTTTTCTGTTTTCCCTTGTTAGTGTGGAATTTTTCCCTATTGAGTTGCTGAGAAGCACTGATGGCTGGGTACTTGAGACAGCGGGAGGGGAACTCCTTTGGGAGTTTTTGGGAGTGTTCTCTTGGGTGGGGCGAGGGAGCAGGGATACTGTGAGAATGGGGGGCAGAAGAGATGGGTTTGCGGGCAGCCCCTCTCTCTTGCTGTAGGGCTTCAGAGGAGGATGGTCAGACCTGCAGCCTGGGGAAAGGAGTTGGCTGCCACCACCATAACCCGGTGGGGAACCTTTCTCCTGCTGCTGGGCCCTGCATCCCCCTGCCCTACCAGGACATCTGCAGGTTCCAGCTATTGCCGGGGAATTTTGATACATTCTCGCCCACTGCCCCAGGATTTCTGCTCATCCCTGCTGTTCCAGCCTGCTGCTTCCCAGAGTCCTGCAGGGGCACTAGGATCGGCTGCCCCAGGGCTTGTGGATCAAAGCCTCTCCTCTCTCCTCCGTCCCTTCCCCTCTGGGCCGAGCCGCCATTGCCGTGCGCTGCCCGAGCCTGCCCCACAGCGCCCCCTGCAGCCGCAGGGGATGCACTGCACTGGCCCCGCCCCCGGGAGCAGCAGCGCCCCTGCCGGCCGTGCCCGGAACTGCACCCAAGGGGAAAGCGCCGCTGGGTTTGTGTCTGTTTGTTAATTCTGTAGCTTTTGTTTGTTTGTTTGCTTTATTATACACACTAGTAAAGAATTGTTATTCCTACTCCCATATCTTTGCCTGAGAGCCCCTTAATTTCAAGGTTCTAATAATTTGGAGGGAGGAGGAATTCTCCATTCAAAGGGAGGCTCCTGCCTTCCCTAGCAGACACCTGTCTTGTAAACCAGGACAGATTTTGGCACCCAGCAGCGGGGCCCGAGGGCATTGAGAGAAAAAGGGTGAAAAAAGAGTGACAACTCTTGAATAATCTAATTTTTATGTGCTGCAGATAGAAACCTCTTTCGGCGTCACCATGTGGTCTATCTTACCCTGGTTTGGGTGGCAGTGGCTGTGGCTACCTTTCCCCCATTTGCAGGCTCATTTCTAAACATGGGTCCTATAACTAAGGCTACTGTGGCTGTTATCCAGTTTGCTTTATGTGTTAATAAGGTAAGGAATTAATGGATTTTTAATTTCCTCTGGAAGGGAGGCACATGGATTCAGAGCTGTCGCACACTAACTCTGTGGTTTTGGAATTACTTTAATAATGGTACCCACTGTGAGGAAATGACACCATGGGAAATTTTCTGCCAACCCTTCACCCAGCTCTTTGGATCTGCCCCACCAGTTTTTGAAGGGTTCAAACCTTCTCTAAATGCTAATGATATCATACAGTGGTTGGTGTTGCTGATAGTCTGATTCTGTTTAGCATTGAGAGATAAGGGGAGATTGATCTGGGTAACCACCCTGATACCTACTCCAGAGAGTGGGGATGCTGCCCCACAACCTGACACAGCACCAGAATCTAGGGATGCTGCCACACAGCCTGAAACTGCCCCAGAGACTAGGGATGCTGCCCCAGGGCCTGACCCTGCCCCAGAGCCCACCTCAGAAATGAACCACCCAGATAGGCTGGGGGTTCTGGTAAAGGAGATGCGTGAGATGGGCCAGATGCTGAAGGAATACATCTCCCCAGCTGGTGGGAAACTCTCCTCCTGCCTCAAAGAGGGAGAGTCTAACAGTGCAGCAGTAGAACCCATGGATGTTACCACTGTCCAGGTTCCAGCTGAACCACAAAAGCAGTCACAGCTAGCAGCAGTCACCCCTGTAGAAACGAGGAGGTCTAAGATGAAAACAGGGCACCCAGATAAGGATAAGAAAGGAGGGCCCTTACAACCCACAGGGGAGCAAGAGGTTGCAATCATCACAGAGTCCCTGATGTACAAAAGTCTCCGTAATCTGCACAAAGACATTGTATGACGGGGACGTGAGGAACCTGGCTACTCTGGGTCTGTGTTGTTCTATTTCTAGAGTCCTATACCTCCTTGGTGTGGTCTTATGGCTGCAGATCTTCACAGCACAGACTCCTTCTTCTGCATGTTGTTCTTTCTTAGTTCAAGGCTCTCTCTGACTGGCTAACCTGCCCCCTTTTATCCCAGTTATCTTCATTAGTCACAGCTGCAGCCCATCACAGCTGCAGCCTATCAAGAACAACTGGGACCTCCCGGGGCAAAGCCTATATACAGATATTCAAGTGCAATACATTTCCTCTGCTATAGGTCTGGGACCTTATGGGTACAGGCGTCCAGCTGGATGGTGGTGAGGTAAGGAATTTGGGACCCTTGACCCAGGACTCAGGTATGAATCAGGTATTCATTTGTAAGGGAGCCAGCCAGGGTCCTTCTCCCTCTGGAAGCAGCTTTTAATGAGTGTAAGGAGAAGTTTGTCCACAGGGAGAGAATGCAGGAGCACTACCATAGAATGCACTGAAGATCCTTGAGGAAGGGATCCAACAGCTGAGAGAAGTGGCAATATTGGAGGGACTCTTTGGGAGGGATGGGCAGGATGATAATGACCCCAACAAGGTCAGGTGCACAGGGCAAATGTTGTGGAGCCTGGCAAATCTGGGGCCATCTCAATACACCACCTTCATTGCAACGATTAATGCCGACACCAACCGAGAGACAGTGGGTTCTGTGGCCAACAAGCTCAGGAATTCTGAAAGTATGATCAATGGCCCAGTGCAGGCTCATGTCTCTGCTGTGATTAAGGAACTCGAAGAGGAGATGAGGGAGGAGGTGAGGAAGATCAGTGCAGCACCAGTGAGAGTCACAGGCCCCAAAGTCAGAGCCCAAGGTTCCCCAGCTAGAGAGAGAGGGTACACCCCATGGGCTGACCTGTGGCTCTTCCTGTGTGACCATGGGGAAGACATGGGAAGGTGGGATGGAAAACCCACTTCTGTCCTGGCAGCATGGGTGCATCAACTCAAGGAAGGAAATACTAACTGAGGGAGTTCCCCTAAAGTGAAGGTAGCCTCAACCTCCCATGACTGAGCTGCCAGGTATGATCTACCAGATCCCCTTGAAGGAACCTGTAGTATGTACGCCCAGGAAAGAAATAATAATTGTTGGAACCCAGGACATTGCTCTGACTGCCCTGGAGGACTCGAAACCCAGGCAGGGGGCTCAGAGACCTTGGCACAGAGTCAAAGACACCTGTGCCTTTGATTTTGACCCATGGAAACAATTACCAACTTTGTGCGAGGAGTTACAAGCCACAAGGGTTTGAATAGAATGATAGTGAATTTATCACTGGGTGAAAATGTAGAATTTGGGGGTTTTTAGAATGGGGGTTCAAGAGGCAAGATGGAAAAATCTGGGCATGTTGTGTCCTTCTTCTTCTTAGCCTCCATCTTCTGCTGTGATGGTGACACTTTTGGATTGATTTAGAGTAGAGACAGACTGTCTAACATAGGTGATAGGTATTGGAAAATTATTGTAAATGAAGTACACGTAGTTTTTAGTATAAAAAGATAACACCACCCTGAGGGCGGTCAGTGTGCCCCAACCCAGCCAGAGAGATCTCAGTGGGTCAGAGAAGGAATGTAATAGATAAGAAATAATAAACAACCTTGAGAATGAGAGCCAAGGAATCCCCTCTTCTTCTTCAGTCTTGGGGCTGGGAAAAAGAGACTTTCTAACACCTCGGGGTCATCTCAACACCAGAGACCTCGTAAAATAACCAGGGTTAGAGGAAAGCCAGTCTGGGCTGCTGATGAATGGAAAGACATTGCCACTTGGGTAGAGAAGCTACCTGTGAAAGTCCATCATGTAGATGCCCATGTCCCCAAGAGTTGGGCTAATGAGGAGCACCAAAACAATGAGCAGGTGCACTGAGCTGCAAAGACACAAGGGAGAGTTTTTCCTAGTTTGATGGGCCCATGATGCCTCAAGTCATCAGGGCAGAGATGCCACCTCTAAGTGGGCATGAGACGAAGGGGTGGATCTAACCACCCCTCAAAATAGCTTCACATTGGAACTTGCAAATTTCTTGTTAGCTGCACTTAGAAGAATGGACTCTGACCAGCTCAGTGTGAGTTGCCAGCTGAAATTCAGGCTGTGCCCTCTGATTTACCATATCAATGGAGTCAAGGAGAATTGATTTATCCCTCTGTTTGGAGGCTTTCCATAAGTTAGAAGGACATCAGATCACTCAGAAAGATGCTGGATTGGATTTGGCAAGTTTAGAAGATCTGAAACCTCTCCTGGCCACACAAACCTTTTGTGAAACATTTTTTTCCTAGAAAGAAACAAATTAGAATCAAATCTTTTAGGCTGGATGCAGAGTTTAGGTTTAAATTTCCCCCTGATCCTTCCATGCAAAGCAAAGGAATTCCCCTGGCAATGTCTGGGCTGTTACAGGAGCAGATACTTCCCTTTGGGGCTCTCCAGCTTCAACAGCACCTTAAACTAAGTGAGCCCACTCATCACTTTCAGTGATACAGGCACGGATGGGACAAAGGATGGGATAAATGAAAGTGATTAAATTATCTGGCGTCTGGGGGTCACAAAACTGTCCTAAGCACTGATCTCTTCTCTCTGGTAACCAGTTTCAGGATTTTAACCTCTTCTGCTTCCTTTTCATTGCATTTGGTATCACTGCAGAGTAAATCTTCACCTATTCCACCTGTAAGTAAAAAAAATTCCTAAATCTGCATAAAAAAGCTAGCTTTGAGTCAAGTATTAATTCAGTATCACACTGTTGCAATGGTAGATGTATCATTGCACACAAGACAAAGTGAGTTCTGACTGAGCTAAATCTAAGTAACAACCACTAAAAAACATGCAAAAGCAAACCAGACAAAGTTATTTATTTCTTCCTTTTTATGGATGACTGAAGAACTAGTGAACATTTAGTCTGTGCAAGATTTAAGGTTGAAAAAAGAAAAATGAGAAGAGTTTTCATCAGAGTATTTATAACAGTTTGGTTTTATTCAGTTTTAGGGACTTCTGTACTTAATCTTTTCACTTTTGGGCCTGGGGAACACATTGGACAAAGGGTATCAATATTAAGAAGAAGCAGAGGTTTTTGTCTGCTTCTCAGAAATGGAAAAATATATTTAAAGTATTTTAGCATTAATACATGCAACAGCCACAACTGAGTTTATGAACCAAATGACTGATTCTGAGGAAATATGTAAATAATCTTCCTCACATAAACAGTCTGATTTAATATTGTGATTATATTTAGGGTAGTGAAATTATATCTCAATGCAAAGCTAAAAATGTATGAGTGCATGATTCAAACAATTTGGTTTTAAATCCTTTTTATAAGGTTTAGGCCATAACACATTTAGGAACATGTTAGCTATATTGACATGTGCAATGGTAATGTTAGTCCAGAGCTCCTGTAATTGAAACACATTGCACAACAGGGCTTTAAAGGAGGAATATTTTTTGGCTTAGACATGTCCTGATTGTAAGATCCAAATCAGAGCAATTTCCTTCTGAAGCTTTAATCTCAGATCACAGTTTTAAAACAAGTCTCTTGTCCTCCCCAAAAGCTGGGTGAATTTAACATCCCTTTTCTTATGCACAAGATCATGAAGTAGAGTAGTGGGCATTCTGCTATGATTTATTTATCAACTAAAGTGCAAGTTTGACTAAGGCTAAAAAAAAGTTTGAAAATGTGCAGTGAAATGAACACAGGGCTGGAGCCATGGGAACATGTCTTAGTCTCTGGTGTGGTCATTCAAGAATGGCAGCCACCTAATTGAAAAAAAGTAATTTTTTTTTTTTCTAGGAAAAAATTATGAAGGAGAGTTTGAAACGGAATGTGATCATACTCAGAATTTTCTTATCTCTCTGAGTCTGCTGAGAGTCTGAAACAACTGCTCTGAGCAAAGAAGCCAAGTATAAGCCATTTTCAAAAATGGCTTTTTGATGTGAAGAACAGAAAAGGAGAGGAAGAAAATGTCCAGCAAAATTCCTCTGCTGCTGTTCTGCTTCTCCAAACCTGGGAAATCCAGCCCTGCTTCAGAGCTGCAGATGCTCTGTGGGGGTTCAGATGGCACCTCCCTCAGCTGCCCTAGTCCACATTTAAATGTCCTCATCCTTGTACCCACTCTCATTTCCCCCCAGCACGGGCAGAGTGAGTCACTGAGGTTTGTATTTCCCCATCAGCAGAGGGGTGTTGGAGCAGCAGGAGCTCAGGGGCTGGACTGCAGTGGCAGGCAAGGTGTGAACAGGAATGGTTGAATGCAAGGCTGGGGAAATGGAGGCAAAAAAAGGTGCTCGTTACATTTTGGACAATATCTCTGCTCCACTTCAAGATGGGAAAACTGAGCCTGTGCCATCTGATTACCTGCCAGATGCTAGCTCAACCCTGGATAATTTTCTGGAGCTTTCTTATTTTGAGGGGAGGAATTCTGAGCTCTAGCAGCTCTTAATTCTAGTTTGAATATTAGTGCCAGGCAGCCCATGGTGAGGAAAGATCTCACTGTTTTTTGGCAGGGTTCCACATGTGGCAGGGGCTGTGGCCAATGGAGTGTAAGAGGCTGGTGGAAGGTGCATCATCATCCTGACATGCATTTATATTTGGTGAAGATTTTCAAAAAGATAGTATAAAAATAGTAGATATTGAAACATAACAAAAATGACCAGATTTGACTTAACCCTTTTTTAAGAACTTGTATAATGATGTAACAATAGCAATAAATATGCCTTATGTTAAGATGCCATTGCTTCTCAAAGGAGTTTTACCTGGCAGACAGATTGTGGAGGCTTTTTGAGGGGTTGACACACCGTGTTACTGATGCCTGAAGCTTTCAGCCTCCAGGTATTCCCAAAATCTGACATCCCTGAACCCCTGGTTTATGTGGTGGAGCAATGCTACCCACTTGAGGATTGAGGATTGAAGTGGCTGCAAATCAGAAGATTGGTATCCCAAGGAAGCAAAAGGTCAGAAGAAACAGAGGCATTTGGGTACTTTTCAGAAACAGGAAATAAAAATATATTTAAGGGATTTTAGAAGATTTAGGATTTCATTATCTACTTTTCTGTTTAAGGAGGTAAAACATAAAAAATGCCACAGGTGTAGTTCTCAACAGGGCCAAAGGAGGTTAAATCAATCTTCAGACTCACAATAAGGATGGTTAATTCTCATATGTGAACGGTGAAAGTGACAGTCTTTATTAATTCCTTGAACTTTACAAACAGAAGGTGAGAACAAAGGAAGAAAGGAAGACTTATCTGTTGTTTATTTTTCTGATGTAAAAATTAGTGTTCATCAACTCACTTTAATGAGTCACTGAGACAGAAAGGCAGTAAAAGCATCTCATTTGTTTTGCACATCAGGACACAGATATCCTATCTCCATCACACCATAAAAAGGAGTAAAAATCATATCCCTTTTTTTGGAGTTGTCTGGATATTTTACTGTACATAAGCATAATAACTGTTATTTTCTGTCATTTTCCAGCATTTTCTTGTTCTTAAAAACAGGCAGTTGAGCTCCCTTATCTCTACTGAAAGTGCAAACCCAGAAATGGTCCCTGGAGTCAGTGACTGATGAAAACTGAGTGAATACGGAACATGTAAGAGGTTGCTACACGAGGGCAATAAAACATGTATACAATGGCCATGGAAAAACTCTCTCACCTGTGAGCTTTGTAGCACTGCTGGGTGCAAGAAATATTCCAGCATCTGGGTGAGCTGGGATTCAGGTGGGGTGAGAGGCATGAATAAATGAGTGAGAAGAGAATTGGCTGTGAGGAACTTGCCCCTGGCTCTTCTGCAGCTACAGCAGAGCTGGCAAAGCCCAGGTGTAACTGAGGGCTGGTTTAGTCTCTGCCTGCAGAGCAAGCTTACAGGGACTGAACATGGGAAGTGTGAATGATCACCTCTTTGTCCTGCTGACCAGCAGTTCCACTCCCATCAGACAAGAGCTCTCCTGGCAGCACTTCACCTGCCAGCCCCACCTGCATGAGGAGGTGCAGGATGCCCCTGGCAGGCTGTGGTGTTTGAAAGGTGGGAGATGCAGCTGAGCCAAGGCCTGCACTGCACTCCTGAGACAGCACCGGGGTGAGGTGGGGGTTTTGGTTTAAGTTTTGGTTTAATTTTTGGTTTAATGTGCAATAGAGATGATTTTTTGGGTGTGCACTGCCAACAGCAGCAATCGCTCAATAGATCTTGCAATAATTGGTGAGTACAGGCTCCTTTACAAGAGAGAAGTGATTTCCACATTTTATCTGAGTGCACTATTAGTCATCTGGCATTGCTGATATATTTGACTTATTTGTCGTCTAATGTTTGAGGTGAATGCTATTTAAGATTTATCGTGTAATTTCCACTATGCCAATGTGGAAATTGGCATAGTGGAAATTATAGTTTGTTGCCATCATGTTGGGAAAAAAACCCTACCTCTTGATGCAAAAAGGGTGTCAAGATATGAAACTCCCCAGTGACAAATGACAGAGGCACCAAATATACCTTGTTCCTGTATATCACTTCTTTGATGATGATGTGCTTTTTATATAACAATGTGGGTTTCTTTCCTGTCCCTAGAATACCCTTGGAACTGAGTAGTGCTGTCCCAGCAATGTTATTATGCTGACAAAAAGATTTTAATTTTTAGACAGTTATAAAATATATGAATGCAGGCATAATGTTTTAGTTGCATAATGTAATACCAGGAATAGCTCACCAGTCATCTCAATCAGGTCATAATTCACTCAAAATCTGGATAATTTGCAGTTTACCTTGTCTAAATGGAGGTCAGAGAAGATACTGGTAAGGTCAGTAATCAGTGCTGGTACTGAAAGCTGGTACTTGGTAGATAGGAAAATTATTGTGAACTGTATAATGTTTGAATTTTTTTTTTTTTTCAAAAAAACATTTCACTGCAACAATCTTGGGCTCTTTTTCAGTTTGTAGGAATTCTCATCCACTTACAGTCATTTACACTTTCTGATTTGAACAGATCCACAGATTAAAGGAAGAGCTGCCTTCAAATAATTAACTTTCCAGTCTTTTGGAGTTAATAGGGTTGATATAAAATCACCATTATCAAACCTTCTAAAATCTGATAAGAACTCTAAAATGACATTGCACCACATCTGTTCCATTCAGTTACACCCATTTAAAATAATTGCAACAGAAAATCCTCATTGCTGAGAAAATTCTAGACAGCTGGAGTCTTCCCTTTAACCTACATGAAACTAACAGGCATCACTTCTTTCTTGTTAGCAATTCTGCACAACATTTCTCCTGCCAGCCAGTGCAATTTAAATCACCTGATTGCCTGAAGTAAGGTCAGGGACATTTAAAAGATGAACAATTACTCTGAGTGTTTTTTTAACAACATGAATATATTAGATAAGTGAAAAAAATATTATTCACTGCAAGAATAGTTACAGAAATTTCTTGGAAATTTGCTGTATTCCTAAATAACAAGTGTCTAAATTATTCCCATCATTAGAAGGATGCTTTCAAACGTTGTAAACATCAAGAAAAAAATTAGATTAAAGATCTAAGCCAAAACTTGTAGCTGAAAACTTAGCTCATCAATAATTCAAAGGAGTTCTGGGAAATGTAATCAATTTCTTCGCAATGCTTTATCTTAACCTGTGGCTGTGTGGGTTTGATTGCTCTTCTGTGCCACAAGGTGTCATTGTTTTACCATTATCAGCTTTAAAAATCCACACTGTAGGAAAATCTGCAAAAAATTTCCTTGTCTGGCATTTTAAGAACTTGGAAAGAGACACAGATAATTATCTAGGTTTTAGTTGCTTGAGAAACGTAGAAAATAGCAACCTGTCAAAGACTAGATCAGAAAGATCTCTTTGACACCTGCTAATGTCCCAGCAGGCCTTCAAGGTCTTCAGGCTTGTTGGTTTTTTCCTTCCCAGTATAGAAGGAGTTTGTGTGGCCATTTGATCCCCTTGCCTGGGCAGGAGGTGAGGAGCTCTAGCTGTGTTTGGGAGGCTCAGAGGATGGGCAAAGCCAGGTTTCTGTGCCCCCAGGAGAAGGGCAGGTTCCCTCCTGCCCCACTGCTGGCTTGATCCTGGGCTGATTTGGGGTGGAAGGGACCTTTACGGGGCATCTGGTCCAACCCCTCTGCCATGGGCTGGGACACCTGCCCCCAGGCCAGGCTGCTCACAGCCCCACCCAAACAGGCTTTGAAAGTTTCCAGGGATGGAGCTTCCATTACTTTTAGGGGCAACCTGTTCCAGTGCCTCATTACCCTCATCTTAAAAAATTTCTTCCTAACATCCAAACCTCTTTCCATTTAAAGCCATCCCCCCTTTTCCTGTCACTGCAGTCCTTGTAAAAAGCTCCTCTTTGTCTCTCTTGTACCCCTTTAAGGTACAGAAAGGGGCTCTAAGGTCTCTCAGGAGGAGCCTTGTCCTCTCCAGGCTGCACAGCCCCAGCTGTCAGCCTGTGCAGCTGTGCTGGTGTTACCAGAGCAGAGCTCTGTGTGAGCTGAGCCTGTTACACAGGCAGCAGGCAGGACTGCCAAGAAGAAATTCCACTGTCAAGCACATAAAGGGAGAGAATGGACTTGAGCATCAGCACTAGTAAGCCCCAGAATTCAGGAGATTTTCCAGATAGATGCCTAGTTGCCAAAACATGGCTAAATTTCACAGGGAAAGCCTGGGGGAAAGCAGGTATCCATCGCTTTTACAGGGCTTGCCTGGGGTGCTGCTGGGAGTTGGCTGCTCAGCCAGGATCCCTCTGTTGGGAATGGGAACCAGCAGGGAGCTGCTCAGCCCCTGAGCTGTTTGCTCTGTGCTCAGGGCAGCCAGAAACACTATCTCCAAAGAGGTCATGATGCAAAAACCTTAAGAAAAGATTGGGGGTGAGAGAGAGGGAAAAGGAGGGAGTAGGATGAGCTGGCTCACAAATACAGCAGGAGAGATCCAACATCCAATTGCAAGACTGGAGGAAGTGCTGGGAAAGAGGATGTAACAAGAGAGTTGTACAGGAATGTTGTGCAGTGAATGAGGAGCTACTACATGGAATTTTTTGCCCAGGTACTTATGACCTTGGGGAGGACATTTGAGGTTCCCACCATGAGATGGTTTAATAGGAAATGTTGATGTGTCAGTAGGAACCTGTTGGTGTATGACACAGGCATTCAGTGTTGAGACAAAAACTGTGAGTTAAGAAGTCCAGATACAGCCATCTTATATGTATCCATAAGTTATAAATATAGCAACATATTGCTTAAATAAAAAATAAAATAAAATATACCCACATATCCTAGGCATTAAATCATATCGCTCTGAGCTGAAAATAGAGGTTTAAAGTAGTGAGTAGGTATTTCATTTTGTAATTGCTCTTGGAAATCTCAGTGGACCTTCCAAAACTTCAAAACCATTGGAAATGTTTCTTCATCCTGGAATGAAGATTACTGACAGAATGGCATGTGAAAAGTTTTCTGGAAATTGCTGTCTAAATCATTACCTTTTCTGAGCACAGAGAGTGACACTCTGAAGAGTGTTGAAGTGTGGAAAAGAGAGGATTTATCCACAGGAGTTTGCTGGATGTCAGAAAGACATTAGGCTGTGTAATTGCCTCAGTCAGTTTGCTGTAGGGAGAGGAAATTATGGCTCTGTTGCATCAACTTTTCTTCTGAATTTTATCACTGGTTGGTTAGAGATACATTTTTTGAGCAGCCAGAGAGCTGTCATTCAGTATTGATACTACAAGAGTCGTAAAAAAGCACACACATTATTCTCTTTGGGCCTTCTGCTTTTCTTACCAAACATATCTTTTTGTCTCTTTGATTTAATACAAAACAAGTCCCACCTTTTGTGCAATGTCTCTCACCAGAAGTTCCTGCAGGTGTTGAGCAGTGTGGCATCTTCTGCACTGCATGCTGCTGTCTCACCTGGCCCTGCTTCCAGCTCACACTGCTGCACATCTTCTCTGATAGGTTTCTCTGTGTTCAGCTTTTTCACCCTGCTTTTATTTCTGCTCTCATTAGGCTTCCCTAGCCAACATCTGCATGCTTTTAAGTATCTAAACTGAAAATCAGTCTTCACAGAACCAGTGTTAAATCTTGTGCTGTCAGTCAGAGCATGACTTGTGTCACTGGGACAGAAGGTCTTTATGATCTTTATGACGAACACCTTTAGGACCTTTATGCACTGTATAAAATCTTTCCCCAGGCTGCCAAGGGTACCCATCACCTTGGCTAATGATTCCACAAATGTCACCATGTTAATGATCTCTTTTCAGCTCAAACTGTAAGCCATGGATGTCTATTTCTCTTGAGAGAGATAACTTGTGTATAAACTGCACCTCAAACCAAATGGAAAATAATAAATAGTAATAACATTTCTGATGGAAAAGGCTTTCCACAGAAGGGCTCTAAATGTCACGTAACAGTTTCAATGATGTTTCATCCATCATAAAAAACTCCCATCAAACCAGGAGCTTTTACTGTGCCCTTTATTTGCAGGAAGAGGTGAGGCTTCAGCCTTCTCTTTTCCCTCCCCGTGTGCCAGTGCAGATGCAGCAGTGGAGGCTCTGGTCACTGCTCACAGCTGTGGCTGTGATGGCGTTTGGGGATTTCTGGAGCCAGACCTCAATCTGTTGCTGGCCAAAGGTCTCAGCATGGACCTTTTTCTTCTGCTGCCCCGGGAGGAACAGCTCAAGGGCCCCAGTGCTGCTTCAGCCTCACTGAAAACATTTCTCTGGCCCCCAGAGCATCAAGGCAAAGAAATGCCCTGACTCTTTTCAGGTCTTGAAAAGACTCATTTCATAAAAGCTTTTTGCATTTGCCAGATTTTCAGCAGCTGATCAGGAGCTGCCTATGGAGGCACAGCTTGGTCCTTGAACACCTTCCAGGCAGGGTCTGACCATGTACCCTGTTTGTGTGTCCTGCTTGGTGCACAGTGGGGTATGTGTAGATTCACTGAGAACACTCAAGCTGTCATGAATCAAGGAAAAGGACAAAAATCAAAGTATTTGTCTTTTCAGAATCCTTCCAGGCTAAACGGGCTAACCCCTCTTCAACCGCTTAGCAAAACCACTCAGTGCTTGGTCAGATATTGCTTCTGAAATATGTATTCATGTAGAATAAGCACTGGCCATAGTGAAGGAGTGACATGATGACAGAAGTGTCAGTCAGACTGCCCAGTTCTGGCGCTCCCTTTGTCACATTGTGCCAAACATTAGAATAGAGCTGTGTGGATGCTGAATGCAGGAGCAGGTAAAACCAAAATTATCTTCAACATGGGGAAGACAAAATCAGTGAGATTACAGGGGACTTTTCTTAGCCAAGTTTTACACTCACCAGGTTTAACCTGAATTTTCAGCTCCAAACCAGACTGTAGTGATTAACTGGACAGGTGAGTCAAGTGCATGATTTTCCTCTGTGGAAAAATTGAGAGAAAAATGATGTGATCCCTTAGAACATCTAGTCTCAGTGCCAAGAGATACTGAAGACTGTGTAGGAAACAGGTTTCTAGTGACCAAATTATTTTCTATTCTTTCCCACTCTCATTATGTTAATCGAGGATACGGGTGCTCATCTACCAATTATTGTTCAAAGGCGCTTCATTCCTATTTTTGCCTTTGAAATTCTCCCCTCATGGTACTGAACACATTTCCAGCAGTCTGTCTTATTCAGCATTTATCACATACCCAGTAATCCCTATTTCTCCAGCTTCTGTGCTGAAAAGCATTAGCCCTATATTTCAAAAAAAAATTAATAACCACAGGGACACATTTCAACTTAGCAGAAGCTCAGGATTGTCTTGGTTTCCCACAGCAACCATCAGGAATACTGGAAGAAAATAGGTCAAATGAAAACATTATTCCATGACAAAATCAGAAACAGAGTTATCATAGTGTTATTTCTGAAAGCTCAATGCACTAATGTTAAAATGATGTGCACTACACACCAATTCTTCTACATTTTTATAATTAAAAAAAAAAGATTATACTGTAGGAATGTTTGACCCATTTTGATAGAGACCAAAATTAATGGGTCAAAGAAAAACAACACTTTAACCTTTGTGTGGCATTTTATTGACACATTTTCTGGAAACTTATGGATAGAGTTAATTCTGTGTTTCCTGTTTGGGATGTTGTTATAATGATTATAACTTTGACAGCTACAACAATCTATAGTGCAGATGACAACAAAATATTGATCTTGGATCAACAGGAATTTAATTTTGGCTACCTTTCTTTTACAGGTTCCTTTGTTAATAGCAAGTGGATACATCACAATTTGATGTTGCTTTTTGTGCTGCTATTTGTTATTTCATCCCAGAAGCATTTGGGAGAGTCTCTGATACTCTGGAGAATTACAGTGTAGAGCACAGAGCAGAGATGACTTTAAGATGGTTATGATCCTTCCACAAAGACAATCTGTTCTTCACAAAGGATAAACAAGATATGTTAGCAAATGAGGTGAATCTCTGAGAAAGTGTGAAGCAATACAAACAGGGTTTAAATAGATCACTTACTTTCATAGAAAATAAAGTAGGATTGAATTTATAAACACTTTAGTTAATAAATAGAGAGAAAATCCCAAATTTTCAATCAAGTGGATCAAGTTTGAGAAACTTGATATGCATTTAACATCATCACCTTATTTTGAGCAGGAATTGATTGCAATGAGGAAGGTAAATGTTCCTCTTGATAAGCAGACAAATTGAATTTCAGAACCTAGATCTTTATAAGCTCAGGAGAGCAAACCATTTCTCTGAATATAATATATTGCTTGGATTTCCTCAAAACACTTTCTATGGGAGAACAGAATTCTGCGCTTGCTGGACTGAATAGTGTGAAATGTTGATGAATGGAAGGGGTTTGGGGTGGTTGGTTGGGGTTTTTTGCCTTTTTTTCTTTCCACTTGGAAGGCAACATAGCACCCAGCTCTTCTATTCTAGTTACATGCATTGTGGAACCAAGCTAAAGGTTACCTCTTTCTTCTGCTGGTTCTGTTCAAAATCACTGCACGATGAAATGTGGCATTGAAATTTTTAATTTGTTCATTTTGGTTTTTCTGAAAGATATCTCCATCCTGCTGCTTTTCTGTCCTCTGATCACAAATGCTAATTACTCTCTACAGAGTTATTCCTCTTCCCCTTTCACCAGGTCCTGGCTTAAAACCTGTGTCCCACCAGGGAGCAGTCTGGGCTGAGTGGTTTCCTCTTCTGGCACCGATCAGCTTGTGCCACCAGACCTGTCCCCCTCCATCACTGGGACCTGCTCAGGCTCCATCCCAGCTCCACACAAACCCTGCCTGAGTGCAGCTGAGTGAAACTCTTGCTTCTCACAGACTCTCACCTGGACTGTCACTCCTTTATCACAAACAGGAGTCTTTGTACTGATCCGTGCCTTTCAGGCATATGAATTTCAGATTGTCCTCTATGCATAATTTTATACAAAAAGCATGATATTCTGCTTTTACAAATAAACAGGAAGGAAATTAGGCATTAGATAACAGCTGTTGAGCTTACTGTCAGCTATTTTGGAGCAAACTGTGACTAAATCTATGTAACAAAGGGGACTTGCATAAAGGAATTTACTTTATTCTTCATTATAATGCAAATCTCTGTGTCCTATTACTCCAGCTTCAGTATTTTATATCAAAATAGCTGATGATGCAAACTAGATTTCACTGCTGCTGAGACCTTGCTCTCTGACATTTCTTCATTCATTTGGGGAAAAAGCCCACAATTTCCTTCCAAATATCTCCCCTAAAAGCTTTCAAGAGATAAGCATTTTTCCCCTGCTTTATTCTAATGTAAACTTGAACCCATAAAGTTTCATCAAAAGAGTGTAAATCTTTCCCCTCCAGAAGTTATCTGCCATGTTTCTTCTTATCCTCTGGATGACTGCAGTAATTTTTATGCTGTGCTGTCGGGAGTGTAATGTTAAGTGCTTCATTAATGATGATTTGTGCCATGGAAAAGTTTAAAATGGGCAGATCATGGCAAGGACCTGACATTATTTATTTTCACTCTTTGTATTAAACTCTGCAAAGAACATTTTAAGAGCAGTTTTGCTTCCACTTGGGGATGCCATAAGCAGTATTTCATATGCCATTGCCTCAGAGACAGCATTAACCAGGACAACAATAATAATGGCTGCGCACATTGCTAATAAATATTTGCATTTATTTGTAATAAAAGGGATGCATTTCACTGTGTGAAAGGAAGGAGATAAGTAGAGATGCTTGTCTCAATTTGGAATAAATGATAATTCCAGAAATTTTCTGCTTGAAGGGTTACGAAGTAATAATTGTAACCCAAGGACCCAGGCCCTGCAGAGTGTGGTACAGCAGAGCAGCAAACACAAACTGGGAGCTGGGAACTGCCCTAGGGAACAGGCTGGGGCTCCCCGGGTTTCCCTTCAGGTGAAAACAAGGGGATCTCACTTTAACTGGAGGTGGGGAGGGAGAGGAAGGAGCGGGAGGAAGGAGGGGATGCCTCAACACTCAGATGTGTTGATGGATTTAGGTCCTGACCTGGCTCTTGGTTTGGGTCCTGGGCTCGGGGTCCTGTCCAGCTTGTTTACTTGCCTGGAGAGTGAGCCAGGGGCAGAACTTGTGCTAAAATCCAGGTGGGATAAAATAGTCACAGCACAAATTAATGCAGGAAAACTGAAAGATCTTTTTAGCATTTCACTATCTATTTTTTCCAATCGCCACACTATATTAGAATACAAGAGGAAACAGAAGCTCATTTGCTAAGCAAAATTCTTTTTTGCTAAGACCAGCACAGGGTGGTATAATATGATTTCTTCGCTTAACTGCAATTTTTGCAACATGTCGAAAAACCATTAATTTGAAACAAATGAAAGGAAATGTATTTTTTTGTCTATTTGATATATAAATGGGCATTTTAATACAGCTAAAATTTCACATGACCTCATTTAAACACAGGTAACATCAAACTGTGGGTAATTTCATGTGTGTGCTTTGGCTCATTAGGACTGTATTTCTCTAGGGAGACTGAAGCTTAAGAATGTACATTAGGAAACTGAAGATTCTAAGCCCTTGTCTGTGGATTCCAGGGTGGCTTTTGGAAACAAATAATGAGAATAAGCTCCATTTCATAGTAAAAAAAAAACGTTAAAAATACAGTATGCCAAAAATCACTTTTAGGAGCAGTATTAAATAAGTTTGTAGGAAAGGAAAGGTCAAACATAGTATTAAAGGGCTCTGAATTAAATACCCTAGAGAAATTAAATTGTTAATAAAGACTCTTAGATCCCCTTTACAATTAACATTTCTTGGAACCTTGAAGAGGCCAGATTGCCTGTGCAATGTAAAATGTCACTGGAAAAATATTCATTTAATCAACATGGATTAAAATATATGAATCTTTGCCTGGTTCTACTCAGATGCAATAATTTTCCAGCACACAGCTGTAGCAGTCAGATATCAGCCTGGATGAGTTTGTGCTTAATAGTTCAATCATTCTTTGGTGTTCTTGTATGGGAAAAATCCAGACATTAGTTTTATAAAGCAATTTTTTTCAGAAATTACAACTCCCACAATAGAAATGAAAACAAAAATTAGATGTTAGGGGCCCTCACCAGTTTCAGTGACCAGACTACTGCTTATTTTAATATGTCTGGGAAAGAAAACCCCACACAAATGGGTTTATGACACAGGAATTATTTAGTACCGATTGTATTTAATTTTACACTTGATCAACAAGCAAAATTTAATTTGATAGCAGAGAAAGAGAGTGAAGAAGGGGATGACTATCACATGGGGAGGGAAGGGCCTCACGAGGAGAGGAGTCACCAGAATGGAAAAGGAAGGAGGAAAGTCCAGCTGGGAGAGCATGCCAGTGCTGGTGCCTGCTGGGATCCCTCCCATCTACCACCCCTCTCCTGAGCTGAAATAGATCAGCTTCTCACTCTCTCTGCAGGGTGCAGCAACCTTGACACGCTGGCACTCTGTGGCACGATGTGAAAAACAGTAAAAGAAAGGAATATGCTCATTCTAATTAGCAGGGGGAAAAAATAATGAAGAAGCAAAGATATTGTTGGGAACTAAATCTTGTCGGGGTGCAGGCTCACTTTGAGATTTGCCCAAGTAGCGCTATTCCCAACAAATCAAATTAACCTGAAGTCTTAATGTTTATATCCAGGATTGTGATGACCTCACACGAGCAACAACTTGCTGGCAGTATTAACAAGGGAAGAACTGATACTAAGAAATGTTGTCATTATAGTGCAAGAGTTCTATTGTCAGGACACTATAAGGGTTCCACATTGCTAGAGTTTCATACTGCCTTGATGCTTCTCATAGGCAGCTCCTCTAGACACTGACTCCTCCTTGTCCTCACAGTCACCAACTGACTCCAGTTCTTTTATAACACTCTTCTTATTGGCTACAGCTGCAGCCTGTTAACATCAGGCCTGCTCCTAATCCTTAATAATTAGCTCAGCTGCAACTCTTTAGGGGGTAAGATTACATTCTACACTACCTTTATTTACTTATGGTCTATCCCCCTACAAAGAAACTCCCAACACATTTAAAGCAACACAGATGTCATATGTCTACTCCCAGTTAGCAGTACAAGACGTTAGCAAGCTCAGTGATCAATTTTAAAAAGTTTTATAAATCCTGTATACATCCATTTGCCTTCTGAATAACGAAACTGCCTTGTGGGTTCATTTTGCCCTCCCATTTTCTCCACCTAAAAGCAGCACTTTGGGAGGCTCATTTCCATTACAGATGCTGTATGTGCATAAAAGGAGAGTGCCTGTGGCGAAAGCTCCATTTCAGATGTGCTCCCTGTGGAGTGCATTTTTTATCAAAACCCATTTCTGATAAAACATGCTATTTGAGCTGTTTTTCAGTTGTAAAGAATCTCATGCAAAACTGGTGCAGTTGGGCCATAGTATGCAAAGTCTGGGGTGTCCAAGACTTGGTGTATGAGTTGAAGCTGCAGCAGTGCTGGGTAAAGGTATGGGGTGCAGTCAGGACACTGCAAATCACAAGTACAGCTAGATGGAATTTTTCAAATTTAATACATTACTCTTTTGAAATGTATCTGTAGAGAAATCAAAATAATTTCTCAATATATGCTGAGTTTCAGCCTTCCACTTCTTCCCTTCTTCCCAAGTAAAAATGAAAATAATTTTGGATCTAGTTCTACCTAGTTTTTCCACCATAAACCTGTATCTGTTTTCAGATTTCAGATTGACCAACCTGTGGAAATCTCAGCAATTATATTTTCACAAATGAGGGAGCTGGGTAGATGAGGAAAATGCTTTCCAGGCCCACTTGGAAAAAAAGGCTGAAGTAAATATCCAGTTCATGTGAAGTATCTGAGGCTCCATACACAAAGAAAAGTGGATGCCTGTCCCAGAGGAAACATTTCAGGGACAGTTAATGCCTCATCACCTTGGTCATCAGAAACTCAACAAAACTGAAAAGCAATTAATCCTGTGGAAGCCACAATCCATTATTCTCATGACAGTAGAATCTAAACAAAAGACTTCCTGACTTCTGTGTCAAGTGATTGTAGAATCACAGAATGTTTTGGGTTGGAGGGGACCTTGAAGATCATCTGCTTCCAACCCTCCTGTCAAGGGCAGGGAAACCTTCCACTGGACCAGACCCAAGGCTCCATTAACCTGGCCTGGAACACCTCTAGGGATGGGGCATCCCCAACTCTGCCAGTGCCCCACCATGCTCTCAGTACAGAATTTCTTCCTAATATCTAATCTAAATCTACTCTCCTCTGCTTAAGACCATTCCCCCCTTGTCTCTCTTTCTCTTGTGGGCTCCCTTTAGGTACTGGAAGGAGCTCTAAGGTCTCCCTGGAGCCTTCTCTTCTTCAAGGTGAAAACCTGAACTCTCTCAGCCCATCTTCATAGGAGAGATGTTCTGTTCCTCTGATCATCTTCATGGCCTTTCTCAAGACCTCCTTCAAGATGTTCTTCCTGTGCTGGGATCCCAGAACTTCATGGATGACCCCAGGAGGGTCTCACCAGGCCAGAGGGGCTGAATCACCTCTCTTGACCCACTGCTGATGTGACACAGCCCAGGATACATTTGCCTTTCTGGGCTGTGAGTGCACATTGCTGGGTCATGCTGAGCTTCTTGTGAACCTTTGTCGCCTTCATTCAGGCAGTAATTATCAGTCTTAAAAATAGCTAGGCTTTCTTTGTTCTTATCAGTGACAGAGATGCTACCCCAGAGTCTCAGCACTCAGGATGAGTGGGAAGAAAGCAAGCAGCAGACAAGGCAGACAAAATTGGAAGTAATCATGCAAAAATATAGGGGATTGAGGGGGTGGAAGGGAGGGAGAAAATATCATCTTCATTTGAGAGGAAGAACTTGAAGAAACTGAGAAAGCATGACAAAGTACTAATGGTCACCAAATGTAGGTGTTGGTGCTTCTTCTATAAAAGGAGAAATTTTGGGAGCTGATCTTTATCTCACAGAATTGTTTAGAGAGAACAACGCCATAAAGGAAGGAAAAGCAATGTGCTGTGCTGTGGCCTAAATTGAGTATATATTTTTTTCCTTAAATTAAGATGGGGTATTTTTTGAATTTTTATTCCCTAATAAGGGAATGTCATGGTTCCCTGGCAAATATGAGTTCCTCTGTCCATGGTTCCTCTGTGAGGTCACATATATTTCATATATGTGAAATATGGGTTTGTTAGCATCAGTGATAATTTTGATAGATAGACTGAAACATTTTCAGTCATACATTAAAGAGAAGTTTATTAAAGTTTATTAAAGGAATTTTTCTTCCAATCTTTTTATTAGGTCAGCATAAATTCAGAAGTTTTTGGCAGTTTGAATAAAAAAGCCATATACTGTGTGAATCAAACTCATGTCCTCTTTCAAACACTGTGGTTTTTTCTTATGAAAAATATCTATATTTGTGAAGCCAGAATATTTTTGCATACTTTGCCTACAGAAAATGCAGGAAGTCGCACAGGTGCAGTAAATCAATATGCCACATCCATGAAATGACCATGTTTGGTATTTCGGTATTTTAGTTTGAACCAGGATTGCATTTTTGCCTCTGCTTGCTGCATCTCACATCAGAGATTTGTCGTGAAGGGTGCAAACAGATTCCTGGATGAAAGTGAACTGCAGACACTGCCCCGGTGGCTGTGTAAGGCACTTCAGCTGCTAATGAGCAATTAATGCACAAAGCCAGAGCAAAGCTGCTCTGGCAGAGCCCCCCCAGATTCCTGTGGTGCGTTTGACCTGGACTGCTGCAATCAGCAGATCTGCGTCAGCAGTCTTGGTGATGGGAACGGAGCAGAAGTGCCAGCACTCAGTGCTCCAGGCAGCACCAGCCCATGGGGATTAAAGTGCATTGCCCAGTCCTGGCTGGGGATGCCCAGCCTGTCCTGTTTGACATCTGGACCCACAGCCAGGGGCTGAGCCAAGGTGCAGCTCCAGAGCTCCCTGGCCTGGACACCTTGGGGACAGGGTGTTGGGTCTCTTATCTCCTTTCTCTATTGTCCTGATAGAGACTGCTTGTCCAGGAGTGCAGGCACAGCTGGAGAGGAAAAACTGCCCCTATGCTTGGACACTCAGAGGATGAGTTATTTGGGGTTTGTTTTTAATGTCTCCTGAGAGCCCAGTGGGTCAGTCTGCATGGTGCCTGTCTGACAAATAGAAAGCCCTGCTTCTGCTGCTTTTCAGAAGTCACATCTGCCTCAGAAAAATAGGATGTCTTCCCTGAATATACATTAACTATTCCTATAAACTCTGCTTTAAATTCAGGTTAAACAGATAATGCATGAGAAGCCATAAGTTACTGGTAATGTGTACAAGGATGTTGTACCTTCTTCAAGGCAAACACAAAATTAAGGAAAAATGGAGCAAGGAATAGAGAGAAGGGCCCAATTTATTAAAGTAACATTTTCTTTTTTTTCACTAAAAAAAATGTCTGCTTTCTCAGGTGTAAGGCCTCATTCCAAGGGCTTTATTTTTAATGAGAAGAAACCACCTTGAAAAAATGCACAGTAGTATATAACCACACTAGGCAGACAGCTTTGTTAAGTGATTTTTCCCTTCATAGATTTCTCAGGCATCTTAGACCATACATGTGAGCGATACAGCACATACAGGAAACATTTTCATTCTGGACACAGAGGTTGGAACACATATCACCATATAGACATTTGCACTCGTTAATAAAAGTACATGTATACTCACATGCACAGCCAAATAAGCTTCTGTCTTTTGCTATTCTGATTTGTGCACAGCTATAGAAGTATCAGTATCTATATCATTTTGCCCATCTATATTTCTTTCTATGAATGATAAATAATTAGTGGTGTAGCTATAAAGCTTATGTATTTCTAGCCAATGACACCTTCAAGGTTCCTCTGCTGCCTACTGCTTGACCTTGGTTTAAAAGCACACAGAATGGAAACCTTGAAACCAAGATCAGCAGGATTCATTCTGACAGAAAACAGATGCAGCACAATGGAGAAAAATACACATTTAATTTTAATCCTTCTTTTTTTTTTTTTTTAACAGCCTATTATCAGTTCTTAAAAAAAATCCTAAGGTACAGACTGTCCTTCACACAAGTATCATACATTTAATACTCCAATCAAGTTTTGATTGGATAACATTGTGACTACAATCACTAGCAATGTCTACATTATTCCTCCCTTTGGGCAGGGTAGCAGGAGAACAATGTGGAAGTCACATAACAAAGGGCTGTGGCCTTAAAATGACCCTTCTTAATGGAAGATTCCTGACTCCATAGAAGTACAATAAGAGGCATTTTGTTTCATGATATTTGGACAGGAAGGTTACAAGACTGCAATGTAGATAGATGACACACAGTGATGTGGCCTTAAGGATACTGCTTTTGTCTTACATTACTTTCCAGTTTTATGTTCTGGCTCAAGCCACCTAATCTTACGTAGGGCTTAATGAGCTCCTTGTTTTCTGAAGGGGAATGAAGACAATTATCTTTACAAAGTGGGGAACAGTGAGATCATGTCATGTGTCACTGGTGTGGGTCCATGGAAGGGACAAACCCCTGCCTGGCTCTCCAGCTGCATTGTCCATGGGAAATGATGGCTGAAGAGAGAGAAATCTGCTGAAGTCTTCCCACTAGAATGACTGCTTGCCACTGCATTGTTTGGTGCTTGTATAGACAAAAAAATATAAACCTTTGCTGATATTGGTTGTTAATTTGGTGCTTTTATTAGGAAGAAAAGATAAACTTTTGCTGCTGTTTTTGGCAAAATAAAAATGAAGGGGTGCTTAGATAATGAAAAGAGGCAGATTGTGTATTCTGGACTGCTCAAGCTGTTGGTGACTAAAGAAGGAATGTCTTAATACTGCTAAAGCATAAGGAAAAAGAATATAGGACAGTGTTCATAAAGAAAGCAGCAATACTTAAAAGAAAAATTAACTTAGAATAGTGCTAAAAAGGACTGGCATTGTATCTGAGTGGAAAAAGGGATGCATTCTAAAAGGATAGAAAAAGATTCTTATAATTGTTGTGGGAACAACTGGCAGACAGTGTACATGTCCAGAGTCCATTCTTCATCGGAGTATGTGGGTATGGTTTGTAAAGACAAGAAGATCTTGAAGATGATGTGTGTAATTTAAAGAATCACAGAGTGAATGTTTGAATTTTGGAAGCACACGAAAATTAATGACAATTAATTGACCTATTACTTTGGTTTGGAATTTTCTTTGTCTTACAAAAGTCTTACAATTAAGCACATAAATTAATTACAATTACAAATGCTTGAAGACACAATATAACAACAACTCTTGAGCCAACTTTGACAAAGCAAAAGATGGCTAACAAATTGGAAAAGGGGAGGAATGAATTGTTGTGACAATTGAATCTTTCTGTCATGCCACAAGAATTTCTGCAACAGAAAGGACTATTCCTTTCTTTTTCATGAGCATTATAAAATCTAGTAACACATGACTCAGGCTGCCTCAATTTGTGAAAATAGAACTGTTTTCCAGTGCACATGCACAGACTTTTACTAGTTTCATGTAGAAGGTTAAAGATTGTTAGAGAATTTCTGAAATGGTGCCATTCTGTAAATTACATAAAAGCAGCAAGAAGACATCCAGAGGTTTCTTCATCACACATTAAGTATCACACCATCCTCTTTTCTGTAATGGCCATCTTTATGGACCTCAAATCACCAATGTGGTTTCTTCCCAAGCCCTTTTCCAATGTTTCTATTTATCCAATTTGCTTCTACTCTGATGATGCTCTCAGTCCTGTAATTAGGCCCTGCAAAGGCAGGAATTGCCTGTTGTTTCAAGCCTCCTTCTGCTGTTTTCAGGCATCACCATGTCATGGCTGGCCTCACAGTTCAGCACAGAACAAACTTCTCTTTTTCACTTTTAATAGGAGATTCATTCTTCATTTCTTTAGGGATCACTGCCCTCAGGTATAGCTAGACAGTCTTTGTCATGCTGATTTAGTAAGCTCTTTTTCATCTTTGCTTCCCTTTCTCAGTGCACACATACTCAATACATTCATATATCCATACTTGGATACATCAGAAGCTCCAAAATGTTTGATTGTAAAGCTAAGTAAAATATAGGCAAGAAAGTGCTTTATTTATTCTGGGAATACAATTATATATAGTTGAATAGGAGACTCTCCTGTATAACTACACGCAGCTTTTTTTTTTCCTTTTCTATTTTCTTCTTTATAAAATTGAACTTTTCTGTAGGAAACTGTGCTGGTGATAATGAGAGCTCTAAGAACAAAATGTCTGATAATTACAAGAAGCAAGATGGATAGAAGAATAAAGACACTGAAAGAAAGGCAGAAAAAATCCTGGAAACTGCACACAGGCCTGGGAGCATATTATTGAATCTGAACCATAAACTTTATTTATGTAATTTTATCAATTACACCTAATTACAAGAGTGAATGCTGGCAGAGACAGAAAATTTTCATGCTTGCATTTCTCTCTTCTTATTTCTTTTTATTGTTAAACAATTTAAATTAATGTTTAGTTAAGATCATTTAATCTATAAAATCATAAATTCCCTATAGCATGTTTTGGAAGGCAAAATAAGCTGCTAACCTGAGAGATGAGTAAGAGGAGCCTGAGGTATTTTTATCAAAGCAGCCTAAGAAATGGAGCATTGCAGACCTCAGCTGAGACAGTGCAATTGAAGGGAAAGTCAATTGATCACAGGAAGAGAAGGACAAATTTCAACAGTTTTTTGTCATTTAGACTTCTAAATTATTGTGTGGGATTCACAGTTTTAAGGAAAGGTTAAAGCAAGAGACTTTATAGTGCAAGAACAAATATCTCTTGGGGATGCATTGCTGTTCCTCTGACCAGTTTTCCACCCTTAGGCTGCTGGAACAAGAGCTGGGGACCAGTGTCCTCAGCTGCCATGCTGGGTAGGATGTGCCATTGCTTCCTACTGCACTGAAACACCATTAATTGGGTAGCAAGGGATGTATTTCACTCTTCAAAACAATGAAACCAGGTAGAGATGATGTTTTGGGGTTTTTTACATGAACTGACCTTCACAGGCTTATGCACTTGGCAAAACCTTTGCTTTATATTTTAGTTTTAGAATGATTCTTTAAGCTGCTTGCTCACAAGTAGAAATTTCCCATTGGAAGCTTCTGTTCTTTTTGAAGAACTATTAATGAATGGGCCAGGTGTCATTTTCTTATCTTTTGAAGTGGGGTATCTCAAGGAGTCTGGTTCAGGTTTAAATTAACCTGAAGTTCTTGCAGGCAAGCACAAAGCACTGATACTTCTATGAATAAAGAGAACTATATAAATAAAGAGAGGACAATTATTCATATACTCTGAAATGTATACTGATCACTGAGAAATAAGAAATGAACTTCAGAATATTGAAATACATAGGACACACTGTCTTAATTAGATTTCTGTATCAATTTTGAGCTTAGAAAAACATCAAAAGGCTTGATTCAAAAGGAAAAAAAACAATACCTTGATTTTCTAAGTAACAGCTGACAGTTTAATTTTACTGCCATCTTCTAGGTTGTAATTTGGCAACAGTTTTTTTTTAATATATTTTAAATGAGGTTCTATAATAAATCCTACATTACACTGAAATAAATAAGGTTTTAACTTTGGCTTTGTTCAAGATCTTAGGTCAGAAATAGAATTTTTTTATGATTTATCTTGAAATTAATATATCCAAGCTACTGTTTAAGCATTAAAACTATCTTTCCTTCCCTAATAATGTGATTTATGTAATATCTGAAAATATGGAGCAAAGCATGAGGTTCCTGCTTATCAGCTGAGTTAAGCAGTTCAGCAAGTTAGACTTCAAGCATTTAGGAATTTTTAAGATATGAACAACTTGAATCTACACTTCCTGGCCAATATGTATATCTGGACTTGGCCATACTTTACTGACAGTGCAGGCAGCTGCCTCCCTTGTCAGTGCTCACCTCCAACCAGGTAACAGAATGACCTGGATCTGGGAATCCACAGTTACCCATAGCATTACAGGTATCCTACATTTGCACAATAATCATAAGTCACTTTGGGCAGTCCATTTGCAGAAGGTGACTGCCTTGCTCTCCAGACTGAAATCTCTATTCTCTCAGCCTTGTGACTCATAATGCACCTTTAGTCATACTTTAACCTTCAGCATTGCATTCTCTGTCACATTTTATTGCTTAATACATGCTGTTGAGCACAGCAACATCACAACACCAGAGAAACCCCAGTGCCTTCTGCATGAAAAACAACTTCACTCAGCTTTTTAATAAGAGTTCCTTTTAATTTGAATGCTTAATATGAACGTTCCCCTTTGATATAAATGTTGCATTCATGCCCTTGACATACTTGCTCAATAATAATAGCAACAATACTGTCTGTATAAAAAAGGGTAAAATGGATATTTTTTCCCATATTATAAAACCATGTTGGTTCACTGGGTTTCATCTCATTAGACTTGATACTTTTTTTTTTTTGGGGGTCAATTGAGCTATAAAACACAATAGATTTGGGGATATGTCAGGAATGACTTGAATCTCTTTATATTCAATGACACCTTCCTTACCTTTTTGTATTTTATTTGGGATATAATGAAATAACAGTAACTGGGGAGAGGTAAAGGAGCCCCAAAATGCAGTTGGTATTTCAGATGTGGGAATAATTTATTCTATGACTTTACAAACCATATGGATTTACAAACCTACATTCTATGGCAAACAAAAGGTCCTGGGCTTTTTCAACAAAGAGAAGCTATTGAGCAATATGTTATGGAGTTGATAATCCTTACCAGTCAAATATCATAATAAAAAGATAATGGGATTTTACCTGATATAGTCATTAGAGGCAATTTTTTTTTTCCATTTGTCATTCAGTTGTTTTCACCCTTTCCTCAATGTTCACCTCAACCAGGATTCCACTCAGATTTCAGAACCTGCTTGTAAGGATTTAAGGAAACTAATTGGAAAACCTCCTTTATGGAGAAGTGTATGAAAGTTTATGGAAGTGAAGAGGTGATCAGCTTTACTCACATCCTTGTGAGGGACAGTGAGAGACTGAGTGGGATATTAGCAAACAGGCTGATCTCTGCAACTGTGGCAAATGAAAAGCATCATTAAATTCTCTAGCTTTTGCTTCATTAATAGCTACTACTTGCTATGACCTTATTTTCCCACCACAATAAGCAGGAATGGGAGCTTGGCCAAACCTCTGGAGAAGTGGGCTGTGGTGTGGGGGCATGGAGCACACTGATTCCCCTTGGGTCAGCAGGCAGAGGCAGCTCCCTTACCTGCATTTGTTTGCACTGCTGTTTCCTCCAAATGAGGGGATTTGGAGGAAAGGAGTGGTGGCATGAAGAATTTATTTCCTGCCAAGTCATTCCAGTTGCATGGTAGCTTAAAGCAGTCCCCAGCCATAAGAGTGAAACCGCAGGGGCTGACAGGCACTGCTCCTTCCCTCTTAACATGGGCTGCAGCACCACTGCATGTGCCCAAACTGAGTTCCTCATAACCTCCTTAGCAGCCCTTCAATTAACTAGAAAATTTGCAAATAGCTTTCTAAGCTTTAATCTGCTTGCTTTCATCCTTTTCCTGCCACTTTGATGAATTGCCAGACAGGATAAGCAAGTGGCAAGACAAATACTTTCAGAGGTGGGAAAGTGTCAGGTTCACAGTGCAGAAAATGCATGTCCCCCAGTGATGGAGTCTAAATTTTAATTTAGCAACTCTTATTTCTGGGAAAGAGTAAAAGGATATCACGTTTCATCCAGTCTACTGGATGTATTTAAATTAGCATTCTAATTTAGATCAGGAGTAAACTCTTGAAACTCTGCACTCAGAGGGTGAATGTCAAGTCTCCAGCTGGAATGGCTTCCCTCTAGGGATTGGTTTCTGTTGCCCTGTCTGACCTGCAGTGTGGCTGTAAACAGGCACAACAACTGAGAATCTCAAAGCTCAGACAGAGCAAGCAGTTCTTGCTGATGCTGCAAGGGAGCTGCTTAGCTCTGCTCATGTATTGTTCTGGTTTGAAAGCAAAACCAGTGAGGGACTCCGAGTCCGAAATAAAATTTATTAGGAAAAGTAACAAAATACGTGCACTAATACAAAAGAAAAACCACTGACAGAGTCAGAATACAACCTAACACCCTGCTAGTTAGGGTGGTGGTAGCAGTCCAGATGAAATGGTCTTGTTGAAGTGGAGATTCCATAGAAAACATCTGGTAGCTCTTGTGTTCTGGAAACCAGTGGGTAAGAAAGGGCTGCCTGTTCTGTCCCAAAGCCCAGATTATATCCAGGTGGGGATGCTGAGCTCCTCCCCTGGGCAGAGCATCTCTCAATGGGCTGAAACCGTTCCGAGTCATGCAGTGGTCCTTGATTACCCATTGAACAGAAATGGCTCCTGAGTTATCTCTGAGTCATTGGCAAGGCATTGATGGGCCCATTAACAGGAGATAAGGAAAACAATGCCCCTCCTGGTTTCAGCAGCTCTTGAGGATGGGAATAGAATACATCTTTACATTGTAACCTTGGACATGTTTATGTACATATTATTTATCCTCAGGCTGGAACTGCTTCTAGCAAAGGCAGACTTTAGTAAGACAAAGAAAATTCCAAACCAAAGGGATAATTCAAGATTCCTTCATGGGGAAAACAATCTGCTTTTCTTTCCACATTTGGAACCAGGCGCATTGCTACCAGTGGGACAGAAGGGCCTGTGCTGTTTTCTAGCTGTGTCCAAAGACTGCACATAGGCACCAAAAAAAAGTTCACTGGTAGTGCCAAGAGCAGCTTCTATTTTCTTACTAACCTTGGAAGACTCCTTCGTGAAATCTGAGCTAATTCCAGGCTGCCTTTTTTAATTTTTTTTTTATCTTAAATCAAAATAACGTAAACAAATTTACAGTAGAAATTACAAAATATCAGTTTCCTCTGAGTATGTTTAATGAGGCAAATGGCTACTCTATGCAAGAATTTTATCTACATGCATCCTGAGAAGGTGGTAACAAAGTCAGCCTGCATGTCTTGAGCCATCAAGGAGGAGATTGCACAAAGTAGGTCCAGCTCCTCTTTAGACCCACAAGATGTGAGTGCTCAGCACCTTCTGAAATCCAGAGGGAATATACCAATGTGCATCAGACTTCTGCCTAATTTACTAATATGTAAAGTGACTCTAGAATTCTTTCCAAAATCTGCTTTTGAAGGCTTAATATTCAAGGCTGAAAAGGATTTTGTGTTTTTTTTAAACCTGACATTCATTAAGGTGAAAAATAGTAAAACAAACACTAAACATTAAATGAGGATATAGTAAATGTTATTTTATTCAAAGTTTCACCTTGGAGAAAAGCAACAGTCTCCTCAAATCATACAAGACTTGCAAATATTGGAAAATAGAATAAGAGAGAACTTGTAAAAATCATGCAGATCTACTATTTCACCACATGTGCCCCTAATTAAACAGAGGGAGGTAGAAATTAAGAGTATTTTTTTCCTCTTCTAGTGTTAAACGAAGACAGAAGACAAATAATATTGAACTGGATAAGAAATAATTATCTCTGTAATCCTAAAAATGTCCACTACAATGCCATCAGACACTGTAGCTCCAATAAAGAATTATTTGGAAATATAAACCTATTTTCTTTTAATTCTATGGGATTTTTCTAAAAGTGGAAGTATTTTGATACTATTTAATGTAGTTCAGTGAAGAGTTAGTCTTTTTTGATAGATGTTTCAGGGGATTTAAAGCTATCCAAACATTGATCTTTCATATGATGCATCATTAGCAGAACTAAAATTTCTACAAGGTTTTGGAGCACAGTAGCAGAAATGAAGCAGCTGGTTTCAGACAGAAACTGTACATTTCCCATCTCTATTATTCATAAGGTTGCTTGCTGGAACAGAAATGTTATCCTTTCTGGTGAAGGGGATAACACTCACATTAAACCCATACTTACATTGTTTCCTGGATCAAGACTGTCACTGGGATTCTTGATTTTCAGCAAAAGATTATTTTTCAGAGGCACACGGGGATTCAGTGAAATGGTATTGACTTTGTAGCAGCTGTATTTATTTAAAAAAATGCTGCTAAATTATTTTGTCATCTGTGAAAAATAAAATCAAGAAACTTCCCCCAAAAGCCTTTTTCTCAGTAGCCCTAAGTTCTGTGATTTGAAACAGGGCTTCAATAATGTACTCAGCACAGAAAGTTCCGAGTATTCCACTGGAAATTGATAAAATAATTTAAAGATTCCTGTTAAACAATGAGATTTTTAAAGATGCAAAGAGGATTCAAGCCCAGTTTATGAGGCTGAGGAGAAACTTGTGAAAGAAAATGCTAACTACGTAACTGTCTTTTTATAGTTGGAATAGTCTCCTGACTCTTAAATAATTTCTTGCACATCACCCTGCTCATGACAGAGGAGAGAGGAAGGAGAGGGAGCTAGCTGATTCCTTCCTTTCTCTGGAACTGTCTCACTGCACAATCCTAAAATAAACTAAGATGCAAGGGACCTCTGCAGAGCTCCTGGCCCAGGCTCCTGACTGGAGCAGCTGATTTTGGTGTCAGACCTGTCTGCCCAGGCTTGGCCACCCTGTCCTGGGCTACAGCAGCACCAGAGAAGGGGCTGACCCCGGCCCCTCCTAACAACAGTCCCAGGCTGTGGCTGAAGAAAACTCTCACAAAATTTTTATCCCCTTGCCGCAAAGGATCAGGGAAATCTGAGCCCACTTCTCTCTCCCTGTGAGGGTCTGTCCGAATTTTCCCTCATCTGCTTCACGATCGTCATTTGAGGACCACTGAAGAGAAGGCCTCCTCTGTCTTCTCTGTAGGAGAAAGTTACACAGGCCACGGGGCTCGAGACCCGAGCCCAGTGCTGAGCTATTGTTCACAGGTGTGATGCTGTATGCTACACTGAGCCCAGTGAGAAGAGGAAGGGGCCACTGTGCCCTTTTTGCAACAACAGCCTTGGAGGCTGTCCCACCTCTCGGCCTTGCTGGACTTCTCCTGAGTTTCGGGTGGTCCCCCACAGAAGACGCCTCTCACTCGATTGCAACCACTGTGAGAGACAGACTGGGATGTAAGAAGCCTCTCCATTAAAAACCAGGATGTGAAAAGGCCCCCTCACTCTTTCCAAGGACTGAGACTGAAACCCCCAGCCCAGGGGAGGTGTGAGGGGGAGGCAAGCTGACCAAACCGAGATGTTTGCCTGCAGGTTGTGACCCCTGGACTGCTGAGAACACGGACTACCTGTTACATCTATTCCTTATTGTATCTGTTTCCCCCCCCTCACAATTTTCAGTAGAATTATCTCAATAAAAACCTCTGGTTAGCTAGAGATTTTGAGATCTCCCCTACGTAACAGGCGGATCCTCGACTGGACCGGACCAAAGGACTTTGTCTCTATGTTTGGTAGCTATATCCCCCTCTTTCTCTCTCTCTTTTCTCTCTCTTTCTCTATCTTTTTCTCTCCCTTAATCCCTCTATCACATTTTGCTGTGGTCATTCAATAAAGTGCATTTGTTTGATTATTACTGCAAACCCCCTGTGCCGTCGGTTCTTTTTGCACCCTGAGATCAATCCACGAACCATCACGAATCCCGTTCGTAAGGACGGATCCTGACACTCCCCAACAGCTTCATGTGGGATATTTCCCTGCCTCTCTGGTCATGTGAAACAGAGATTGGGAGCTCCCCCTCCTCTTCCCATCCAATGCAGGAGACCCTGTCCTGCCATCACACAGATCCATTCTTGCAAGCTCAGGTAGCATGGTTTGAAGAGGCAAAAATTGGAATTTTCAAGGCAGTTGTGTCAGTAGGACATCTCAGGGAGTCACACTTCTGCTACAAAAAATACATTTAAAAAATATAGCTACTTTTCCTCAAAATTCATGGCTTTACTGTGCTGCTTTTCTAAGCCACAGACACCAATATAACTGCAACTGCCTTCTGCCAGGGAAAGAGAACCCAAAATAGCTTCTCCAAGATAAACAAGACAATTTCTTCTACAAAAATAATGCCTACACCAAAAATTACACTGATGTAACTGTACAGATGGAGCAGTAAGATTCCTCAAGATTGATTTTTCCCTTTCAAGTCTGGCTGCCTGAAGTTAGATCTCTCAATCTATTTTCTGGCATGTAGACAAGTGATCTGATTTTCATGAGTGCTCAGCACTAGGCAGATTCCCAGAAAACAGTTTACTTTTCAGTAACTAATGCCACTTTTAGAAACACTGAAAGACAGACAAATCTGGGTTGAAGGGTTTCCTGCAACTATTTATATATTGTATTTTTATTTTTTGGTTCATCTTGCCTAAAAATAGAACAAGTGCTACCAATTTAATTAATTTTAATTCCCTGAAATAAAATTAAAAAAAAAAAAACAAAATCCCTTGCTTAAACAGCATCTCACATTATGAGTCTTCACTTATGAGCCTCTGGGAAATGGTACAAGCAAAATGACATTCCTATCCCATGTGATCCATGATTCCTCCAAGGGAAGAAAGTGGAGACCACAGATAACACATTCTCTCTTTCTAGTTTTTGTAGACATTATTTAGCACTGCGTACAACTTTTTGTTCAAGTATTTATAAATGTCTTCAATGATCTTTAAAGAAGAATGCTTTGAAATGAAAAATATGATTACTATGGTTAGGTAACGGAGGAAAAAACTAACAATCACAGAAGAAGAAGAGCGGGATCTGTGGATTGCTGGTTGTTAATTAACCAGAACACACGTGTGTGCACGCTGTCTCAGGAAGCACAGGCCAGGAGGAGCAGTGCTGTGGGGTGTGCTGCCTTCTGCCTTCTCTCCTGCTGTGGGGCAGATCAGGGCAGCTGCTGTGGGAAGGGAAGCTCAGACTCTTTTCTGAGAGGAGCAATGGGTGATGCATGTGGTTGGGATCACCAATTTGCTCTTCACTTGCTAATGTGACACTGTTAATACACATTGCCCTTCATTTAGGACTTCTGGCTCTATCACAGCCTAGTCCTAATAAAATATGAAACAGCTCATTGTAGATTTTTACTTCACAGGGATTTTTGGAATGGCACATCCGTATCTTTTTATGTCACTTTAGTTGGTGATGTTTGAACACAATGAAGTCTGCCTGCCTGCTGTAGTTAGCATTTGTAGTAGGGGTTTTTTAAAGTCATTTCTGTCCTTGTTCCTGTTGTTTAGTGTCCTTGAGCTTAGCTTTAATCTTAAATAAAAGCACAAGAAATGCTATGTTTTCAAAGGCACAGCTGAAAAGCCATTGACAACAAATATTTGTAATATTTTTATTCCACTTTAATAAACTCTTCTACTTGTTAGGAGCTCTGATTCGACCAAGTTAACAAGGTTATCAGTTATATGTCTATTGTCTTGTCCTGGCTTCCTCGGCTGAGCTGCTGCAGCAAACAATGCAGGAGTGATGCTTTGTTCGAGCAGCAGGATGGAGGCAGCAGGGAGGGGCAGGGGCAGCCAAGGCAGGAGCTGCTCCTGAGGCCAGGATTAATCAGCCTCTGGCTCTGGGGGCTCTGGGCAGCCCCCAGGGGCTGTGACAGCCCGGGGTTCACCTCTGGGAATCTGCAAAGCATCCTCACACCAACACACAAGCAAGCAGGACACTGCAGGCATGAGTTATCCATGCTGACACGTGCTAGAGACTTTGGAAGAGAGGTAATTAAAAACATTTTAAGGGATTAAATCTATGCATTTACCTTAAAAATACATTTCCACTCAACCTATGGCAGAGTGCCTAAGTTATAGGAATAACTGTTTAAATTACCAGTAAAAAGGCAAGATCAATGCTTGCTCCCTTTTCTGCTCTTCTGTGTAAATGCCAGGTGCATTCAGCTTTCCCCTAAGTACTGTCATAAATTTGCTGTCTCCCCGCTGGCATAATTAATATATGCAACTGTTGCTATCTAAAGAACAGAGGGTGCCAGGGCAGCAGCTGCACAGTTGGAGAGCTCACATTAGCACCATGCCAATTGGCTGGCAATTCTAATCACTTTTGTACTGTCATGATTCTTTGAGAAGCAGAAAAAATATTAGCTCCTGCTACAGAACCAGTTGGTCAAATGGAAGTAACAGGAGCACCTCATGTGGGTACTGCAGGATTTACAGCACAGTTCAAGATTCAGTTTTTCCTGGAATTGTATGTGGAAAGTACATCAGACATTATGGAAAACTTTGACACTCTTTTCCCTTCTTCTTCCTGCTCCCAGCACCTTTCAGTGTTACTGTTTATACTCCTACCAATAACTAGTGATTGGTTACCAATAACTAGTGATTGGCTGGAGACATCAGGGAATGCCTTGAAATAATTTTAGAGGTTTTATTCAACACCAGTAAAGAATAAAATCTGAGGTGTTTCTTTGAACTTTTAATAACTGAATGATAAGAAAAATCACTCTGCTCAGTTCTCTACTGACAATTAAGTTGTGGCCAGCATCCTGCTTCTGGACAGCATGGCTCAAAAATTGTATTCAAACACGATCTCAGCTATTACATACCCAAATTACTGCTGTCTGTATGAAAGCATCCTGCTGGCCAGGGCCAGCAGCAGCATAACTCAAACTGTGTGTGAAGCCATCACTTCCAGCAGTGTTTTAGCAGGTGTGAGCACAGTGCCAGGCCCCAGGATCTTCTCCCATAAAGGTGTGTGCCTTCAGCCATGTCTCCAGCACTGCACCCTCCACCTACATCCCCCATTTCTTCTCCTCCTGTGGCTGCCCCTCACCCTTGCAGTGTCTGCCCAGCCCTGTGTGCTCCTCAGCTCCTCTTACACTTTCTTATTCATGTGCTGATTGCCCACAAGTTACCAGCATGTTTCTTCACTGTCCTCATTTTCTAAATGATCTCAATGCCTTTTGTAAATGCTTTTTCCAAGGGATGCTGCATTATGGAAACCATGGGCACAGGGAATATTTCTCTCTCTGTTCTGGGGTGCCCTGACCCCCAGGAGAGCACTGACTTTGACCCTCATTCATGGAGAAAGCTTCCTGGACTTCAAGATAAACTAGAATCCAAAAGTGTGAAATAGATTATAGAGAGTAGTGTCGGTGTGTCACTTGATGAGAAATTTAGGTTTTGGGATTTTTAGTATGTTGTGGATGGAAGCAAGATGGAGGGCACAGGGTGTGGTCCTGGGTTTCTTCTTCGTGCTTCTTCTTCCTTCTTCTCCATGGGTTTGGGTGGCATTTTGTAATTGGGCAGAAAAGTGCCCATTGCAGCTCTGTGGGATCAGTTACTGGGTTAAAAGGGAAAATAATCTAGGTGTCAGTTCTTCATTGGATAGTTTAATCTTGAAAGACCTTGTAACAAGAGATTGTTGGCCATTTTGTGCCTGCTAATGAAAAGCTGACGGACTCACAGCAGTGAGAATGTTTTACTGATAAGAAATAATAAACACCTGAGTCCAAAGATGAACTACTGTCCCACTGCCTTCAATCCAGACCCAGAGAAACCAACACTGCCTCAGATTCAACTTGTGGCTGCTGAATTCTTCGCATGCACCATGGTTCCTTACCCATCTTAACTCAATCAGATCACACCCAGCCTCTTATGCCACTGGCTTCACTTAGGAGAAAATTCCAAACCAGTGCAACAAAAACACCCCGATGTTTTATTTCAGTGGGATGCCTTCAGAAGGATGCAGCCTGGGAGGGACAGGGAGTGTGGAACAGCATTGCTTCCTGCAGCTCTTTGTGTGTGCCTATGCACCTCAGAGCTGCTGTCACAGCATCCAAACTCACAACTACCAGCGATTTACCAAAATAAAACACTCAGTTGCCTTCAAATCCAGGGGTAGATGGGGTACTCAACACCCTTTATGCTCCTCTGTTGTGGGGAGCCAGTGCTGGAGGCCAAAGGTGGAGAGAAGCCAAGAGAAAGGATGGTGGATTCCTGCCTATCCCCTTCTCTCCCCACACCTGAGAAAGAGGCAGCAGCTCTGAAACACTTCATGTCCTCTCCAGGTGTGCCCCTTGCTAGGACAAAAGCTTGTCCAGTTAGTATTTAAAAAAAGCCTGCTGTAAAATGCTAATGAGGGCACTTCCAGACCTCTTTGTTGGGTAGTAAAAAATAGTGTATGTGTACCATGGTGTATGTGTACCATGGACGAGAACAGATTCATAATTTCAAAAAAAATCCTTGGCTCCAGACAAAGCCTTGCTGGGTCACAATCATTTCAGGCCACTGCAGTAAAGTATTTAACTGAGGATATTTGATGTTGCTTGCTTCCTAGTACTTCAAAATCACTTTAACTTTCAGGTTAAATACAAACAGGGCATGCATTGTTCATTACAACAAGCATATGTTACTAGAATTCATAGAGAGTCAAATGAGACTCTTTCAAAGAGAAATGTCAGGGGATCCAGAAGGGTTTTTGTCTGTATTTTTCTTCTCAATGCTGGTTTTCATCAGAACTTCACTCTTGGCAGTTTTCTTTGTGCCAGTAAAGTTTCAGTGAACAGAGCTGAAAACAACTCACATGGGGACTTCACTCAAATGTCTGATCCCTACAGGAGCAGGTAACCAGGTCCAGACTTTGTGGTGCAGGAAGCAGTGATCTACACAAAGGGCACCAGATGCCTCAGCAGAGCCTTTGAGTCTCCAGATCCTTTGAGGATTTTATTTTCAAAATGCTGTTGTGAGAGAAACATTTCAGTAACAGACACACAGGTGACTAATTCACCACTGTGCTGTACAGAGACATCTCAGTCTTCTGGGTTCCACAGGCTGAAATCCCTCTTGAATAGCTGCACTTATAACCTTTCAAATCAAACACTGTGGCATCCCCTACAACCCCTGAGACGTGTCCCCACACCGTCCCTCCCCACCTCCCCCCCCCCAAAAAAAAAAAACAACCAAAAAGCCAACTCAAAACCCCAAAGGACAAAAAAATCCAAAACCAAACTCTGCAAAACAGAGAGAAAGAGAGGGAGAATTAATGTTTCACATGGGGAACTCCTGGCTAGCACCAGACCATCAAAAATGTTCTGGGGACAGACGGTTCTGGGGAAAAATTCAGTGTGAGTCAGGAATGCCATGCTGTGAGAAAGGCATACTACAAATTAGGATGCATAAACAAGGCTATTGTATTTAAGGCTTGTCAAAGGCTGTTCCTCCTTTGCTCAGCATAGTGGAGTCTTGGCTGAACCAACTCTGGACACTGTGCAAAGTATAGAGAGTGTGCACAAAAGGGTAACAGAATGATCAAAGTGATTCTTACATTCCTGGTAGCAAGTGTGAGGCGTATTCTCCATTCTGGAAACAACAAGCACTGTCTGAAATTTCCATAACAAAAGATGAAAATAGAGGATGGAGAACTGTGTACCAATAAAGCAAATTGTTTTGGCAAGTCAAGGGAATTCCATCCATGTAGCATTTTAAGAGCAAGATAGCTCTGGTAGAAATTATATATACAGCTTTGGTTTCCTCAGGCAGAAGAGGAAATCTGTGTAATTCCCATTTTCCATAAGTTTGACTCAACAAACTTCCAGGTGAAAGGGAACAAGTCATGATTTTTGAAATCTGCTTCTCATGTTCATCTGAGACTGGAAAGGGAAGTGGCTGGGACTTTACTGGAGTGAGTTTTTAGTTTTCAGCTAGACACTGTCCAACACAGGGGGTTTTTTGAGCATGTCCTCAAGTAACTTCTATGTTCCTGTGAATAAGTATCCATGAAAGCTCTTAGGTTCAGGTGGTCTCAGAAGTGAGTCGAAAGCAAGCAGGAATTTTGGAGGTATGAACTTTGGATGCTGTTACTTAGCAGAATTTTGGTTTCCCTGCATCCTTTAGAGGAAAGCCTTTCTTGGAAAGATGGTGGGGAAGAAGGAAGAGCCAGGGAACACCACAGGCTGCTCAGCCTGTCCTAAGTCTCTGGGGTACCAATATTTTTGGAAGTCACTTCCAGCCACATGAAACATGAAGGTGGATTTGATAAGGGCAGATTATGCCTGACTAACCTGATTTGTCATAGTGGATGTTTACCTTGCCTTTAGCAAGACTTTCGCCAGGATCTCCTATAATATCCTTAAACTGGTGAGTCATGGGTTGGATAGTGAGTTGCAAATTGTCTGGGCTGTTGGGCTAAAACTGGGATGATCAGCAGGGCAGAGTCCAGCCAGCAGCAGGGCAGCATCTGTGACCCTTGAGGTTCATAATCTCCATCCTTGGAGAGATGTAGAAGTGCAACAGGAGCCACCTGCTGTAACCACACCTCCTTCAAGCAGCAGGTTGGGCCTCTTGTGGTCCCTTGCAACCCACAGGGCCCTGTGCAAAACCCTGGGCTGGAGTTTCCTCAGACAGTGTGCTGAACACAGAGGGCTGTGTTGTAGATCAGGATGAGTAAAGGGCACTTATAGCAAATCCTTCTATTTGAATGAAAACTCAATTTAAATTAATTTAAATGGCCAGGCTATTGGGGATTGAGATGTTTTCCAGTGTCAAGACTGTGGTCTTGTAGGGTCAGTGAGGAGGGAATCTACAGAAAATCCTGGTGGTACATCAATCTTCCTGGCAGCTCACCCTCCTATCTGCTCCCTAGCTGTTTGCCTGGGAGGTGTGAGAAGAGATCTCTGACAGTAGGTGTTTTCCTTTGATGTTTGATCAGGTCTCCTTGAAATCCTTAGCCTTTTCTCTCCTGGGAGCATGTTGGTGTGCATCCTGTTTTGCAGGAGGCAGTATAAGCCTGCTGAATGTGAGCCTCTCCCTGCTTTCCTTCCATTATGGAACCAGGAATGTGTGAGTCTACAATTTATTTAATACTATTACATATGTTTCACAAAAAAGTTTGGCAGATTTGTCACAGCTAAACTACCTTTCCCCAGGATTCAGCAGAGATAAAATGTATCTTGTGCTTGAAAGACGTTTTAATTTGAATCACAAATTCTTTTGTGCCTGATTTATCAGCAGAGTGAATCACTTGCCAATCCAAGTTCTACAGTACTACTGGCCTATTTAAATTATCTATAGAATATCCTTTAGGTATTTCAAGTCTACTGCTAGAAATTCAGTGGACAATTCCATAGGATGCCATATTGTTAAGATGAGCTGGTGCTTTATTTGAAGTTCCTGCCTATCAGCCAGAAGGCTCTGAGTGTAAAAAAGATTTTAAAATAATCTTTTTTTAAAAAGTTTTTGAAGGTTTACAGCTAAGTCCTTTGTGGCTGGACATAGCTACCATGCCACAACCTGATCAGAGAAGGTAACACCTTCATGTACACATTATGGAGCCCAACATCTCAGCTGGGATTTCCAAACCTTTAGGACTCAACACATGCAGGATTTACAAACTGATTAGGACTAATCTAACAGATTCAGGTGAGATCTCAGCTCCTGACATGTCTTAATTCAAAACTAAGACCAAAGGGAAAATTAACCATCCTTCAAGGTACTAGAGTTTGGTACATTTTTTAAAATTTTCGGCATAAATTCCTAGCCAAACATAGCTTTTGTGAGTTTGCCATCTGTTATTCCTCCTTAAACATTTTTAAAATTCCAATAACAGTGATAGACATGTCATGGCCTCAGAGATGTTGTGTTTATGTCCATGGCCCACATATATTATAATTCCAAGCTATTATTTCTGATTGTGCTCATGCAGGATATGCTCCCTGGGCCAAGAAATGCAAGAGCAGCAATTCTGTGAGAAATGACATTTGAAAAACACCCCCAGCAAGTCCCACATGCTATTGTCTAAGACTCAGCCTGTTTTAATATATTTCATGCACACACACACAAACAAAAATTTTAGTTGTTTCTCAGTGTTCAGTGAAATCTCAAATACAAGATTTAGTCATTAGTGTTCCTGGTTTTAGAACAGAACTGCTGTTGGGATTAGATACCAATAAATATAATAATTAAACACTATAAAAATTCTGCAAAACTCTGGGTGATGTCTCTATTGTCAGACCTCCCCTTCCAATTTCTCTCTTTTCTACTTAAATTGAAATTTTTACAAGAAAGGAACGTTCTCAAAATACATTTTTGCAAAACCCTTGCCAGCTTGGTCCTTTGGGCATGAAAATAATAATGAAAAAATCCCAGTAATAATATTTTTTCAGACTATTATATGGGAAAAAACACAAATCCCTTATATGTGTAGGATTAATGTTCCGTTAGGGTGGTAGGCTCACAGATCTATCTCGTGTCTACCCAACTCTCTTGACTAATGTGTTTGTTCTACTGAACACAAACAGACTTCTGTAAAATGAACAAAACAGAAATCTTAATTTAAACTTCAAGGGAAAAAAAAAGTTCACATTCCGCCCATTGCTCTCCAGTCTTATTACAACTCGTGTCCTTAGGAAAACAAAATAAATCTAGGCAGTCCAGATTGTTTTGCTTCATACTATTACAAAATATAAAAAATGTACAAATTAAGAAAATGAAGAGAAAATTATTTAATGAGTATTATTCCTTAGAAATCAAAGGGTTTTAAAAAACATTTTAAAACTCCTTGGTAATTACCTATAAAAGAGGTGTCCCCTTTTGTGAAATTATGAATTTAATTATAGCAATGTCCTAGGTTTAACCCAATTATGTTGTGGTTTTTTTGTTGCTGTTCTTTTTTAGAAATAAATTGCTCTTAGTCAGCAAACTCTTTGGATGAGAACTCTCTTGGAGGACAGTGTTTGCAGAGCCTAGCAATAGGCAGTACAAATAATCATAATTTAGCCTAATTTATGCACTTATAAATAAGGGTGGTTGTTGGGTCATCCTGCCCCAGAAGCATATTCCTTACCAGTGCTGATTTGAAGCATTTTTGTCATTTCATTCTTACTTTTTTTCTGGTTTTCTTGTGAGTCCTTTGCCTGGGAAAGGTTTCTTGAGGGGATTTGGCAGCAGGCTTGACTGCTGGCCTTTAGGAATGACTTCTTTTTCCCATCAGGGATATAAAGGAACAGGGCAATATGATTTCATGTCTTCTCATTTTTTTGGGACCAGAGCTTGGAAGTGCAATATTCAGGTGAGCTTTCATAACATTACACACAGAAGTTATGTAATGAAAAACCTGTGTTCTTTTATTCTCTCAAGTATATTATATATGTTCTCTAACTTTGTGTAAGGTATTAAGGAATCCTTGGCTGTTGTGATGAGTTAGATGTAGTACCCATGTACACCTTCTGCCATTGGCCCTTTTTCTTTGAAATTTCACAAGGTGAACCAACTTAAAGTTGTTTAACTTCATCCCTTTTGCCTCCCATGGAAATCTGTAACACACTCAACGTAGTCCTGGATTTGAAGGTCTTTCCTGCAGCCTTCTGGAAAGGTCTGTGAAGTGACTCCCTGATTTCAAGGTACACACAACAGAAACAAACAAGACAGAAAGAGCCCAATACCCAGCAAGAGGCACATTTTTATATCTGGCTCCTTCCTGGCAGCACCCCAAGGCAAAGGGTGGGGGATCCTTGCACATTCCAAAGAGGTGCTGGACGTGCCCATGATGTCACCGAGGTAGTGGGGTGCATTTTTCAGAGATGACACGCTGTGTTTTCCCTCCCCAGATGTGTGCTGTCCCCTCTGTGATGCACTCTGTGTGTCCTCTTGTCCTTTCTCAACCTGATTGCCATGCTGGCAGCTCAGGCAGGTGGGAGGGTGAGTGCATAGGCAGATAGCAACAAAGTGTACTTGTTAATTTTTCAGTGTGCCCAGTCTTTCTCTGGTGATGAAAATATGGTGATGAATTAAAGTTTTTGGTTTGGTTGTGTTTGGTTTGTTGTTGTTTGGGGTTTTTTTTGTGGTTTGTTTTTTTTCCTTTTTTTTTTTTTGTTTTGTTTTGTGGTTTTTTTGGTTTGTTTGTTTTTTGTTTTGTTTTTGTTTTTTGGTTTTCTTTTGCTTGTCTAGCTATGTGTTTTTGAGAGGTATGGTCAAAGGCAGAACTGAAACTGCTTCCCTTTCTCCAAGGTCCAAAGCTCCTGAATTCTGTGCATGTTTAAAATCAAAGCTGTACCTAAGAGTGAAAAAAAATTAAATTGTCCAAATAATAAAAGAAATAAAGTTTTATGGAAAAAAATTCCTTAAGCTGGAACTATGCACTCTACTGATGTTGGAAATGTTGGAGCTGGGTGAGAAAAACTGCCTTATGGTATCTGAGGAGCTTGATCCCATGCTGAAATCCATCAGATTGCAACTTGAAATCCAGATTCAATTTGGTGGCTTGCATTTATCTTAGATTTATCTTACATTTTCCATGAGCAGAAGTTTCAAACAGTAAGATATGACTTAACTATCTACACCACAAGTTTCGTTAGTTTCTTGCCTGTTATCAAACTGAACTCCAGTGCTGATTTTGTGAGCTGCAAAGAAATCCTAGTCTCAAAATTCCATCCTGAAAGAAGCTGAAGAGAAGCACACACAGACTGTTGGTGTTCTTTATGTCAATATTTACACATCTTTTGGTGGGTTAATGGTAGCTTCTGAGTGTCTTAGTACTGGAAGAGAAATGACATTGAAGTTAGATTGTCTTTATTTATTTATTTACCTCAAAATTCTTTCAGAATAACATTTGTATTTGTTTAAACTGTGAGCAAAATACAAAAGGTTAATGCACTATTATCCCATTCTACCACCTATGCTAAGATTTTCAATTTTCACTATCTCCTGCTTCTTACAATATTAACCAGAAAAGAATAGATAGAAATACCAAAGCTGAATAGATAACAGTATTAATCCACTGATTTTTTGTTTGCTCTGCTTCACAATTTTTATTCATCTTAAGAGAATAAAAAAATTCATAGAGATACAAATATTTAAGGCACTGAGCTAGCCTGTAATTTGGAGGCTCTTTCAGCTGCTTGCTTTGAAACACACTTCTATGACCTGAGGCTCTCGTAAAATGGAAATAACAGCACTCTGTAGCTCACAGAATGTTGTGAGAATGAATACATAAATATTTTGAGATATTTCAAATGGATTGGGATTAGATGGGTAATAAAGGTAAACCAGCAGGTGAAATCATATTTTTTTCTGAGGAGTAAATTAACTCTTGTAAAAGCATTGAGGGCATTATTTCAGGAACCCTCAGTCTTACAGTTTTAAGTTCTTGTAAAGAAATTGGGTGCAAAAATTACATAAATACACAATTATAAGTTTTCAAATTTGTGGAAAAATAACCTCTTTCCCCTCCCTTTTTATATAAAATATGAAAGAGGGCTTTATTGCAATGTAATAATAATTATCGAGATTGTTGAGGTGCTTAATACAATTTCAGATTTCTCAAGCAAGTTTTTCTGTAACACCACAAGTAATTTAAAATATGTTTGGACTTGTGTCTAGGTACACCCTAGGTTGGGAATTTGAAGATTGGAGTACAAAGATCACTTTATTTGTTCCTTCAAGCACTAAACAGCAAAGTTTGGATGATCACAGGAGACTAAAAACCAGCAGATTGCATAAAACTGAGAGTTCAGTGCAGGAGCATAAAACAAATGCCACAATATAATGAAGAATCACAATTCGTTTTAGAGACAATTTCATTTGAAGGAGTCCTGTTAGTACTTGTGATTGATTCAGTAATGGCCTCAGCATATTTGTCAGGGGGAAAAATAATAAGCTTGTTTTCATGGTATCTAGGTGAAGAAGGTCAAAATGAAGCATGAAATAAGATAATACCAATCCTAGTGTAAATATGAGAGCACTGTCGAGGCCAGTCCAAATACTATGATGACTTTTCCAAAATGGAGCTCTCCTAGAGGAGGTCTGAGTGGTATTTCTCTCCTGTCTTCAGGAGTATGTGTTATCCATAATAAATCACCAAAATGACCCACAATAAAATGAAGAAGTTGTAGTTCCAGGAATAATCAATATTTATGGTTTCAGCAGTCAAACCTAGCTGTTCTCTTGCAAAGGAGAAGTGCTGTCTATCTCAAACCCTTTGAATTCTTTACCAAGCAATGCAGCTGATGGTAGAGTAGCAGGATGTGCCTACTGTTACAAACAAGGGAAATAAGAAAGGAGATGTTGTTCCCTAAAATTCACTGTTGAGTATGGCTAAAATTCACTGTTGAGTATGGCTAAAATTCACTGTTGAGTATGGCTAAAATTCACTGTTGAATCTCTTAGGGTGGCAGCTGAGGGAGAGGAGCAAGGCAGGGCAGAGCTCTCCCCATCCTCACCAGGGTGCTCTGCCCACAGTGAGCTTCAGGTGAAGCTCCAGTGCTTTGTTGTGTAACATGACTAGTATGAGCTCATAATATATCCTGGTGAAAAGATTGAGTTTTTGCATCATGGCACTTAGTTTATTCTCCAAATTATCAAGATGAATAATTACTGTAATTGTCATCTCAGCTATGGCAATGGCAAATGCTGTCCTTTGTATGTTGGAGCTCTTTAAAAATGTAAGTAATTTACTTCAAGTGCATTCTATTTTGGGTTTATTACCTTGTGCTTTCATGAAGGGCCCTCTTGTCCTTCAAAACAGGAAGGCTTAGTTGGACCCCTCTGTTTTCCTCATTCTATTGTATAACTGGCCCTTACCTTTTTTTTTAAAAAAAAACCAATCTTATAAGTCTTTTTTTTTTAAAGGAAAATCATGCCCCCTTCATTTCTGTTCATCATTCCACAGTCTCACTTTTTAATTTATTTTTTTAGCTTGGTTTCCTAAGGCTTGCACGTGAACTCACCTTCTTTGTAGATGCCTCTATACCCTCATATGTCAATTTATAATGATGCTCAGTTCATTGACCAATTTTATCTAAATTTGTCGGGGGACAGACATCTCAAAGACACTTAGTTTCCTATAAATAACTTCCGAAGAAGTGTTAAGAGAAGAGAGCAATGTGACCACATTTTAGCAGACAGCAGAGAATTCACACCTGACAGGGCCTGGGGGTGCTCCTGGGCAAAGTCTCCATCAGAGGAGCTCTGATGCCCACTGGCAGCTACCAGAACATCACAGAAAAACCTGTTTTAATCTGGGGACTAATGGAGAAAAGAGGAGAAATTGAGGAGCTTCCAGCACATACTGGAAGAATACTTGCATTTTCCCTCTTCACTTCAAACAACTTTAGAAACTTTGTGCAGTAAGGGGCAAAACCCACCTATCATCCTGTTCCTCATGGGCTCCTTCCATCTTCCAGGAGGCCCCAGCTGTAGGAGCCCCACGGGGCCACCCTCCCTGTGAGGAGCAGCAAGAGAGCCCAGAGCAGCTCTGGGGGCTCTGAGCCTGGCACAGGAGGGATGGAGCCGGGAGGGACTCACAGCCCTGCAGCCACCCTGGCTCCTGCTCTGTGTCACTGCTGGAAACATGAACCTGCCCCCAAAAACTGCAGGGAGGCTGTGTCAGGGAGCAGGAGCACTGAGCTGGGAGATCAGGCTGTGTCTGGTGTGTGCTGGGAGGTGTTGAACCCCAGAAATGAGCACTACCTCATAAGCATATATTTATTTAAGATCAAACCAGGTCACATTTAATTTTCAGACTCAATATATTCTACTCTGTTAATCCTGTAATAATGATATTAATTCAGTTTTGTGTGTTCAGAAAGGCAAATAGTGTTTGAATTGGAAATTTGTATTGTTCAACTGCAGCCCAACTGGAAATAGTAGGGGAGGTCTCTGTAATGGTCTCTGGTCTAATGGTCTCTGTGTTGTTTATATGCATCCTTAGGGAATATTTGGCTTTTTTTTTTCTTTTTTTTTTCTTTTCAACTTTAGTCTGTTATCATCACTACTATGAAATTTCAGCTTAGGGAATATGCTTGATCATTCCTAGTACTGCTAAATGCTTCTTTGTGTTAATCTCCTACAAGAGATGACTCCAGTGAAAAATAATGCAAGGACAGGGCCTGTGAAACTGAATAATCTTCACTCATGTGAGCAGTGTTAGGGAAGCAAATTTTCCTCACAGCTGACTCTTCAAGTATTATTTGCTTTGTATAAAAAGAAATTATTTTGTTTGCTTACTCTTCTTCATACTTAAAACCAGTTCTTACTACATATCCTGGTTGATAAGTAACCTGATGCTTATTGAGAGAGGCTGATCCCCACCATACCAGCTGATCAGAGTAAAGAAGATTCCATTTTCATACAATTGGGAAAAAAAGTTGCCTATTTCCCCTTGAACATACAAACTGCTTTCACCTTTCCAGTCACTAATACTCATAAAGTGATGTTATCAATGACTAAGGGTAACAGGGATCAAGAAAACATATTTTCTTATCTTTCAAGGCCAGAAGGTTTTATCATAGTTAGGAAACAATGTTACATGAACCTAAACTTTCTGCTGTAACAGAAAACAATCTGAACCATGTTTGGAATGTTTACTATTAGTTATACAAAACCATACAGCTTTAGTTCTAATGACATCAGCTGTGAGAAAAACTAGCAATGCAGTGTATTTAAAACTATTCCACCCATTTGTAGATATATTAATAACTGATTTTTATTTAACATTAAACGTCCTTTAAAAAAACATAATTCTTATGTTCATTCAATCCCTATTAGTGCAAAATTTGCCAGTGAGCCCCTCCTCAAATGCCAAAGGATGTTCAGGACTGGTCAGGCAGCCTCTACACATGGGTAGGGTGGAGCTGTCAGCCACAGCCCCAACTGACCCCCTTTGTGCAGGTGATCTGCTGTTTTCAGGGGCTCTGCTGAAATCCCAAAGCCAACCTTACCAGCCTGTTTAACTAGGCAAGACTGGCCATTCTAGGAAAAAAAAGTCAGATTGACTTCTCTAGCAATAGAATTGAAGCAATTTTCATTGTGATTTTTTTATTTTGACAATTCCAATAAATATCTTACTTTGCTTACAGAGATGCTTCTGGAGCCACATACCCTTGAAGAACCATTAAGCAAGCCCATCAAAGTGCCCTGTAAATCTTCCTGACAGAAAGTAGCATTCAAAAGAATAAATATAATTATGATGTTAACATCTTCATTGGGGTAAAAAAAATCAAAGGAATTTTCTTTGAAAAATAAGATTAGGATGATAGTTGCTATTGAAGCAATACTTTCACAATTACAGAAATTTGAATGTGGAGGTTCTTTTCTATAACTCAAACAATTTAAGTGATTCTGTCTAATCTCCACAGAATTTAATAAAATCACATACAAAATCCATCACACAGCAAAGTTTTTTGTTTCCATAATTTGACATCATTTAGTGCAGTTTTGTAGAGACAAATGCCCTGCTGCTGCAAGGCCAGAGCTGTCCTAAAGCCAGTACTTTTGTAGTTGAATCCAGTTGAGGAAATCCTTTATAGCATAGAATTCTGAATTAAACATTAGATTTTTCAGTTTTAGTGCAGAAGTCTGGGGAGAAAAAAGCATTCTGTTATGCCTATGTTAAAATACTTTTAGAGCTGTTGACTTGGGAAGATTTATTGTCTGGGTCTTAGAAGAGTGACTTTAATCAGGGCTGGAGGGCAGCTCTTCTGCCAGAGCTCTGCCTCCCATGTAGGCATTCCTGAATCTGGAAAAGTTGAAGCAAAGAAGAAATCACATGTGTATGTGTTTCAAAGGTGTGTTATCCAAACTGGCTTAGTTAGAGATTACCAGTCAGGACATCAATTCATTCTGAGGTTTCTTTGTACAACGGGACACTTTGCTGTCAGGAGGTTAGAGAAGAGGTCTTCCTGATAGTGCTGGTCTTTGGCTTTAAGAATTCCTTTTCTCTAGGTAAAAAATCTGGAAAGAGGGTGTATACCTCCATTATGCACTCATCCTTCTCCCTGGCAGGCCTCAAACAATACAAAGGAAACAAAGAGGAAGCAGTTTCTCATCTTGCAGCACTTGACAAAGATTTTTACAAATAGTAAAATCTCACATTTAAAGTAAGGAGCGTTGAAAAGGATTACATTTATGAAAAGGTGTACCAGCACAATTCTTTCTTTCTCTTTTTGTCTTTTGCCAGAAAACACCAGGAAAGTTCTTCCTGGCTGATGATATTGCTCATCAATTGCTATTGAAAGTCTGATCAGGTGGTGAAGATACCCTTCAGCCTGCAAGAAGGATTACAGTGACAGTGAGTGCTTTTGGGACACAAAGTAAAATTAACTTCTAGGTTATCCCCGTCAAGGACCATTAAGTCCTGAACTATGAGGGACACGGTGAGCAAGTCATATTTTAACCTCCTCTGAGCACAAAAGCAGGCAGGTTCTTTTCCTCCCCCAACAAATCTGACCTTCGCTGAAATTTATGTGAAAATGAAAAAATAAAAGAAAGCTGTAGCCCTGCCAAACTCTGATGATGTGACTCATTTTAATTACTGGTATTTGGAAATTAAATGGCCTGAGTTTCATTCTGTAGTTTGCTGCATGAAGAATGATTTAAGCAAGCTCCAAACTTGCAGCACCTTTTACAGCAGGTGTGCAACAAGGCATTCATTTTTCTTTTAAGGGTGTCCTTGTAAACATAATAACAATTAGGAAGCCAGGGCTTCACATCAGAATCTCCTGTGCAGTCTGGCATTACCTCCTTGGGCTACTTCATCACTTCTAATTTTCTCAGCAAGTTCCTCAAATAAGAGCTTTGATAAAATGACATTGAACAACATCAGATGAGGACAATTTCCCTAAAAGCAGAACGTGAGAGACACAGACAGAACACATGCACTGCTAAAGAAAACTTCTTGCTTTCCCCTTATCAGCTTCATTAAGCCAGAATATTCACTGCACCCAAGCATGATTCTTCATTCTCTGCCTGTATTGCTGAGGAAACAAGAGCTGTCTTATGGCAGCAGTGGTGGATTTCCTTGCTCTTGCTGCTTTTTCACATTGTATTCATCTAAAAGAAAAGGGAAAGCATCAGAGGTGTATTATAGCCATGGTGATACTATCAGCTGTGACTCACAAAAGTCACAATACACTTTTTGTTCATTTTACATCTAGCTGTATTTTAGCAGTGACTTTTCATATCTTTAGTCCATCTTTAAAAAGAACAAATCAATTGCAAAATACACATGGGTTTGCAGTGCTGCCTCTAAGAGAGGCAGTGAACTCTCTTAAAGGGAATTTTTCAGTCCTGTTCAATGTTTTGGATAATTTTTTTTCAGAAATTTAAATTAATCCTTTTGAGAATGAGTAAATGATGCACAGTTTTCAGATTTGGAGGGTGAAGGGAGGCCTGAAATGTTAATTTGTGATTCTTAAGTTTACTCAGGATCCTGGCCTAATTTAAAATATTTAAAAATATGTTTTGACTTCAGTTTACACTGATCATTTTGAATATGACAGTAAATATTTCTACTATTTTTATTGATGAGGAATATCTACTATTTTTATTGATGAGAAAAATGTACCATTTTAAACTATTAAGTACATCTTGTTGTCAGTTTTTGAAACTGTATTCTATACATCATCCGATAACAGTAGGGAATAAGCAATATATTTAAATCTGGACTTTACAATAAGAGACAATGGAATAATTTCAGAAAGATGCTATTAGAGTGTACTTATCTGTATGCTTTTAAACTTACATTTTAAACACCAGCTAGGAATCATATGAAAATGAAATGGTTAAATGAAAACATATTTGAAAAATCAAGCACATTTTACTGACAATACATAATTACCTCACCATAAAAAATAATATTTCATCCTTGGTTCCACACATTCTAAAATTCTTTTCTTTATATGGTCCTCAATACTCTTGAACCATTTCAAGCTAAATTCTAAACAAGATTTTATGAGGACCATACTGGCTCAAGTAGAAGTCATGAAATAATAAGCATTGTATATGACTGCAATGGACTGCAGAATCCTGAAGAGTCTTCTTTTAAGACAGTTTTTGATATATTTTAAAAATACAATGCCTGGCTGAGATATTTGCTGCCTTCCCTAGTGTTTCTTAATAGTTAGCAAAATTTCTACCATTATTTTTTCTTTGGGAGGTTCTCCTCATAATACATCTATTTTAAGGGTTATACTACAGGAATACATTTAAAATTTTAGTGTTCTGCTCCCAGTAGTTGTGGTACAGAGAGCTTTGGAAGTGAATGTACTGTGCCATATCTCAGTTATGGAGCTGTCTGGTAAGTCTGCACCCAAATGAAAAATTCAGAATTATTGACGGTCTAGATCACCAGAGCAAAGAATGTCTGAAAAACAAATTACCCAGGAAGGATATGCAGCGTGTACAGATTAAGGGAAGGTGCAAACAGCTGGGCTCTGGAATGAGCAAAGTACATGGTGAACTTTAAAAGGGGGGGGGATGAATGTCAAATGGTCAGCAAATATATATAAACTGCCATTTTTCACTGATGCATTTCTGTCCACTAATATTAAAAAAATGATGGAAGTGAAGGTTATAGTAGGAAAAGATGAGAAAGAGATGGGTACAGCAGCAGTGTTGCAACTACTTTAGTTCTGAATTTAAATTATTTTAAAACATTACCTCATTTTCAATGAAGTAAAAGCTGGTAAATGAAGAACCAAAACTGTGTTGCAATAGTTTCTAGAAGAGAAAAGATCTCTACTTCTCTGTAGCGTGTTTATTTCCACTGTTATATCTACATCCTTGCATTTTTGGAGGGCTTTTCCTGGTATACAATATGAATTTTTGGAAAGGCTTTTCCTGGTATACAATATGATAAACATAGAGGAGCATACAAACAAAATGAGGAGAGTCTGTTATATCTTATAGTCTGGTAGATTTATGTTGGGTTAATGGCTCCCAGCTCTCAGTGGGTTCCTGCTCTGCTCCCCATCACTACCAGGATTGGGGGAAAAATGCAGAGGGCATTATTTCATAATCCCTTGGCATGGAGATTGATTAAATAGCAGCTTAATTTCCTTTTCACAAAGGGCAGTTTAATCACTGTTCTGATGACTCTGACAGCTACAGGCTCCATTGATTTATAATTTACTGTATTCTTTGGCTGAAAGAAGTTGATACTCAATTTTGAGCTGAGTCTATAGATTGGAAAAAGAGTACTAAGACTGATAATATTATTGAGCTCAAGATTTATTAGTGTCAGGCCTTGTGATACACACACCTGTCCTCTAAACCTGTGACTCTGCTCTGAAATCAAATAACTGCATAATTCACAAAAAAACACTATACGAGAATCGAAGGAGATGATTTTTCCTTTGTTGACACACAATTTTAGGTTCCTATTAAAAACCTTTCTATCATGTATCCTAGCACTGGGAATATCCAAAGGCTGAAAAATTTAGCTTTTTCCACGTTTTCTGTTGACTTTCAAAAAATACCTAATTCAGTTCTTGTTATGCAAATTGTCTTGGGAAGAAAAAGTAGGTTGGAGGACCCAGGCTGTGTTATTGACAGAGTGCTGTGATGAGATACAGCCTGTCAATGCTAGGTGCAAAGTTATATGGCCATTCTGATGACATGCACATGAAAAGAATGATTTTGCACATGAGATAATCACCTTGAATTATTCAAAGTGCAGCTTCCTCCTTCCATATCTATCATATATTACTGCTGGGTCAGATAAGTTGGTGTTGGATGGTGGTGACATATTTCAGTCCAAAGTGGGCTTTTAAAGATGAATTATGAACCCCTAAAAATAAAATAGGAGTTTATCACAGGACCTTCAACTACAGAATCACTAGTAAGCATAATTAATACTGAGCTCAAAAATGGGCAATCTGCTGCAGTCCTCCACTGGAGAAGGAACATTACATGAATTAGAATGCCTCAGGTAATGAAGAGAAAGAGATCTATTATTACCATAAACTTTCTGGTTCCATTATCTTCACTCCAAACCTGTATCCACTGCCACAGAGGTACCTATGGAAGGAATATGATCACTGCACACCTGGTTGTCTCAGGAATTCTGAAATAAATACAAATCTGTGAAAAAGTTACAATATGTACTGAGACACCAGACTTTATTTAATGATTAAAAAAAAGAAATAAGAAGCAGAAATTATTGAGAGGGTAGCATCAACGATGATATTGGCATAATTCTATCTGTGCTATATTTTTATGGAGGAATAAAATTGGACTGTCCTTGTCACTCAAGCTCCAAGGACCCTGATTAGATGAGCTGGGAGCAGGTAACAGGAGAAGTGCTCTTAAGATCAGGCTGAATCATAGCTCTTTGGAAAAAGCCCTTTTAAAAAGGATTTATAAAAGGGGAGCATCTTTTGTTTGGCAACAGTGGAACACAATGTCAAACCTGCACTGGTTATCCTCTATGGATTCCTGAACAGTGGATTCCACTCATACTTGACCCATCCAAACACAGCTCTGAGTTTTTCCACACAACTTGCATTATTCTTGTGCTCATATTTATAGTTCTATGTGTACTGTCACATATATTACTCACAAAAAACAGAGGCAACCTTTTGCTGTATTTATGAAGAAATAGAAGCACAACTCAAGTTTCTTGCAAATTTCATTTAAGTTACCTTTAGATCTTTATTACCATTCACAAATATTAGCACTAATATGCTAACTGAAATATCTGTGTGGAATATGAACATTTTTTTTCATTGAAAAATGACATTTATACAATATAAAATCATTATTTTTAAAATGTCTACATATTTTTCATATTTTCCTTGGCTTCTCTTTAATAATTAAGGTTGAGGGGAATGGGTGGAATTTGGAAAAAAATGATAAGACAAAAAAATTTTTGGAAGACAAAGACAAAAAAAAATATTTGGAAAAAATGATAAGACAAAAAAATCTTTCATTTATTTTCAAAAAATAGATCTCTACCATCTGCTTCTTACATCTTCTGCAATCTCCACATTATATAGAGCATGTGGTGTAGGTGTCCCTCACTTTCAAGAATTTATCTGTTTTAAGTGTACTTTGAAAATTTTTTCAGTTATTGTTTATATTTTCCCTGGCCACAAAACACCAATATACTCTCCTGTGTTTCAAAAATAGAGTTATTTAATGTAATATACCTGCAGAAAATTTCCTTAGATCATTAAACTACAACAACATTGCAACTGCAAAATTACAAAGATGGAAGTACAAGAATATGCATAAAGAACAAAGAATCTCAAACAAGTATCTGATTTTTGCAGGACATATTTTATATTTATGATATACTGATTGGCACGAAATACCAATGTTTATTTATTTTCCCTGACATCCCAGATGGCTGTAGTAAAAGATTTTTCTTTAGCACTATGCCTTGCTTTTATCCACTGTGGCCGTGGCAGTGCTACTACTTTTTGAATACAGCCTTCACCTTGACTGAGCTCCATTTAATTCCTGATTTCTCTGTTCTCACTCTCTTGTTGTGCTGTAGTATGAGGAGGGTTGAGTAAGCATGGGGAAGCACATCCAGATTTGCAGGGAGTAGGGAAGGGCTCGAAGTGAATTCTTACAGCAGAAGGGAGACGGCTGGGGCATTTCAGAGGTTGTGGATCTCTGTCCCTGGGGACAGTTCTTCCTTCAAAGATCCAGTTGGGCAAAACCCCTGAAACCCAAAACTCAGTGTTGAACCTAATTTGAGCAGGATATTGAACCAGATGTGTTTCAAGGGTTCATCCCAACTGAGGGGCTCTATGAGCCAGAGACAGCTCTATGTGTGCAGCTCTGGTGAGATTTGGCAGCACCAATGGGCCAGGAGAGGCAGGGTTGGCTCTGCAGATTGATCTATTTCAGGAGATGAAGTCCTGCCCTTGCCATAATGATCAGGAAGGCAGTGAGATTACCAACACTGTTGGAAAGGACACTGTTGTGGCACAGGAAATTGAATATTCAAGATGCACTCTATGTATGCAAGGCATTTAACCTGTAGAGGCAACAGGATACACAATTTTCCACTTAATCCCACACATTTTATATTATCTGTAGTCTTGGTGAGATTTTGTCCTTTTGTCCCTGAGTGTGAGGGACTCTGGGCAGACAGACCACCCTCTGCATCTCTGACTCACAGCCCCTTGCTGCAGATGGGCTTATGTGCATTCCTTCTCCGTGGACACAGCTGTGGACCACTTTTCTATTTTCTACTGCTTTTCCCTCCTTTTCCCCTGTGCCTGAACTACTGGTATTCTCTTATTTGTGGCCATGCTTTTATTTCTTGACATGTTTTTCAAGTTCTAGTTACTGTTCCATATAACAGATTCTCCCTTCCACCAGCTGATGTGTTAGTTAGCAATAACTTTCCTTGTATACTGCCCCCTTCAAAATATGTTTGCTATTTTGTATAATTTAAATTTTTTAAGCTTTATTTTAAGGGTTTTGTCTTTTTTTTCAGGTTTCTCTCAGTAATTTTTCAGTCATACCCAAATGTCACAAAGCCAGTTGTGCATAATTGTTACAAATGCAAGAAAGCAGTTTAGCTTGTCACCCTCCTGAAAGCACATCCCCAGCTGTGGGAACAGATTGTGCTGGCCATATGTGGCTGCAGCACTTCTCAAATCTTATCATATCTCAGGTAAGAAACTGAAGCCACAGCCTTGACTAGAAAATTCATAATGAAATGTGACAGAGGAGGAGATGGAGAACCCTGCCATCCTTGTGTGCTATATTACACATTGTCAGTCCTGTCAAGTCAAATCTGATATAAGTGAATCACATTAATCAGAAAATGTGAATTTCTATTTGACAAGCTAAAGGAGCATAACATCTTCAATTAGACTAGCTACCTAAAATTAGCTACTGACACAAGCAAGTATACATGGTCAATTTGCCTGCCTGAAACTGAAAATCAAGCAAGACATGTTAGATAATAGAGAGTCCCAGACTGAATGCAAGGCTGTAACTCACTCTATGGCCACTGACGTCACATGAAACCAAAATTAATTCAGCTATAGGTCCAGTCTGGGGTCATCTGTTGGTGTCTGATTTACAGTACATATTTTAACCTTAAGTGGTTTATACTCTTCATCAGTATTTTAGTTCTTTGGTCAGAAAAGATGGTAGAAGCTGAAGTCCCTCTTTCAGACATATTCATAAATTCTGTGCTGCTCTGAGATCTCAGCTATGAAAAAATGATAAGAGGCTGCATAGGTCTTTTATTTTTGTTGGTTCAGTGCACAGTAGAAACTTATTTTCTACAAGTTTATTGGGATGGAAATAAAGGGAGGAAAGACAGGGAGGATATACTTCAGAGACACATGGGCAAGGGCATAAAAGGCTTCAGGAAGGATAGTTTCTAGGTGCCCTCATTCTGAAGCTGAGGCTGGAAATTGCTTAGAACCTCACCAGATAGGGTACTAGTCCATGAGCAGATGATTTTCCTGTCTTTGCAGAAGTGTAGGGATGTGATCCCTTTGAAAATGGACAATATGAGAGCAGTTCTTGGCACCCCTGTCCACCTCAGTATCAGTGTTTAGACAATCATTAGGCAATTACTGACTTAAAGACACACAAATCTGCTTCTTGAGGCTAAGTTATCTCTTGGCAGAAAGAAATTAAACACACGCTAGAATCTTAGCAAAGATTATCAGATATTTCTGACCTTCTTCACAGGGAATCTGAACTCAATTCAGAGATTAGATTAATTGCTTTTCTTACCCTGTGGATCTTCAGAAACTTAAACAAAATATGTGAGGCTAAAAGTCTCTAATATTTCCAAGTTTTAGAAAGTCTGTCTTCCTTCCATAAAGATCAGGACTGTAATAATTATAGCAATAATAAGCAGCAATTACAAACAAAACAATAATCCAGGATTTACAACATTAATTTCCTCTAGGCTTGTGCAGCCATGACTGTGTGGCTGACACAGAAAGGTCTCTAGCATGGTTAAGTATCTGCTCTCTCTCATATTCCTGGTGGGATGCTGGTTTTCACCTCTCTTTGCTTCTGAGAGTAAATTCCTTCAAGCTATCTAATATGGACTACTCCTATTTCCATAACGACTAAAACTCCTTCATTACCCTAAACTTCAATTAGTTTGGCATCTAATCACTTCTAGAGAAATACAGTTCCAATAGGGAAGAATAAGCAGACTAAAGACATGGATTTTGGGGCCTGAGCAGAACATGATCATGTGGTTTGACCTGCTGCACAATGTAAAATATTTTCTACTGATTGCAGCATCTTCATCAAGCTTTAAATCTCTCACTGTAGTGATGTGTTATAGAGTGTTTTTTCTCTAGTTAGCTTTTTTAACGTGTCAGCTCTTCCTCTTGTGTGAACCTTGTCTTTAAAAGGGAATTAGATAAATATCAAAACTTGTCCTGTGGCATTTACAGAATGGTCCTGCTAATATATTAGGAAAAAAGAATGAGCACAGGCAAAGATTAAATACTTACATAAGATGGAGAGGCAAAACATTGTTTTCCTTGTTGTAACTGGACAAAGGCAAAGGAGAACAGATGAGTCCAGAGACAGAATTTCAATACATGATGAGGCAGTACATGTTCATTGGGCAGACCCCCTCTCAAATGTTTGGCTGCATCTGCCACATGACAGAAATGAAGGCATTTTGGACACAGGGCAGAAGACATAAGGAAATAACTTCATGTGTCAGAAATAATGCATTAAGCCACCTCTGTCCACTTCAGTATAGTACTGAAGGGACAGGCAGTGAACAGAGCATTAGAGCAGTTGTTTGACAGCTCCTCTGGGGAATTTATCCATTTATTTAAATGTATCAATTTGTCCATCCTGCAGGCTGCAGAGCAGTTTGAAGAACTGCTTCACGGCTCAGGCCCATGAATGACTTACAGCAGCCCATCAGGAAACTTTCCAGACTGAGTTCATCATTCCTACCCCAGGACAGCAGTCTAGGATGAGATGAATGATAGCAAAGGGCACCTCTGTCCCTGCATTGACCCTCTGAAGGGAGCCTAAATTACTTTGATTATGCTGCCTTTGGTTTGAGATGAATTTCAGCTCATGAGGCGTGAGCTCATCCCTGTTGTACTGCTCAGCCTAAATATCAAAGGTTTGTCCTGAATAAAGGAAGGGCATCATGCAGCAACACTGGCACAGGTGATGAGCAGTAATATAATAGGAAGCCACAATCTGATTGTCAGATCTTTATAAAATGGAGTTCTGAGCTCTTACAACCCTTTGAGAATAAATTGGATCTTTCTCTGTTATGTCATCTTTGCTTTGAGAGCAGAAATTCTTTCTAGATAGCATTTTCATCCATAATTCATTCACTGTACTAGCAAAATAGCTAATGAAGGCCTTCAAAACTGTATTTGTGATATAAACCCAGAAAGATGCTTTTAACAACAACATTGTTTATCCTTTTCTTGGCAGAGTTATGAAATATATTTGGAAAGCTCCAGACAATCCCACAACTATGGAAAGAGTTTGACCCAGCTTGGATCCCACAGTTAAATCACTCAGGGAATTTCAGAGGAGACTAAAATCTCACCAGAAAATTTGCTTTAATCACAGGTAATTCTTCTTTCCCCATGATTTTCTTGTCTTTTTCCCATTTTTTTCCTTGACTGGGAAAGAACAATAAGTTGTATACATAAAAAGGGAATGGCATCATTTTCTATTTCAGTACCTTTATGGCTTTTAATTGAATAACTCCAGCATCTTTTGACAGTTTTGCTTAGGGTTTTTGACAAGTTCACTGAAAACAGAAACAGGCTTCAGCTATTTTTTTGTTCAATCCTTTAGACTCTAACTTTTGTATTTTCTTCTCTTTCTATCTCCCATAAATATAGAAATAGAATCATAGAATATCCTGTGTTGGAAGGGAACAACAAAAATCATCAAGTTCAACTCCTGGGCCTGCACAGACACACCGAGATTCACACCATGAGCCTGAGAGTGTTGTCCAAACACTTCTTGAGCTCTGGCACGCTTGAACTTGAATAACACTTCTTATTTCTAGTGTTCCTTTGGCAGATAGCTCTCCTCTTATTCCTTCTGAAGTTACAAGAAATCCTATGTGGAAGTGCAGAAGGAGGTGCCAGAAAGTGAACACAATCTATTTGAAATATGTGTGAACAATGACATTTAATTGTGAGCTATGCAGCAGAACACTTGAAGAGTTCAGGAGTTTTCTGTGGTATTTCATTCTACCACAAAACATCTTTTCTGGTCAAAACTCTGGGACTTTTCCCAAAATCATAATTAACTGTGTCATTAGCAAATAAAATTAATTTATATTGCTTTTACATTAATTTTTACGAGTAATAGAAGTTTTTCATGCCTGTTTTCTGAGTGAAAATGCAATACAAACTTCTGAAAATAAATGGGATAATATGTAAATTGTATAATGTAAATATGTGGTAATGTGAATATGATGCCTTCAAAGTTTGTTACACCCTGCACAAAGCCATTTGATATTTCATTAAAGAAAATAGACATGATTATTTGTCAAAATGAAGTTTCTAGTTTTGATTTTCATATTTCTTAGACTGATAGTGCACTAAAATTTTATTAAGAAAATGAAGAGTTGACATGGACCAGAGCCCAATGCTGTTTGGAGCTCAGTTGTTTGATTTTTATCACAAATAGAAAGGAGAGGACACTATCTGTACAATAAATCATGCTATTGTTAGCATGGATCATTAAAATACACATATCTTCATACTCCAGATTTTTTTGATAAAAGAAAGGAGATAATTCTTTGTCACTTATGTTCTCTGGTTTTAATTACAAAGTTCAAAATATGAATGTTCTCAGTGGAAAAAAAAATTAAATTCAAATAACGCATTAAGAAATAAAATATTAACTATTTTTTTTTGTCCCACTTAGGTACTGACTGTGTTCTAGACTTTCACAGCTGTGCTGGATACCCCTCACCTAAAGAGGGAAGCACTAAGGAGAGTTCTGAGGAGCCCCCCAGATGAGCAGTTATTCCAGTTTCCTGACTATTGTAATTCTGTTCACATTCTTTTTTACTCCCACCCAATCAGGCAACCTATAATTCAATTCCTTTAATTCAAATCCATTACCACTGGGTCTATCTGAGGATTTTCATTTCTCACACAAACTTGGAATCCAATGACCTCATGGATTAAATGAAGAAAAAAAGGCTGAAAATCCAAAAAAGTAAATCAGCAGCGGCCATCAATATCAAAATAAGCTGTCACACAAACAAAGGAATAAAAAGTAGACATAAAAATATGTCCAAAGTCACCTTTCATTTGTCAAAGAAACCTGGAACACTGCACACTGATGAAAGATTTAAAAGTGAACTTCACAGACTGGATGCATCTCGGCCACTGATAATGCAGAAAAGATGCTGGGCTTGTTTTCTGAATAAACATCACAGGAAAATCACAGAAAACCTTGGTTTGACTTATGCAAACATATTTATTTAGTTTACCTCACTCAGGGATTAACCAGTGCAGGTTTGACAGGAAACAGATTAATTCAATGAACTTTCCATGCATTTACTGTGTAATTATTAAGGGCAAATGAATGTTTCATTTTGTCAGTTTATGTACTTCAGGTAATAACATCTCACAACAGCTGTCAGCTACACTTAGAATATAATCTTTAATTCATAGGAGAACAAATAATGGACAAAAGGTGTAGGTTGCAAATATAAACTTTTTTTGCAACTGACTATTTGTCTGTCTTGTGTGCTGTGACTTCTCTAATGTCTTCACTCTCCAAAAATCCATATATTCTTTGGTCTAGCCTCAATTTTCTCTTGCCACCTTTCAGAACAGAGGGCTGCTCAATAACATCCCTCCACAGGATGCCAGCTCTTCCTGCTGCTTGCTCAAACTGTGATTTCACTCACATTTTACCTTCAAAATGTCTAATAAGAGCTTCCATGTTGCTCCCACGATCTCAGCTACAGGAGAGGCCAAACAAAGCTGATTTTGATCTTCACTACTCTGAGGGAATTGCAAAATGCAGATTTGCTGAAGTTCTAATTCTACTTTCACTTTGGAAAAAGCAGTAGGTCACTGATAATCCCTTATGGCAAGGCTAGTATTAAAAATCATAAGAGAGATTTCTATGTGAAAGAATTTTATAACTTGCAAATTATTAGGAAATTCATAGTTGATACAATATAATCAGTCTTGCAAAAACAAAGAAATGAGGTTAAAACATATCCATTCTTCTTACCACAGCATGTTAGAAAAGGGCAAATTAATGGAGTTTTATTTCTCCTTACTCAGCCTTCTCATTGTTATATCCTGATCAAGTTTTTCTTATCAGCTGCTGAGGAACCTGGCCCAGAGCATGTTGATCTGAGAGGAGACTGAATGGGAGAGGAAATTACAAAAGTTTAGTGGTCTTACTGAGACTGTTCCAGTGTCTCTGAAGAAAACATGCTGTTATGGCATTACTGCTCTTTGCAGGAAGCTTCTGTGAGTAATTTTGAAAGCTTCAAAGTACAGCTTTTCATAGATATATTTTTAGAAATTTTTAATGCTTGGTAAAAGCCTTCAGACCTACCGATGAGGATGGATAAAGATTTTGTGAGCAGCCTGGAAAAGAAGAGCAGTAGTGATCTGGAGATACAACAAGGGTTTCATAAATGTCTCTGTGAAGTATGTAAAATGCTGTTCTGCTAATTTTATCCAATGCCATAATTCTGTATGAAAATTTACAATAAAGGCTTTTTAAGAACCAGATCTGTGTTTCACAGAAAGTCTATTCTGAAATGGAACTTTAGCTATAGAATCACAGAACCTTTTGATACCTCCATTTCTTTGCCAGTCATCCTCCTCAGCATATTGAAGGACACCCACTCAATCCCTTTACTTTAAATAGGATGACACACGTTATCACCTCTTTTTTCCACCCTCTGCAGAAGTTTGGTCCAGCAGAGGCTCAGTTACAGAGGAAGTTACACAAAGAAATTTAGGAAAAACTTTTTTTAACTAAAACTCTGACACTATTTTTTGTTTCACACTGATTACTGAAACAGTGTTCAGCATTCATTTTCAAAGACCAAATGGGATATTCTCAATATTTTTATGATTTTTCATCTTGTTTCTAGTATCTCTAAAAAAAACAAAAAACAAACACCAAATGAAAAACCCTTTCAGAAATCACTACACAGTTACATTTTGCTTTCCCCCACCATCACATATATACTATGTTGAGAATACAAACACTTTAGAATATCTATTCTGTTGTGCTATGCAGTATAAGGAAAAGATCTTGTTTGTGAACTGATGCACTTCCACTGAAATAATGAAATTATGTTAGCTTCCTGTTAATTGTAAAGATTTTTGTAAAGCATACACATTGGAAAGAAATAATTAGGTGCTATTTCTTTCAAATAAATAGCATTGCCTACCCTTAAAATGAAAAGTAATCTACTTTTTTAACCTACCACAGCAGAGAAAGACCTATTTTTAAGATCTTTAAGAATGAGCAGCACCTGATATACCACAAGGTAATCAGGCTGGCACCATGAAGGTAGTGCCTCCCTGGAAAAATAGTGTTTGTTGATATTGTATATGGGGGAAACACAAGTAGGAACAGGTGACTTTTGAAGGACTGTGCTACTTGCAGAAATAGTTCATCAGTGCATACATAACCTATTGAAAGATAAGAGCATGCAGCCTCCCACAGAAAAATATCTGACCTCTATTTGATTAAGGCCTTTGCAAAGCAAGATTATTTTGTTATTTACTCATTGAAAGAAAATCAATTGCTGCAACATAATCCTATTGACAAAACCTGCATGAATGCATGGCCTATCAACAACATAAACACTTAAAGCACTAAAATAAATAAGCATACAGTCATTGAAAAATACAAACTAGTCATTTTGGTTTTACCATTTACACTGTCACACTCTTATGCCAAACACCCACCAGGTTAACAAGTATTTATCTCAATTATTTCATGAGAATGAAAAGAATTCTGATTCATCTCTGCTGCCCTTCAAGAGCACTCCAAGCTGTAACCAAAGGACTCTGAGCACTGGTTCCTCCTGAAATGAATGTTTAGTTTGTATCACCAGTCTGTAGTACAGAAAGCAGCAGATGAGGCCATTTTTACTGCATGCACGCTGAAATAACCAGCATTTCCACATTAGAGTTTCTGGGGTGGATGATCCAAACCTGCTTGCAGCACATAAATTCCATAAGTTATGTAGGACTTGGACACTACAAGACAGCTCTGTGAGCTTATGCAGAAAAATACTTTAAAATAGATACATTTTTACTATAATCCAGACAGAGATGTGATGGGGACAGAGATGTATGAAATATTTGCTAGTCATTTATGAACTGTAACTCCACCTGCATTTTAACTTGTATCTCTAAGGGAAAGAATAATAATTAGGCAATCACCCTAAATTTGCTCAGCAATCTGTGTAACTGTTCTCCATCTCAGTAACATTTAAGTCACGAAAGGATTACATTTCTGTAATATGTGAAGTAACTTCATGCAGTGGGAAGGAGCTCTAATAATGGTTCTACTTCAAAAAAAGGCTAATTTACATGTTTCTGTCTTTTTAGGCATCCAAAAAATCTGTACTGGTACCTACTTCTGAGACCCAAAGGCAGACCTTGTTTTATTTTTAGGTGGCACTGAGAACACTGTGTGGGAAGTGTGTGTGTGCCACAAACAGGGAGCATTTAAACATTCCTGGGGCTTTTGCCTTTCTGAGCATTTGAGAAATTCCTCACTCTCTGATAATCCTGGAAATGCTTTTGCAGTATCTGGATGTTGTCCAAGAAACTTTTCAAGCAGCCTTGGAAGAAGTCACCCTGAATTTTGTTTTGCAAGACAGACTCAGTATGATACTGAACACATTTCTTAATGCAGTAATTTAGCAATTCCCAATAACAGAAGTTTCAGGACTATAGCCACAGTATTAGAAAAGCTAAGAGATGACACTAACTTCATCCCCAGAAGTAGAAGGCTATTGGAGTGGCACTTTGTGAACATCATCTTAGATCCCTGGAACACATTTGCACTGTACAGAACCTATACAAATGTTGTGCATGGATTTAAAACCTGTCTTCACTACAGAATTGTTGTTTGAATCCTTGACCATAATTAAAATATTAATTGCCTTCAGTAAAAAGAAGAAGATTCATGATAAGATTTCCCTGTTCTCTTTTTAAAGACTTTTGAAAGGGAGTAACATTAGGTTTGGTTACATAGAAAGTAAAAAAGAGTCAGTAGAAGCCCAGCTTTTGGATAAATGGTGTGAAAATTAAAAACTCAACTATTAAGTGCCATCACAAAGGCAAAATTCTTACAAACAGTAGATTATAAGCATAGTTATATCAAATTACAGAATTTATTGTGAATCCAGCTTGTATTCCTTAATTTCTTTGCACTACCTCTTCAATTATGAGTTTGTGGATAATTCAAGAAAGTTCTTTTGTATTTTCCACACCATGAAGGGCTTTTGAAACATCATATATCTGTTCACCATGCAATAAAGAATAACAGCTAAGAGAAAAAATTGTATTTAAATAGAAATCAGAGGTTGTGTTGCATCCACAGATATTTCTACATCATCAATAAGAAATAGAAAAAGCTGAACAGGACAGCTGGGAATGCATGAGAACTTGGACAGTGCTGGAAACCAGAAACTTCAAAGAGTTAATAGTGTGAGTAGTGTAAGGGTGACTTTGAGAGTTGTCTTTCTTATTAACTTTTAAAATTAATAAAAATAAGTGATAAAGTGAATCATGGAAAAGCTTTTAATGACTCAAGTTTAACTGAATTACTTTAAAGTATTGCAATACCAATTTAGTCCTTTGTGATTTATTTCATGTAAGAAGCTGTTATGAAGAAGTGTCTGTTGATCAATCATTGGAGGAATAACTTTATTTAGGGCAATAATCCATTTAGAGGAAATACTGACATTAAAATGTGTGCCTCAGACTTTTAAGGCTATTTTGAATTTTGAATACAGCTGCAGCTGCAACTGCTTTCCTCTGCAGAGCTGAACCTAAGCCTGAATGCTACCAAAATGTAAGAGAAAGAAAGGATGAAAATGAAGTTTAGGAAAAATAAAGCAAGTTTTAAGATGGGCTATAAAATATTATATAAATAGATGGCATCAAAAAAGAAGTTGGGGAAAAGAATTTTAGTTGCAGAAGATGTGTTTTGTTCATGATAATCCAAACTAGAATGGATTATCATGACTAGAATGTCATTATTTTTTTCACTAATGACAAGTTAGAGTACATTTACTATCTACCTACTGTGCTTACCATTACTATCATTTACAAATGTACATTAGTACATTTACTATCTACCATTATTATCTACCTACTGTGTTTAGTTGAATCTGCCAGCAGAAAAGAACATTTAAAAGTACTTTTTATGTAACAGACATCCTCACTATTACAGGACAAAGGCTCTGAGACATAAGCTGATGGCCAGATGAATTCAGTTATTAGATATAAATAAAGTAAATTCTGTAGGTGTAAATTTATTTTAGAAAGACATTCTCATGAAAGAGATACCAAAGACACTCCACATCATGTCCTTTCAGGAAAGAGGGAGAATTTTACACATTTGCAGGATTTTCTATCAATTATAGATAGAAATCTATAAAAATTCTATCAATTGTTTTTCTATCAATTATCTATTAAACATCGAGGTCTTTTTCCCTCTGGTAAGATTCCCTCTTTTTCCCTCTGGTAAGATTCTCTTTCCTGGAGAACTTGTTCATGGTCAGTTTTGTCATTAGGGTTTAAAGCACAGCACAGGTACTCTGGGACTGATGCTTGTACAGGAATATGTGATGTCTGTGGCTTGGGAGGTCACCACACAGACTGACTTCGTGCCTGAAAAAGTGGTACTTTTGTCCCAGCCTTTGATTCAAAAATCTTGCTTGACTGCAAGTTATTTTAAATGCACATTGAGGAAATTTGTAAGAAACCATACATGATGATTGATGCTGCTGAGGAAAAACTACATGCAGGGAAAGAAGCAATGCCCTTCTACGACTGTCTCTTTCCTCTAAAAACTTTATTTTTTCTAAAACCAAAATATCAGAGGAAGAAAAGGGTTCCTGGTTTCTACCTGTGTCAATGTTTTTTCTGTTCATTCTGTTTCTGAACACTGGCCTGATCACATAAAATGCTCCTTTTTTGAAAAGCTATCTCTTGCAGGAATCCAGTTTATTCTACTTTTCTCTAAGGATTCTCTATGTAATAGAGCTCCAAGAGCATATTCTACACAGAGCAATTCCAGTTGTTGAAATGCAGCCTTACCCTGTAGGGGGATACAGGATGGGTAAATGAAGGTGGTATAGAATGTAATCTTATCCCCTAAAGAGTTGCAGCTGAACCAATTACTAAAGGTTAGGAGCAGGCCTGATGTTGACAGGCCTGTAGCCAATAAGAACAGTGTTATAAAAGAGTGGATTGGTAGGATCTGGAATCAGTGGGCTATTGTGAGGACAAGGAAGAGTCAGTGCTTAGAGGAGCTGCCTACAAGAAACATCAAGGAGGTATGAAACTCTGGCAATGTGGAACCCTTGGAATGTAATGACAATAGAACCTTTGTAATATAATGACAATGTTACCCTTCCTTCCCTTGGAAGAATTTTTTCTCTCATTTGCCCCTTACTGGCATTTGCTGCAGCAGTTTTGTCAGAGCATTGCACAGCTCTGTGTGAAGTGGGAACAGAATCCTGTTGTAGCCACGTTAGGAAGCTCTGCACTGGGAGCAGGGTGGGGAACAAACAGTGCTGGGGATGCAGCAGTGGAGCCCTCTGGATTCCAGGGGCTTTCCTTTGGGCTGGCTCCACTCTGGTCACCTGAACCAAAACTGCTGGCAGCTGGAGAGCAAGAGGTGCATTTCTGGGGATAATTTCTCAGTCTAGCTTCACCCCAGAAGAATCTGGTTGGCACAATCCAAAACCACTCTGCAATGCAAACAGTCTGCAGGGATGTTGAGCTGAACTAAAACACTGACTAGACTGCTGTATTAAGATTCCCTCTTCCCATGTTTCTTCATTCACCAGAATTGGATGTGAAGCAAGCCTTCTGAGATAAATAAATGGAGTATTCCCACCAGCAATAGCACCTGTGATGGTGGAAGACACAGCTGAGGTAATATTTTCAGCTCTGCTGCACTTTGATTCTCTTGATTTTCTGCTTAATATTTGCAGAAGCAGAGAGTCAAATATTGTCTTGAATATTCTTCAAAAAGTGTCATGCAAAGACACACATCACAAGCCTAGAAGAAAACAGCTAAATCATTGTGAAAGAACGCACACAGGAAAGCAAAATATATTTCAAATACCATCTTTGAATTTGACATTTATTATGCCTATATACTATTTTGGGTGTTTCTGAACTATTAGAGGTGGCTTGTTCATTGATATCAGAGAACAAGCTATTTCTTAAGAAATGTGATCGATAAATTGAACTGGCAGAGCTGTCTTAGTTAAAAAAAAGAGAAGACTAGTAAATGCATAACTGTCACCAAAACAAGTTGGGAAGGGAAGAAATAGTATTGACTATTAAATGAAGCAAGATTTTTAAAGAAGATAAGCAAGCCAAATATATTAAATATTTATTCATAGCATCCCAGACAAGGCAAATGAATCAAAATTTGAATTTTAGCTGATGACCATGGTATGACAAAAGTAGAAAAGTCAGAGTGCAAGTTGAAAATTGTCACTTAGAAGTTCCAGAAAGTAAGTATATCAATTCATATATATACAAAGGTGACTTTTAAAGTAACAGTCTGTAAACAGTCTTTAAAAAAAGACTGATCTGTAGTTTCAGAGAGGGGCCTTGAAGCTGTCCCCTGAATGGGTTTGCTCTTCTCACTGAAACTACTGCTTTTACTTTTCACTTTACCTGAAATCAAACACTGAGGAACCCAGCAGGGAGAATGACAAAAGAAAATCCCAGAAAACACAAGAAATAGAGTGGCCATTTTCATCTCAAATCACTGCAAGAGATTGTGAACACACCAATCAATTAAAAATGAATGTGATTATGTTATTCCCTCAAAAATACCACTGTTTTTATTACGATGCCACTGTTTTCATTACAATCTCTTGCTGATAATGCAATTTATTTGTAAACAGCTTTGTAGGAAAAATATCTGAGTTGAAGCAGTAAGGAAAAATCACACGTCATGAAGCTGCACTGCAGTAAAATGCTTTGTTCTGGATATAAAAAAAAAAGGAATGTTCAGTGCAAGGCCTCCTTTTGATGATATAGTAGTTGTCAGCAGAGACCCATTATTGAATGAATGCAGGATAAACCTGTATGAAGCCAGTATCTCTTAAGAGTTCAGGAGATTTGGTACTTCCCTTATGATTTCTCTGCTCTCCCTTTCCTTTTTAAATTTCATGGTTTCCAAGCAAAATTTTAAAATGTAAAAATTGCAGAGTATCATGGTTTGAACATGTAAAATACCATTCATATTTCAAACTTTCAAAAGCCTCATTAAAACCCCCCACATGAGTTTGCTGCTGCACCTTTCTTGTGTGCATAAAAGGCTGAGTTCAGCACACCCACAACAGGCTGTGCTGAAGGAGGAAAGGGATTCAAAACTCAGCCTTTGGAAAAAGACAAGACCAGATTCCCAACACAGCAGTGCACATACACTTCTCAAATGATAAAAAGTATAAATTGGCAATAAGTTTTCACAAGAAAGATGAGGTCAGCTTGCCCTTGTGTGCTGTTGGAAGCTCTCAGTCATACAAAGCTGAGGACACTCTAATAGGTTGAACTTGTTGGTTGAAAAACTTTCTCTCTCAGTGGATCCAAATTAAGATTTTCCTGACCTTGACAGAAAGAAGCAATTAACTTGGAGTTTTCACTCATCTGCAGCCAACTTAAGGTTGGTCAGGCATGCTGTTATAGTATCTTTGTGAGGAAAACACAGCAAAAATAGACTAACCCCTGAAGAAAAAACTACTGAATGCTAGGAAATTGCCTGTGTAATTTCAAGACCTACACCTTCCCAGAATTAATTTTTTGTCTCCATACAATTTCAGTTAAAGCAAAAAAATTTTACAACTCTATTTAGCCCCAATAATATGAAGTTCTTTTTATGTATAAGAATTTGCACTGTAAACCCTGAAAGAAATTAAGATTTCTTATTCCTAATTTCTAATTACTTTGAAATGGAGCAAATTAAGCTAACCACATCCAAGAAAATAATTAGAAAACATACTCCTAATCTATGAAAGATGGTGTATTTACTAATTTAATCAACTAGAAAGTTATAAAATAGTAATAAAAAATAATTTCCTTCAGCATTTTATACACATTTTCATTAGTATAGACCTTAAACCACATGTCACTATCTGAAGAAAAAGTGGTCATACTCCTCAGAAATTCTAGAGCACAGGAGAATGAAGGGGTATGCACAGATATGAAAATCTGAAATGACTATTATGAGCTAAAGGCAGTGTGAGGTTAAGTTTAGTGCTCAGCCCAAATGCACCCAGCACTGAGCTGGTGAGAGCGTTTATTTTTAATGTAGTCTTTCCTTAGAGCAGACTTGGAATTTGAACAAAGCTCCCTCCAGAAACTCTTCTGAACAATGTTGACAATATAAGCCCACAGTCTAAGGGGAAAATACCCCTAAGTTCCACCCAGTCATGGTATGCCAATCTTAAACTGTAGAAATTCTCAACATAACCACTTAAAATATTTCAGTCCAACCTCCTCCTATGTCCCACTGACAGCTCATGGCCAATGCAAGCCATGGATATGACCTTGACCCATGGTACCTTTTGCCTCTCTACTGGTGTAAGAGAATTGGCCTACAGGTAGGAGAAAGATTTACAATACTAAAAAATGCAATGAGGAAAGGGATCTGGTGGGGCTCTCCATTGCCAGCTACCTTTAGGGCTATCTGAAACATCTGGGCACATTATCTTTTATGTGTATCTATTTCAAAATATAAACTCCACCTAGATTTGTTTGGAATGCTTAAAAAGAAAGGTTAATGAAAACTAAAAGTTTGTAAAGGTCAGTAACTGAATTTTCTGTAATTAATAAGTCTTCTTTAGCCATTAGTGAATAGTTTGAGATCAGAGCTCCATTTAGAAGCCCACTATGAAGCTCATGAATTTCAGCCTTCAGATGAAGTCCCAGCTGCAAACAAACTACATTAGTCTGAAACATTTGACAAAAAAGGCATTCTTCTCTAATGTCAGTGAAGTGGACACATCTTGCAGAAGCTGCATTTCCTCCTTTCCCTCCTGCCTTCCTTCTGCTGGGGGTAATTTCTGACCCATCCTGACAGACCAGCATGTACATTGTGTTAGGATTAAGAGATGATTCTTCAACACTGTTTGAGAATTCTCAATCAAGAACAAAAGTATAAACCCTGTAGCTCTTGTTTGGAGTGTACTCTACAAAGACATACTTCTATATTTTGAAGTCCATACGTGAGCTGTTATCACAAGAAGCTGTAAATAGTTGCCCTTCTATGCTCTTTTTAATTACAATGCAAATCCTTATCCTATTTGGGATTATTTTGATGACCAGGAGATAGTAACACAGCCTGAAATAAATTTTGAAATACTATCTTTCTCTGCAGTGTGGCATTATTTAGGTTTAAATACATTTTTATAATTGGAACACCTGTTAAACTGATGTGGTAGCAGCAGAGCCCTTTCTATTATTATAATAATTTTTGTATTATTACTATTGCTTGTATTTTATACACCACCCCAACTTTCTTATTGCCAACAACAGCATGTCTGATCTTCCTGCAGCTGTTTTTTTAAAAGATGCTCTCCTTGCAAAACATGAGGAAAGCCAAACAGGACTCTCTGCAGAGCAGCTAAAAACTTTGGCACACTTAGGGAACTGCTCTGAAAACAAAAGGGAAAGCATATGTGTTAAAAAAAGCCATTGTGTTCAGACATCAAAAGTGTTGACTAACACCTATTAAAAGGCAAAGGAATTCTTACTTTTAAGTTTATTTTAGACACTTTCATTGGCCACCACTCTCTTTTACATATTTCAGAAGCTGGGTGTGAAGCAGCACTAAGGCCCAATACTGTCTGATCAGGTTCTTTTAGATATTCCATGGGTGGTGTAATGTTTAATATCTAATGTACTTATTTAAAGGTTATGCTACATGGGATTTCTGATTTGTCAGAGTGATACAAAATATATTGCACAGCACAATACAAATGTCAGTTCACTTGGCCAAGTGCATGAATAGGAACTGCAATATGGAGTTCAATCACAACATCAGCATGGTTCCCATTGCTGGTCCCCAGTCACCAGGAAATTGCAGAGCCACCACAAGCCCTTTGTTCTCTTTGAAATTCTGTTATTTTTTCAGTTTTTGTACTCTTTGCTGGGGTAAGTCAGGTATTCTCCTGGTCTGGCTAACTCAGGGAGATATTCCCACTCTTCCAATGAGCTCAGGGAGAAACTTTTACCATGCCTGTTGATCCACCCAACTGCTGATAGCTGCTTACCTGAAACAAAGGCCACCCTCTGGTCCCCTTGGGGCTGAGTCAGCTTCTGTAGAACAGCTTTAGTCAGTCAAACCCTGTATTTTTCCCAGGCTTAATGGGAATATTTCCTTGCCCATTTTCTCTGCACCTTCTTCCCTTTGGGGCTTTATTGGTGAGTCTCATTTAATTAACAGACTTAGAGAATCATGAAGGAGAGTACACTCAAAGACAGCTGAAAAGTATGAAACAGAAAGGAAAGAAAATAAGAGAATAGTATGACCATAAAGGTGATGGATTCCTGAGATGCTGTACAGGATTAACCAATTCTGGCAGGTAGAACCCCCTTCCCAGGCACTCTGTTCACAACCTGCCCCATCTCCTTGCCTTGGGGCTGGTGCAGCTATCAAGGATCTATATACACCTCCCTGAGTAACTGTTTCTCTGTCATGAATAAACACTCCTTTCAAAACAGACCTCTGCAGCAGGAAGATATTTAGTCCCCTCTCACAGGAGGGAAATTGGAGTCTGAGACAGACTGTTTTATCCAAGGTCAGGCTCAGTATCTGCTGTCTGAGCTGGGAATGAGCAGAGACCTGCACCGCCCTGCACCCTCTCTCTGCCAGCATTCCATCCAATTCTATCATTGTGTTTGTATTGAATATGACCTTAATTTACACTTGCTATCATCTTAAAATAAGCTGCTGCCTGCAAGCCTCCTTGCAAGCTTGTAAGGAGTTAACACATCCAGGCTAAAGCTTTCAGTAAATACGATTTATTTTAATTACAGCCCACTACAGCATGACATTTTTTTCCTCCAAACAACAAGGACATAAGTCTCAATGCAATAACTTTTCAAATGATTAATGAGAAAGTAGGTCAATACCAAGGATTGAATGGTACAGCAACACAAAGTTAATCAAAGTTAATATTTAATTCACCGGGAGAATAATCCTATTTTGTTATGTTCCAGACTATATTTTTAAATATAGTGCTAATACGGAAATAGAATTTCTTTTCAACTCTTCACAATTCTAACATGAGCTCTCTAACTGCTTCCATTGCAATTAAAGCCCATAATATCACAGATCCTTTTTTCTTATAACATGGTAAAATATGTTAGATTTAACACCTGAAATTAATAGTGTCATATTATTAAGCCATTATTAGACCTTTAAAATCAAGGTAACAGTTACAACACTTTCAGTTTGTATATCCATAATTTTCATTTTCTTTGTCTGAAAAAAACATCAGAAACAAAAATAGCCAAAACCTCTTATGCCATGCTGTAGCATAGTGATTGCATAGTGATTAGCTGGAGAACCATTAACATGTGGAAGAAATAATTTAGCATCTAATGGTAAGCAGAAGGATGGAACAGGTGGCAAACAGAAACACATAAAGGGTTCTGTTAAGAGAGCACAAGAGACAAATTAAATTAACATATTATTGTGAGTTTCTTGAATTGCTTGACTGCACTGCCAGCACTTTTGTTAAACAATGCCTTTCTTTTTCATCTCTGAGGAACATTGTATTTCTATTGCCCTTGGTATCTCATCAAACTTTGTAATTATGAAATAATTTCAGAAGAGTGTTTCTGGTGAAAAGAACACTTGGCTTGTCACTGTTCTTTACTTTCTGAATAATGTAATCATGCTTTTAAAGGTCATAGATGGAACTTTTAGTAAACAAGCTTTTCTTTTTCCCCTTACTTTGGTATACCAAGTCATAAACATTTTTGGTTTCCATTTCTGTTTACCTGACAATCAAAGCACAAACACTGAGATAGAAACTGGGCTGTTCTGCTTACAATTTTGCACTGCCCATAACTCCTTTAAAGCTCAGAAGCATAAAGAATTTTCTATACAATCCCTAAATCAAGGAAAGCAAGGAAATTCAACAATAAGCAAATACAGGACACTTTTTTTCATTACTGAGTTATGGGGAAAAAGGCAAATCACAATATTGCAAACCAAGTTCTAGTCTCTGCTGTCACCATGTTATGGTGATATAACTAAAGACAGTCACAGGAACTGCTGTGCACAATGTCCAAGCAAAGCTCCATTCCTGCTAATGGAGCTCAGGGTAACCCAGGACACCTTTAACAAATGCAATAAACTCTGGACAGCAGCCCGCAATTCTACAGTTCTGTGAATTACCATATAAATTTATAACTTATGATACCTATCAGTATCATATGTCAAATACAAAATGTCTCTGCTCTGAATGATTGCTTTTCGTTAAAGAAAATGTATCAGGCTATTGTGTCTGGCCCTTCGCTCTTTTCTAAATCCTAAATCCCTGATCTGGGCCTTTGCTCTTTTCTCTCCTGAATCCCTGGTCCTTTGCTCCTTTCTCTTCACAGCACAACACAGTGTGAGTGCATGTGACAGAGTGTGCCTGTGTGGTGTGCTTGAAACCATTACACTGACAGCTACATGTCATAAACAGCAGCCTGAAAACAGCATTGAGAATGTGCTGAAATGCTGTCTTTTGAGGTAATTTAGAGCTATATCACATTTCCCTTCACCTTACCTCTGTCTGTGCTCTGTGATGCAGTTCTCAAGCACTTCCATTGCCCAATGGCCATCACAAAAGAGGGCATAGAGAAAGGTGAATTTCAAGAAAGCAGAATTGAAAAATTCTCTCAAAAAACTGTGTCATAAAAATAATGCATGTGGTGTAGTGGACATGAGTCAACAAGGATGCTGTGAAATGCAATCAGAAAAAAATGGTGATTTTATGCACAGTTCTTGCAGTATCAACAGACAAAAAAATAGAAGAAATGACTCTAACATGTAAAAAGAATTTACTTGCCTACTCTGTTGCCTAAATTCTGATACTAATCTGATGTATAAATTTGGCTTTAATGTCATTATAAAGCAGATATACTTTTAAATATCTGATATTATTTTCCAAAGTCAAAAGAGTCCACAGTCCTAGCAATGCAGAATTTGGCATGCTTAGGACTTTAATTATCTAGTCTGAAATAGCATTTTTGAGTATGTGGAGGGCCATGCTGAATATTTTTTCTAAATAGTGCTAGCCTCATCACTAGGACCACAAGCTGCTCATTGCATTTCACAAAACATTTCATCCTCCTGTGAATCTACTGCAGCTTTTTTTGGGTATGGGCAAGTCCTTTACATATGGAATTTCAACAGATAACTTACTATAGCTGTGGAATACTGGGTACTCAGAAAAGGTGCAAAGTCACCTAAAGTTGGGTGTATGCTAGCACCATGCAGGTTGGTGGTGTTGTTTTTGCACTTATGAGCATAGAATTTGCCCTTCCTTTGCTGATGTTTTGAGAAAAGTCTCATAGGCTTGTAGGAAAAGCAAGGGAAAGCCAGCACAGTTTCATCATGTGCTGCTGATAAGAATGTCTGAACTATTACAGTCTATTTGGGAATGTCCTTGGAGTTTTAACTTAAGCTTCTCTAGGGGAAAGAGAAGTCCTAATAGATCATTCTTCTAATAGCAAGGATAACAAATAGAGCTGATATCAGACAGCTGTTGTATATCAGGAAAAATTGCCTCCTGTTTATTTTAAAATGACACAGTTGAACCACATCTGCACTGCCTTATCGCACATCTTCTGGACAAAAGTCTTCTCCTGCTTGTTATCTAGTATGGGGATAATAATAAAAATAAAAATAGTCAGTGGAAAATGGGCAGTAGAAGCTTTGCTGAAATAACCTTGGTTAGTCACAGTTTCTCTACCCATGACAACACTTGAAGTGTTTGAGACAGCAGATGAAACAAACACTGTAGTCCTGCTTCACCAGTGATGCATGATACAGTCTGTATTTCTGTTTATCCAGTACTGACAGGAACATATTACTGCCTCTTGCCTGAAAAATGGCCCAGACGCTTTTGTTTGCTGATGAAATTCTATTTAAGGAATATAAAAACCCCCAAACTTCCCCACATTGTGGTAAGACAAATTGCTTTGAGATAGTTGGTGTTAGGCCTGGCTGGACACAGTCTAGTGTCACACAAGTACAGGGAGGGGGAAAGAAACCAAAATCGAATAGGTCTCTAGTTTATCAGTGCTCTTGGATTTTTTCATACAGAACATACTGTGGTGTTTCTATGGTCTGAATTATAAGTCAGAGAGTGGTCCAGTATTGCAATGATTATGTAAATTATTGCAGAATGCTTCTGCTGCATTCTTCTGCTAGAGCTCCTTTTGCTCTGAGCCTCTTTATGCCATTCCCATCCATTTCTAACTTCATGAAGCTAGGACAGAAAGACACAAATAAGGCAGATTTTTTTTTATTTCACTTTATTTCAGTGAAAAGCACTGACAGCAGAAGTGCAGTCAAGAAGGCAGGAATAAACCAAGCCAAGTATCCAAATCTCTTTGAGTAATTTGGTTTGAATTTAGGTATTACAGGACTAAATTGTAAGGTTATGATAAAGAGGTGAACAGACAGGGAGAGGCTTAATTTAATTTATTAGGAGTCAGAAAGGCACATTCTCCAACATTCCAAGGTTTCAAATATTATGCTCAGGGTAGATTTCTTGAATTCATGTAAATAATCAGATTTTTTAAAGTTAAAGCACTGAGTTGAAAGTTAAGCACTGAGAGAACTGTCCATAGGTTTAGGTCTTTTAGTGACGCTGTTAACAACCATGGCAAAACACAGGATGTGAAATGGAAAACCAGGGACTGACTCGACCCTGGAAAGGTAGGATGCAAGTTCTATGAACACTGGTCAAGCTTCTGCCCCCCCTCATTACTGGCTGAGCACTACAAAGACTTGGCTCACCTGTGACCTCTTCATATGGTACAGAATCTGAATGAGAGAATAAAAAAATCACCTTAACTAGAGGATTTAGTAGAAACTAACTCAAAACCATAAAATATACTAGTCATAGAAGAAACCAGTAGCTATAGAGGGAAAAGGATGGATGGATGGATGGATGGATGGATGGATGGATGGATGGATGGATGGATGGATGGATGGATGGATGGTGAATGGCTTTCAGAGTCAAAATAAAATGAGCTAGAGGGCAAATCAAGGGGGTCACAACCTCTGGAACAACTTTCTGATAAATTATTTGTCGGAATCACACTGTGGGTCATGAATTGTTTTTCAGCCACTCATGGTATGTTGATGCTTTTTCCCATCTCTTAAAAGAATGCATTTTCTTGGACATTTGATTTTTGTTTTTTGATTGTTGTATTTTTTTCCCTTATCTAATTAATTTTCAAATCAGTGAGTTTACTTAAGTGATGACAAATTTTTAACCAAAAGATTTCGAGCATCCTCAGACTGGTAAATTGAACATTGAACTAAAAGGTTCAAGCATTTTACTTGCTCATTTTCAAAAGTACTGGAAAATTGATTTTATTCCTATTACACACTTGCATGATATAAATGAAAGTAAAAACTAAAGCTGGCAGAGAAGGCTACATTAAAATATGTGTATCTGATTGTGACTCAAATGAATCTGTGTTGCTCTGTGATGGCCTCTCTAGCTGATTAGAATGTTTTAAGGAAGCAATTGACTTTTCAGCAGTCATAAATATCTTGGAACTTTCAGTTCATTAATCTTGCCATGGTCTTCAGAAGCAGCTGCATTGTTTCAGAATGAGTAAAGCACATCCATATAGGAATATATTTGAATAAATATTTCTGAAGTAAATTTAATACCACCCCTGGTATAAAAATTGCTATAATTTTTTGGTGTATAAATTTATTGAAATAGCTTATTTTCTCTTGACACAAACAAAGAAAAGTAGAAAAGCTGGTTTGTTCCTTGAACTGGATATTTTCTTCATTACCCTGAGTTAAACACGGAATTCTCAGCACCAGAATAAAGGGCTAGGAGTGTAAAATCATATGACCATAAAATGATTTAAATTAGAGCACAACTGAAGCATTTTACTGAAAAAAGTCAACAAAAGTATTCAGTCCAAATCACTCATTCAAGGGTGAATTTAATGGAAATAAAAAATCACAGACTTCTTTCCTATTATTTACATTTTAATTTAAAAAATCACATTACTCTTGCATTCAATTAAGAATCAAATAAAGCTTTTGATATTTGCAAACAGCCTTAGCTAGTGGGAAACTGTAGACATGTTTGGCTCTACAAATTTACTCTGCCTGTTTCTACCATCTTGTTTTCATTCCTCTCTGCATGGCTCTTGGTCTGCAATGGAGCAGCTGAGCAGCTGCAAAGCTGCTAAAACAAAGAGCAATGTTTTGTCTATACATAGCTCCAAGATTTATTATTTTTATACCTTTTTTCATCAGTTTACCATAGGACCATTAAGATGCAGTGTTTCACTCATCAAAATCAGTGGGCTGAGCAGTTACATGCCCTGATAGTACATATGGGATATACAGCAGGGCTTTCATGAAGGTACAACTTTAAATGGGGAAAATAAAGCCTCTCCCTTTTCATTAATCCACTATTTATCACTGGATTAAAATACTGAAGCTTTCACTCCTTTTTAGCAGTCAAATCTAAGATAACAGCATGCAAATTGTGTGTATTAAGTTGGAGTCTCAAAATGTTGGCTTTTTTTTTTCCAGATTGTGTCCTTGAGGATATTAATAGTATTCTTAATTTCATCATAATGATAGGTTACAACATAGGAAAATTATCTTCTCTTTCACTTGATCTTCTTCCTGCTTGTTCTCATTTGTCACAAAGAACTAAAACACCACTCTGATGGCTTTAGATGATTATGAAGGAACAAGCCCTCCTATCCAGCTTTTCTAAGCATCTTTTCTTCTCCCCAGGCCCCATTCCCCAGGAGCAGTGAAAGCTTTCAAGAAACATGGCACAGATGTGTATTGGTATCTTCTATATTTGGGAAAAACTACTGCAGATATGACTGGATCCTGAAGTTAGGGGCCCTGTAATGCCTACAGAAGCATTTTCAGATAAAAACTCGGGATTAATGCAAGTGAAATGGGAAATTTTGCAGAACTGATCCTCCTCTGGAGTACTTACTGGATAGAAAGGGCTCTGGCACATCACCAGTGATGGATATAAAGGTAAATGTTCCCAGTGTTGGTATAGTAGCCAGAAATGCTGACTTTTTTAAAGGGCTTTTACAAAAAAACCCTCTTATGTTAGTTTCCACTATTTCTCTGAAAGTGGCAGTTTGACCCAGAACATTTAATAGCCAGCATGATTCAGACCTTTGTGAACACTGCTCACATTTCTCAGTGCTTCATGGTGAGGAAATTGGCTGACCTCTGTTTCAGCTGATTGGAGAACCAAGTTTCCAGTTTGGTTTTGTATCTTCAGGGAAATGAACATGCTGTGTTGAACATGGCCTGCAGTATTTTAAAATTAAGGTGTATGCTAGGCCTGGTGTGGAAGGGAGGATAAACTGGGAAATCCATAATATGTGGGAGGAACCTTGGCCTCACTGAACCCAAGGAAAAATTTATTGCTGGCTTAAACAAACCAGCTGATTTGCTTCAGAATTCTGTTTTTGATTATAAATAATCTCAGGAAAAAAATTTCATATCTTTGTTGCTTGTCCTTGAAGTTTTGATCCTCTTCAGCCAATTGTGATAATCCCTGTGCCAAACTGTTCACAGTCTCTTATTACTAGTCAAAGATCCTAAGCACAATGACACACATCTCAGTCTTTAGTTATCATCATTCCACATAAATGGCAATAAAAAAGCAGGCTGGATCAGGAAATCCATGAGCACTCCTTATTTTCTCTGGGGCCAGTTGCACAATTGCTGGGGATAATCATGAGTACTTACACATGAACCCTCACTGAAGAATCTTTTGATGGTTACAGACAATGGTGAACACCTAATACAGAAAACTGAAGTGCTCAGAGACACAGGGCATTGCAAACAGTGTATTGATACAAAATGCCCATAAACCAGGCAAGGTGAGAGAATTTAGAGCAGGCTCTCTCACTACATTCCCTTCCTTGCACTTGTAGGACGGATTACAGGTGATGTGTCTGTTTCTGTGTCACAAAGCCTACTGAATGACAACACTTACCCAGAGCAGGTCAATTTACTGTTTGAAATATGTCCTTTAACTTTCCTTAATTGTCAGACTTTAACAGTTACCTTAAATTTAATTCTGTTGCATTTAAGGTCTAGCTTTATGGCGATATAATTTATTTTGGACATTACCGGTGACATTGCTGTGCCTGTCAATGGAAACACGAAAGAACATCATCATAATGAATATCCATGGACTTACATAAATCACTCAAAATACTTCTGATATGTACAGAGATTTTCCATTGACCCTGTAATGACTTTATTAAAACTGCTTCCACACAAGCTGTGTCAGCAACAGAAACATGAAATGATGGTGCTTCAGCAACATCACCTCAGCTTTTAAATGTTTTGGGGAAACACTGTTAATTTTCTTCTAGTAGTGTATCATCCTTCCCAAATTACAGTCTCAGAGAACAACACAGTCTCCATAGACTGGAAACACATGAGATTTCCTTTTTCTGTTACTTCATAACTTCAGGAGTCATAGTTGTCACTGGGAACAAATCAAAGTTATTAAGAGTATCTCTACTCATCCAAATGGAGATGTGAAGCCACTGCAGGTTTAATTTAACCATTAGATGAAGGTGACACAGCTGACAGCCTGGAGGACTTGGACGGTGACTGTCATTTCCACTGTGTCATTGCTACTCCTCCTAGACTTAATAAAACTATTCTTGTTTAATTTTGTGGGATGGAAAAAACCTGAGAGGACTTTCTTTGAACAGCCCAAGACACCACAATTTTACATAGGCCCTAACACTGGTGTAATTCCAGAGATCAGAGAAGAATGCCAGGAGTCAGGCTGGAGCTCAACATCTACTGTGGCAGTGGCTCAGACTCTTTATATCCTTTGGTAAGCAGGGCCTTGGAAAAAAACTCAGCCAGTTTCTCTAACAGTAAGGTAATTTTTATTTTTCTCCTTTACACATTTTTAATTGTAGCCTGACCTGCTTCCAAAGTTAGGCACTCTTTCCTTACCGGGAAAGTCTGTCAAAGATTCAGATCCTGGCCATGACTGAAATTTTTAAAATACCTGAACTGACAAAGATTTTGGAGGTGGAGAGGAAGGAGGCTGATGGGAGAAAAACATCAGGGAACTTCTGGGATTTGTGCATGTAAAGCACTAAGCCTTGCCAAGTCTGGTAAAGGAAAAAACACAATTTTGCTGCAGGAGAAGTAAAAAAGAAGGTACAAAAGATCAGATTAAATTTTCTATGCTTTCTGTGAAAACTTTTTTTGCAAGGATAAAACATAGTCAATAAAAACTAAAAAGTCATATTTCAAATCAAAAGCAAATATGACAGTTTTAATGAAACTAACCCTCATGTAATTGGTGAAAGTTTGAAATATTAATATCTACAATCAGCAACAGCTTCAATTCTCAGACCTGCAGTTCTGACACATTAAAGGACAAGGTAATGATGTGATTTACTGTGCTACAGGTCTACAGAGAAAACTTGACTGGAAAAAAATGGAATATTTAAACTGAGTATGTTCCTGGATGTAAGAGAGAGATAAAGAAGTGTCAATTATGACATTGTGGGCTTTTTTTCCTCTGCATGGTGCATAAAAGTAAGCAAAATAAATGACAAAATTTTGATAGAAGGAATTCACAATCTGTCTCTTCTAAGGAACCCAAATTTTCAGAGACAAAACCTAGAAAGACATGCTTTGATATGATAGAGGTAGTAAAGAAATAGCAAAATAATCATATTCTGGCGAAATTTCAATAAAAAGAGAGATCTATGTAAAGTATGATTTGCATGAGAATTAAAGGAAAAGTATTTATCAATAATTTCTTTTTCTATGGGACCAACTATCGTAATTCTGTCTGTTCTTAAAAGGTATCTATTCCCTGCAGGTCTTTCTGTGTTTTCAGTTCTTTGTCATTTTCTTTTCTTTATTTCTCATAATCTCAAAATTTCTTCTTCCAGTTTTCTAAGCTAAAGTTTTCCTCTCCATGCTTATTTTCTATATTACATGTTATGGCTACTCTACCACCATCCAATGTACTTCCTTTATTCCTTAATTAGTATTCAAGGCAGAACAAGCCAAACATCATTAAATCAATTGCCTGTTACATCCTTATTGAACAATTAACTGTAAAATAGCATATGATCCTTGATTTGGCTGAGGTTTTCAGTGACATTTATGCTACTGATTTCAGTGTTACTACTGAAATAGTAGTATATAAAGGTATATAGAGGTATATAGAGGTATATACCAGTATACCAGTATATAGAGGCTTCAGAATGTTTCAAGAAGTGGACCTAAAAAAATGCAACTCCTACCACTCAAGTCTTTAGATATGAGAAGCACCAGAAGATTCAAGTTCACAATCTTTTCTCTTCTTTTTTTTTTCTTTTTATCATAAAATACTGTGCGCATCTTTCTAACACAACACATTACATGAAAAATTTCAGTTATGAGGAGAAAAATTAAATTTTTATAGTAGTGCACTAAAATATTCAACTCTGTCTAGGCCAAGCCAAAAGAAACTACTCAGACACAATATTCTTTAGAATTCTGGTGAGGCATTTTTCTAAGTGACATAACATACCACTTAAAACATCAGCACTATGCAATAGCAAAAAGTGACTTAAGAAATTCACAAAATTACAATGAACAAAACACACTTACTGAGGAAAAAAATTTCCATCTCCAACTCAAGAGATGTGTAGGCATTCATGGATGAAAATGGGGATCAATGGTGATGAGGAGAAGTAATTGAAGGCCAGAAAAGCTCTCCCCTTGGATTGCTGGACCTGTTCTCATGGAAGACGTGGTAATGCAGCCGAATGGAGAATTGAAACAAGAAAGACATCCTACCTCTGCTAATAAACAGCTCTGTTCTTGAAAGAAGATCAGAAAGCTATGTAAGATGTCACAGAAGAGGAGCAGTCTGACATGGGTTCCCAGTGAAATATGCAATCCTGACCCCAAAGACTAATGATTCTTTAATGTAGGAGAGTAGAATAATAAATGTGAGTTGGGGAGTGACTGTCTCTCTCTCTGGCACTGGTGGGAACAGCACCAGTGGTACCCTCTGTAAAGTTATGATGTCCACACTTCAAAGGCTTTTAGAAAGTGGCAAAAGTGTTGCAATGGCACAAAGGATATCTAAGAAACAGGTCTAAAGAGAAAAAGGACCTTCAAAGTTTTAGCTTGAAAGTTGTTTATAAGATACAATATGTTTCACTTATTAAAAACGAGGTGGGTATTGACAGGGATTATTCCTATGACTTTAAATTAATGGGGAAATGTGTAATCAAAACCTAGCAGTTATAAGCAGAATCTGGAAAGTAGCAACACGATGCTAATTTTATATTTATTGAGTATTATAACTTTTATTATATATAAGAGTTGCAAAAACCTGGATAAACAACCAGTGGACTTTAATGTCTTGGCCTGAGTTTGCAAACTGAGAGGAATGCTGTCCTGCTGGGGCACAGCGCTGAGCAGAAGCTGCACTCAGTCAGCCACAGCTCTGGGTTTAGCAGTGCCCTCAGGAAAGCAGAAAGGGGAGTTGATGGTCCCTCAGCCTCAAAGTCTGAGCTGCAGCCCAGCCAAGGATGCTGTCAGGCTGCAGCTTGGCTAGATTAAGATGTCAGCACTTCCCCCTGTACTTTGGGCTATCAATGACAGCAATTGCACTGAATGTACCAACAGGACTGCTGGGTCACTCCCTAATCCGCTTGCGTTGGAAAGATCTGGTTAGAAAAATCCTTCCTTTAAAGAGGGTAAGCTAACATGATTGTTTTGACAAAACTAAAGATACAGTCTGCTTTGTCTGCCAGCAGAACAGAATGCCAAATGATTTCCCTGCTAGCTACAGAATGGGTAGAAAATTTAGAAACCTGGTGAATGGTGATTGAAACAAAGAGCACAAGGAACTGCTGAAGATATTTGAAGATCATAAGTATTTGTGATACAGATTGTAGGTGAACCTTTAAATTAAATATGTACCTTTCAAACTCATGTTTGAAGAATAGTAAAAAATAAAGAAATACAGCTTTAATACCATAACACAAATTTGGCCTAATGAGAAATTTTATCACTGATTCACCAGAGGACAGTATTTTAAATACCCAACTTGGATGAAATGTGTCTGAATTAAAACCTATAGAAAGATGTATGGATTTTAAAAACCTGCACATTGATATTCAGATAAAATACATGCCAAATTATAGGCCTATTTGAATGGAAATTTTATTAGCAGAGTATCCTATGATATTAATCACAAATGAAAGTGTATCTGTGAACTCACCAGCCTCAGACAATTAGCTGCAGTAACATACAGAAATTTGAACTTAAAAATTGGTGCAATGGATACATAGTATCCTCCTGCCACTGTAGAGCTAGAATGTGTTTTATTCTTTAAGCCACAACCTTGAACAGTATTTAACTTAATTGAGCTTCTTGCCTGTTACCCATCTGTTGTTCTGTATCAGCAATGTGTTCTTCAAGGTAAGTAACTGAAAGCTATTTTCTACACTAGTATTTTATAACACAAGTCCCTTATTCAAGTGCCATTAGAAAGAGTACAGATCAATTTTGCATGATATTTAAAAGAATAATTTAAAACCAAAGCTTGTTACAAGCCCTCTCCCACAATACCTAATATTTTCTGCTCTCAAGATTTAGGGCTTTACCTTCCTGAGGGAGCAGTTCCACTCGGTGGCTGAGTGGAATACAGGTTTGCAGAGGTATTTCCTGCTCTTTCTCCATTCTCCTGGAAGGGTGGTAAGACCACACCTTTCCACCTGCTCTGACACCCTTTTTAGCCCTAGCTGAATTCAATTCAGTTCAATTAGCAGAATACTACATGGCTTTTTCCTTGATGTGTCAGTTTTTTGTTGACTGACCAGGGACAATTCTGCTGTATCACGAGTGTTCCAACTTCTCAGGTGGGGCAGATACTTCAGAAGTGTCACTGCGTGAAATAAAGCATGGAAATCACATTTCAAGGTACCTCATTTCTCTGCTATTTTTCTTGCAATGGCTGTCAAAAAAATGTTACCAGGTTAGAAAGAAGATTTGGTTCACCAAAGGAGCAGGTGTGCGCCAGAGCTGGGACAAGGAAAGCAGCAACAACAACACTTTTGTGGGAGTCACCTCTCAGCTCCAGTGAGCTGCTAGATTGGCTCAGGAGGGATTAGGGGACTGCACCCTGAAGCATTGCACACTGACAGATGTTTGGGAGACCCATGAACTCACTTTGGGCCAAAATATAAGTTATTACTTATATCTAAACACTGAAACCCCAATAGCATATCTAAATATGCTTATACAGTTTTGGATTGCTGGGGCCCACAGCTCTTTACAAAGCCCAAAGATCAATTAATCTTTTTTTAATGGGAAACAACTGAGTGCCTTTCACTGTAAAAGGTTTACAAGTTTGCTTCTTTGCCTAATTTTGCCCACCCCAAAACCTAGTTAACTCTAACAGAATAACTAGCATTAGGTAAGGTGAATTAACATATGGGTACAAGGAAAAAAGGCCAGGCCTGGGGTATGTGAGGCCTCCTTAAATTTGCTATCTGCCAGTGGAAATATGACAGTGGAGTGCATGGTCCAATAAGAGTAAATTGATATTCAGAATTGCTATTTCTGCATCCAAACTGCCATGGCCACATTTTACAAAGAACTGACAACAACATCATCATCATCTTGTTCTTGTTCTTGTTCTTCTTGTTCTTGTTCTTGTTCTTCTTCTTCTTCTTGTTCTTGTTCTTCTTCTTCTTTTATTATTATTATTATTATTATTATTATTATTATTATTATTATTATTATTATTATTCCCTTTTGCATGTTCTGGTTTCTTTAAGATGTGTTAAAAGGCTGATTTTGTACCATTACAATTTATACCAGATTAGATATAATCTGCTTTCAAGCATCCGGCAGGAAGGTCTAAACCTGGAATAAACTCCTTTTTATATACTCTGGCTAATTCCATAAAAATGTCACCACATGCTCATCCTGCTCCAGAACAAGCACATACTGTTAGATGATACAGAAACACTGTCAAATCACAGTCTTAGGGAAACTGAGAAGTTCTGGAATTTCTGGTCATCATCTCTCTGGACCTGGGTCCACCTCAGCTATCTTTGGCCCAAGCTCCCAGGATGCTCCTCCTCAGGAATCCGTTGTCCCTCCAGGAAGGGGACAATAGTGCCATCAGGAGTGTGTGGTACAGCACATAGGTAGAACTACTTTTCCCTTAATCCCCACATTTCAAAAAATACCCCAGGAAAAAATAGGGGAAATGTGAATGGTGGTCAGTCTAACTAACAGATAGTCACAATGAGAAAAGAATGAAAAGCAGCAGTATACTTAAATTCTAAAACCTTGTTTTAACAAAGCATTTATTTTTACATAAGACATATTGCTTATCATATCCTTATAGCAATATTCCACATTAAACTTTGTTTTTCTGTAGAAAAAAAGTTAACTTCTCTTATGCTAATCACCAAATTGAGTCTGCTTTACATCTGATCTTAAAATCATATTTTATTTTTCAGCACTTACACTAAAAGGAATAGTATGCATTTATAGGACGTCAGGATCAAATTCTAAGCTGGAAAAAAGCTTTTCTCAAGCTGATGGTGCACTGAAGCACCGATGGCATAAAAACAAATGCTTGTTTGGTCTTGTTCTGGAACTGAAGTCTTGCCCTCTGGCCAAGAACCAAATGTGCTACCAGATGAGTGATAGGGAGACACTGAGCAGCAACATGAGCGAGTGAGGCTGCCAAGACTGCCCTGTATCACCTCCATATCCAAGGCTTTGTCTGAGTTAAAGAAACCCTGTAACCACAAACACACACACACACACACACACACAACCAACCCAAAACAAAAACAATCCAAAAAAGCCCCAAACAATACAAACACACAATCCTTTGTCTGGAAGCTTGTAAACCTATTCATGACTGTACCACAAGGAGCTTGGTAATACCCATGTAACACCAGATCTTCTAGCAGAAACCAGGCACTTTCCCTTTATTCTAAAAGGGTTTTCATGCATTTTCCATCAAACAGTTTGGCTTCTGTTTGGGATTTTTGTTTTGGTTGTAAATAGAATGCATTGTTGTTAACTTAGTTTGAATGCTGCATGGACAGGCAGAACCCAGATTTGTAAATAAAGACTGAACAAATTGCTAAATACCAACATGAAAAACACAAATAAATATTTATAGGATAAATAAATTAAAACATTCTTAATGTTTTAGCTTGGAAATAGATGATCTACCCTGAATAAAATAAACTTCCATGTGTATCTGAGTACATTAAGAATTAGAATGAGAGAAATTAGTGTTTACATGCACTTGTCAGAGAAGGAAGTACACTTGTAACTGCAGCAATGTGATTTCTGGCACTGCATAGTAAACCAAGTTTTGGTTACAGTGTGGGGTATACATTTTATAATTATCAAAGACAAAGTCTTTTTGTAGAAGTTTGTTTAGAAAATGAAGAGTCAGCAAAATCATTATATAACAGACAAATTGCATCTACATTTGAGAGTTGTTTGAAAAAGAAATACCTTGAAAAATTGAACACCTGCAACCAATATAGCTACACAGGGAAAAAAAAATCTATTGTAGACTTGGTATAAAAGTTATATTTACAAATATTTCCTTTGTCTATAGCCCTGTGTAAGCAGCATCCTCCCATAATAAGCAGAACATTCCCACAGTTGGAGTCCAAGGTCAAAGCTGCAAAGGCAATGATTCCAGTCTCAGCTGCACCGTGCTTTCCCATAGATATTTTCCAAGTTAACATTCATAAAAAACACATCTAGATTCCATGGTCTAGATTCCATGATCTGTACCTCATAGGAGAAATTCCACGAAAGACAAGTAAAAGCTTAGCAATACTCTTTTTGTAAAAATTGGCAAGATTTACCTCTGAAGTTAGTGAACAACCCCTTCCCAAAAAAACTAAAAAGGAAAAAGACAAAAAGGGCTCAAAGAAACCATCCAAAATCTTAATGCAGAAGAAACACTGATGACTAGAAGAGGAAACAACCTAGAATGGCAAAGAAATATTCTAGACAAATAAATGACTGTTTTGTCATTATCAGTGATACTACCCAAATGAAAAAGTTGGTAATATTTAGTATTAGTACATTTGTTTTGTAAATCTAGCATCTTTTCTTTCTTAAAGAATGTTTGGTGAAACCACTGACCTGTCAGCGAACTTTCTGAATTGGTGCACTGTAGCAGTTCTCTTCCACTGCAAAGCCAATAAAGGGCTTTATCATCTTTGGGTCTGTGGAAAATGCGTTTCATAGATAAAACCAAAAGTATGATAATCTAGGTGTTGGACAGCTTGTGTTTGTAAAACAAGGTTTACTTGAGAGAGTAGCCCATCAGTGTTTTATATAACTTTGTAGAAAAGTGCCTTACAAAAAGCACAAATCATTTTTAAAGAATATCCCCTCTGAGTCCAATTGTGAAGAAAAACTTAGAGGGAAAAGACTGTGTGACTCTATACCTGTGTAAGCTGACAGGGTAGGACTGACTTCATAGGGAAAAGAAGTTGCCAAGATCCAGCCCAAAATTGTTTAGTTTCTACAAAATCCAAAGCACTCAATGGTATTTGCATAAAAACCCCCAACAAACCAACTAACCAAACAAAACCCAAAACCCTCAAAATTAACAAAAAACCCTCCAAAACCAAAAACAACACCAAAGCAAAAAGCACTTTTATGGAAAGAAAATGCAGCTTTTCAAGGGTGATTTAGTCTTCTCTTGGTAGCAGATACTGGTGGAAAAGGTACAGAATTTTGCTTAAAACCAGCTACTTTCTCTAATTCTCTGTCAAGGTTCTTCCAGATCACATGAACCAGAAAATGTTTCTGTTTTAGCCCATATGCAGGAGATAGAAGTAATTTCATTTTCTGTAGTGTTTATCCACTCTGCTGCACACACTTTTATTTAGCCCAGCTGAGAAGGTGTTTATTTTTCATTCAAGAATCCATATTTGTCAATCATGAGTCCCCTGTCCTTCCTGTGTAAACATCAAGGCCTGGAGGGATGGGAGGATTCCTTGCTTTGGAGTTCATATGACACTTGGAGGACATGGGTCACAGAAAAGTAAATATCTAAGAGGAGGGATTCATGGAGAAGCAGAGCCTGAAGGGATAATGCAAACGGATGGAACAAAATGACATCAGAAAGATGGGCCAGGTGCTGACAGGCAGAGCAGGGGAATTATTGATGGGAGTGGTTCCATGGGGGATCCCAGTGGGTGCTGCAGCTGCACCAGCCCCAGGGCACCCTGACAGGTCCTTGTTTGCAACCCTCACAGAGCACCCATTTGGGCAGGGACGTGTCCGACTCTCCCTCCCGCACGGCAGCACTGTGCAGTTCATTTGGCACACAAGGCATCACTCCTTAGGGCAGGCATTGACAAAAGTCCTCGATGTCATTGGTGGGGTCACCTTTTTGCCCTCCGGCGGGAATTTAACAATTTGGCCCAATTCAGCCCTCCTTTCTTCACCAATACACCCTTTCTCTCTCCTCCCGAGACCTCTCGGGTGCTTGTGAAGGCAGTGGGGCCGGTTCTCATTTCTCGGTGGGGTCCCGCAGGGGCGGGAGCCGCTCCCTACAGTAGCAAAACGCGAGAGCAGCAGGAGCTTCCCTGCCCTGCCTTGCCCTGTCGAAGCATCCCGGGATAACATCAGCCGGGATGGGACTCGGAAAGAGGGGCCGGGAAGGGACATCCCGCGGCCCCGCGCTGGGCGAGGAGGCTGCAGTTTGCCGCTGGTCGCGCCGCAGCCTGCGGGCAGAGGCGGCCGGCTCGCCGGCTCCCCCCGGGTATCGCTGTCTCAGGGAAGGAGGAGGAGGGTTTGGTTATTTTTTTCATCTCCCCTCCTCCCCCCCGCCTCTTTTCCAGCCAGTAAAGAGTGTCTGCCCCTTTGAACGGCCGGCACAGCGCCTGCGGCTGCACACACACACACACACACACACAGACACGCACACACCCCCGCCGGCTATAAATAAGTTACGGAGCCGGGCAGAGGGCGAGCGGTGCGCGTCTGCCGGCGGGAGCAGGAGGCCGGGACCGCCCCGCCGAGCCTCCCCGGCTCAGCCCGGCCCCCGCCGGACCCGCGGGTGCCATGGCGTGCCGCTGCTGCGCGGAGGGCCGGCGGCACAGCAGCATCCTCTACAGCATCCTCCGCAGCCAGGAGGAGCGGGCGGCGCCGGCGGCCGGGCCGGCGCCCCGGGGCTGCCCGTGCGGGTCGCGGCGGAGGGTGGCCCTGCGGAGCCCGCAGGTGGCTTGCAAGGCGGCCTCGGCCGTGCTGGTGAAGACGCTGCGCTTCGTGCAGAACGTGCCCTGCTTCCAGGAGCTGCCGCTGGAGGAGCAGCTGCTGCTGGTCCGCAGCTGCTGGGCGCCCCTGCTGCTGCTGGGGCTGGCGCAGGAGCGGGTGCACCTGGAGACGGTGGAGAGCGCGGAGCCCAGCATGCTGCAGCGCATCCTCACTGCCCGGCAGCACGGCGAGCGCCCACCGGCACCGGCACCGGCACCGGGCCGGCCGCACCACGGCCCGCACCTGCCCTCGGCCGGCGAGATCCAGGCTATCAAGGGCTTCCTGGCCAAGTGCTGGAGCTTGGACATCAGCACCAAAGAGTACGCTTACCTCAAGGGGACGGTGCTCTTCAACCCGGGTGAGTGGCCGGGCGGGCAGCGGGGTCTCTCTGCCACAGGGGAGAGCCCGCTTGCATCCCCAGGGAAGCGGGGCAGACCCGGGGCTTTCCGCGGGGTGAGAAAGGTGCTGGAGGAGAGGGACGCGGAGCAAAGTTTCACCTTCTGCCCCCTCCGCAAGACCCCGGCCGCAGGCAGGGAGGGAGTCCGGCTGCAGCTCGGTCTGGGGTCCGGAGGGCTGGCGCTTTCCACAGATGCTTTCCACGAACAAAGCGAATTCCAGGCGCCTGGCAGTCGGTTAGAGAAGGCTGGGAGACAGCAGAGGCTCCTTGCTCGTTTCCCTGGAGCTGCGGGATCTCTCCTGCCCGGCCCGAGGGGAGCGGCTCTGCCCGTGCCGTGCCCGGAGATCTGCGCGCCCCGCAGGGCAGGGAAGGCTTGGGGCTTCCAGCAGCAAAGTGCTGCTGTGGCTTTGGGTGTAGCACTTATGATCGGGGTATTATTACTTTTTTTTTTTTTTTTTTTTTTTTTTTTTTTTTTTGCCGTCTCTCTTTGTGGAGAATCCCATAGATGCAGCTCTACCAAGTGACTTATTATCGCGTTGTTGACTGACCTGGAAGGCGGTCAGGCTATGGCAGGCTGGATATGGCACTTCCCAAGTGTGGCAGTATCCTGTGAAAGCGGGACAGGCTCTGCTGGTGCTCCCGCTGCCAAACTGGGAGTTATTGATGGTTAGGTTCCTGTAGTGGTACTTTGCATTTATCATCCTGCTTTTGTAGCTTTGCTTTCTATACAGATAAGAGAGAAAAGTTACAATAGTTAAGGCGAAGCTTATGTTACATAAGTCAAATTTGGAAGCTGGTCTAATGCAAAAAGACAGAGGCATTGTCCTGGAAGGAAAAATTTCTTCTCTGGAAGGGTGGCCAAGCACTGGAACAGGCTGTCCAGGAAAGTGGTTGAATCACCATCCCTGAAAGTGTTCAAAAATGTGTAGATATGTTCCTTGGGAGAATGGTTTAGTGGTGGACCTGGCAGTGTTAGGTTAATGGCTGGACTCAGTGATCTTGGAGGTTTTTCCACTCAAAATGATTCTATGGTCACATAAAGCCTTAATTCTGCACCTTCCATCTTTCAGTATCCTTACTGTCATTCATTGGGAAACTTCCTGTCTCCTGCTGGAGTCAGTACTTCTTGCCACTTATAAATTGGAGTAGAAGCAGTAGTCAAAAGAAGCCTTAAATGTAAACAATGCATTTTTGCAGAAGTGAAAAATTGAAAAAGTTATTTTTCTTGTCTTCCCTGCTGTAATGGTGTTTTGGAGAGCATTCTTCAATCAAAGTTTTTATCAACTAATTTGTTTAACACCTAAGTGAATGTTGACAAACATCATGTTTTAGGTTTGTGAAGAAGAGTATTAAATATACAGAAAACCAGTATGATAAGAATTTGACCCGTCCAATAAAATTTGGCATGTTGGCTTTGCATATAGGAAGTCCTCTAGCAATTTAATTTGCTTCTTTCCTTGAGTGATAATTACAGTCTGTGAGCTGTTAGGAGTTGTTCTGTAAGAATAATATTGTTTTATAAACAAAAATATATAAACAAAATAATTTATTTTTCTTTTCAGATCTACCTGGACTGCAGTGTACTCAGTACATTGAAGGATTGCAGAGGGAAGCACAACAAGCTCTAAATGAACATGTCAGACTCATTCACAGAGGTGATGAAGCCAGATTTGCCAAGCTGAATGTTGTTCTCTCCTTGTTAAGATCTATTAATGCTAATGTGGTTGCTGAATTATTCTTCAGGCCCATCATTGGAGCAGTGAACATGGATGACATGCTTTTGGAAATGCTTTGTGCAAAATTATAATTAAAATTATAAAGGTGTGTAAAATAATGACAAGAAGTCCGGTGCAAAGGAAGCCCCAGAGCAGGATAGTGTAAAGTATTGTAAATAAACTAACTTATTGTTTTTACATAGATAGTATTTTTGTATTCCATAATAAAATATTCTTCAAATTCTGGAAGTAATTTTTATTAAACACAGTGGTTTTGGAATAAGGTTATGCTCATCAGAACAAGCTTTAAGGTTGTAGAGAATGTTCATATCCAAAGCTGACAGGCTGTTCTTTTACCATGCCTCTAGAATAAAGAACATATTTACTATATTGTACTTTCAAGGTGAGTAATCCCTGGCTTTTCAAAATAAGCAGAGTCTTGCTGCTATTCTTATTACTTCTATTGACTTTAAAGGGTCAAATCTGTGAAGGTTATTAAATATTCACCCAAGGTTTTCTTCCATATGGGGAATATGTGTTAGGAGTATTTTGAGGCTTAATGAACCTTAAAGTAGCTTCATCAACTCTAATATTTGCAGTAAAACATTCCATTCAATGAAATAAATCTTTTCCCCAAGCCAAAAAACAAATAAAAACCCCCTCCAAAAATATCCAAACAGCAAATGTTAATTAGGGTCAGCAGAACTAGCAGGGTGGACTCCACATTTTTATTTAATCTAGATATCTGCTAACTGGGACTTCAAAGGCAGATTCTCCAGACTACTTATTCCTACTGACAAACCAAATTATTATGCTGAAACATGGTGTACCACAGGTACTTCCATCACAATTTGTCACAATTTGACATGTGATAATGCCTTAATTAAGCCCAGAGCTTAACATTTTAATTTTTTTATTATTTTTTATTATTTTATTTTATTTTATTTTTCTTGGACTCAATCCTTTCTCCCAAAGTCATTGTGTTTTCATTGGAAAAATACCCTGTTTTAAAAATAAAATTATAAAGGTAAAATCAGTGATTTAAGGGGGATTTGTCTCATAGTTTTCCTTTCTTTGCATTCAATTTCCTAGCTTTTCCCTAGAGGAATATTGGTAAAGAAATCGAGAGCGAAATGTGACAGTGCTCCCAATGTAAAAGGCATCAGTAACTCCATGTATTGTTCAGACATATATTAACCACCAGCAACAGTTGGGTTTTAAAACACAATTAATAAAGTTGAAGGAGTTGCTCTCCTTAGCAGGAGGAGTGCAGGGGAGAGAGGAAGGAGCTGGAAGAGCTTTCTTTTGCTGCCACCTTGCGCAAAGGACAATCACAGCTCCTACCGAGGTAAGGAGCAGGGGCACTCTTGTTGGCTTTTACCAACAAGATAAAACCCAGATAAAACTTATGGGAAGCAGAAATTGTTTGAGAAATAGCCAAACATTCCTAGGTGTACTAGTTCATTCAGAAATATCACTGAGATTTGTATTGCCACGGCACTAAGGATCTCCTCATGGGCTTTGACACTGTCGCTGAGGAAAAGTAACCGAGCAAGAAACACAACCCCCATAACCAAAAAAGAATGGTGGTCCATAAATGAGCAGTGTTCTGGTGCTCACATAGCTCTGTGTAGGCTTGAGGAACTTCCCAAAAATTCAAAAGAAGAAAAAAAATGTAAGTAAAGTGATCTTTACTACTAGCTCAGACTTCAGATCAGTTCAGACCCTAATAGAGCAGGCTTAGTTTTTATATTAGGTTGATCCTTTTAGATGTACACACATGTATATGCACACCTATGACAAACATCCACATGTGGATAATATCTATTATGCATGTGAAAATGTTCTGTGAGTTTACAATAGCTTTTGGACTTATGTTATCTCTGTAAAATAAATATGCATATATGTTTCCCTCTTTGTAGGCAGCACACCAGCTCACAATAGTTAGTTTTCAAGGATGTCTGACAAAGAAACCCCTTTCCACAAAAGCAGAGAGCATGATGCTAAAACATTTAAACAGTGGGTAGTGGCAGGTGGTGCATCTTGGGTAAGGACTAAAGAGAACTCCAACAGCCTCAGATTGAAACAACTTCATTGCCACACGGAATTCATTAATACTCACACTAGTGTTCAGACTTCTCTGCTAAGTGGCAGAAGAGACTTGTTTGCAGTACTCCTAACAATGAATTTTAATAGCTGAGCCTTGGTCACAGGCCAGCATTTTCACCTGAACAGTCACCTTGAGACATCTTGGGTCTATTGTGCCACTAAATACTGTAGTTCTCATGACTCAGGGGTACCTGCCTACATCCCCAGGTTTGTTGTCTCAACAAATTCTATATTGTGCTCAATTTTCTGAATTTGTAATGAAAAATGTGCATTGCAAATCCACCTTGAACTGTACTCTATCATATTTCTCTTGGACCAGCAATACTGTTAGTCATTCAGCTGTTGTCTATTCTAATAGAAGCACCTGGGAATGGTAAGTAGGAAATCTGAATGTGGAAACAAATTTGTCAAGGTTTTTGCAGAGAACTGTCAAAAAAAAAAAAAAGACTTTTCGTAGGCCAGATTAAGAGGAATGACAAAGCAAGACATTAAAAAGAGATTTGTAGGAGGAACCAAGCTGAAGACTTGGGAGAAGTGTGCAAGAATGAAGAGTTGGTGTGATTCTGGAATGCAGCGGGGAAGGGTCTGATTTCAGTGTGGGGACAATGTGCTAGGAGCTGAGTAGAAGGAGCTGGAGAGAGATTGTAATTCACAGAACAAGCCAGAGGCTGGGCAAAAAGGTCACTGTGGGAGGATTCATCTGTCAAGTCCAGAAGATTTGCAGAGCAGGGAAGAGCCCATCCCAGAAGCTGACACTGAAGAGGACACAGGCATCCCCCTGACTGCTGGGACAGGTGCCCTGTTCTGTCCCTGCTCTCTCCCTGCTCTCTCCCTGTTCTCTCTCTGTTCTCTCCCTCCTCTCTCCCTGTTCTCTCTCTGCTCTCTCCCTGTTCTCTCTCTGTTCTCTCCCTCCTCTCTCCCTGTTCTCTCTCTGCTCTCTCCCTGTTCTCTCTCTGTTCTCTCCCTCCTCTCTCCCTGTTCTCTCTCTGCTCTCTCCCTGTTCTGTCCCTGCTCTCTCCCTGTTCTCTCCCTGTTCTCTCCCTGTTCTCTCTCTGTTCTCTCCCTGCTCTCTCCCTGTTCTCTCCCTGTTCTGTCCCTGTTCTCTCTCTGTTCTTTCCCTGCTCTCTCCCTGTTCTCTCTCTGCTCTCTCCCTGTTCTCTCTCTGCTCTCTCTCTATTCTCTCTCTGCTCTCTCCCTGTTCTCTCCCTGTTCTCTCCCTGCTCTCTCCCTGTTCTCTCCCTGTTCTCTCCACTGCTTTTGCTGATGGCAGCTGTGCAGGGGTGAAGATTGAGCTCCTCAGCCTTTGATAGCATGCAGTGCTCACAGAATTAAGCAAAACTCCTCAGATCTTTGGCCCTGGGTGCTCTACAGCAGCTTTTTCTGCTAGGTAGGAGAAGTACTGAGCTAGATCCCTTTCTGTCCTTTCAGGGTGGGTGAACTCTGGCTCAGATAGCCTCAGATGGCCATGGCCACTGCTGTGGCACAAGGGGTGATCTTTGTGGTTATCCTGGGCAGCAGGAATAGGAAAAAGCACTGGAGGCCCCGGGGAAGGCAGGGTGGGAAGCAAAGTGGCCATTCAAGGATGCTTCTTGGTGATGCAGCCTTTACTAGAAGAAGGGGGACAGGTCAAGACCCTCCCACAGCCTCAGGTAGTGTGTGAGAGCTCTGTTTGTCAGCTGCCTGGGGCTCCTGAGGAGATAAAAGCCTCTAGCCCTGCCTGCTGCTGTGCAGTGCTGTGCTGGGAGCTCTGAACTGTGCTGGGAGCTCTGCACTGTCACATGCAGCTCAGAATTTCTTGTCATGTTCCTAAATGTATCAGTAAAGATTGCTTTTTGTGGGACCCCAGAACATTCCTCTGGCTGTCCAGGATGGCCAGGACCCCTGCCAGGGATCTCAGAGACCCTGGCACAAAGCCCAAAATGCCCCTGTGGTTTTGATTATGACCCCTGGAGCAAGTTACCAACCTTAGATGAAGATCTGCAAGCCATGACAAATTAGGTAGAATGAGTGTGAATTTATCACAGGGTGAAAAAGTAGATTTTGGGGTTTCTAGAATGGGGGTTCAGGGTGCAAGATGGAGGGATCTGGGCATGTCCTGCCTTTCTCCTTCTTCTTCTTGGCCTCCATCTTCTGCTGTGATGTTGGCACTTTTAGACTGGTTTAGAGTAGAAGCTCACTGTCTAACATAGGTGATAGGTATTGGAAAGTAATTGTAAATATTGTACAGGTAGTTTTTAGTATAAAGACATAACACGGCCCCGGGGGCAGGCAGAGTGCCTGGAACTGCCCTGTTGGATGGACCTGGGCAGGACAGGAGAAAATTTTTTATAGATAAGATACAATAAACAACCTTGAGACTGAGAAATGAAGAGCCCTGACTCCTTCTTCAGGCGCCGGGCTGGGAAAAGAGACTTTGGAACTCTTCTTGGGGTCACTGACCAGTGAGAGATCCTGACAGCTTTTCAGATCAGATATTGACATGGCTTCTGAGGATATTTTAGCATTTTCTCTGCTTGCTCTCTATCCCTGTCATTTCAGGCACCATTTTTTTTCCAGCCCTCCAGGGTGTTAGAGGCATTTTAATTAAGAGCAGTATCCCAAGCAATGTAACCCTGCAATCCCCACAGTGTGTCTCAGGCAGAGGCAGAGCTGTACAAAGAGCCATTCCCACCCAGCTCAGCAGAGATTCCCATTGCTCCTGGCCAGGCCTGCTCCTCCAGCAGTCCAGACAATGGCTTCTAATCACAAAGCACCATGTGCCAGAGCAGCCTTGCCATGTCCTTCTCTCTGAAGAGATCTGAGAAAGGATAATTTAAAAACCAAGCTGCATTTTCTGTTGTATGAGTGCTTCTTTTAGATAAGGAAAAGCATAGCATTTATTTATAATCTTACTTTTCCAAGTTTAATATGTAACCTTTGTTTTGGTAACCTTTCTAATAGTTTGCTTTAAACTTGCAGCATTTTGCTGTTGTGGGTAGACTGTGAACATTGTTAATGCCTAATGAGTAGTAACTTTCTTACCAAAGGTGGGATTCTTCAACTTAAATTTTCTTGGTTTGAATTGGCCTCAAATACTGGCTTGAAATTATGCTAGTCAGTCACTTTCATCTCTTTTCAGACAGAATTTATTCCTCTAGTGGACCTTCAGGGCATTGCAATTTATCAGTTTTTAATTCACTGAAATAAAGTCCTGAACGGTGAAAGCAAATATTATATCCAAAAAAAAAAAAAAAAAAGAAATTTCAAGATGCAGCTTGAGATTTGAACACATATATTGTCTTAGGACTCCTAATATTTATTTTAGATTATGGAAGTGTAGTATTTTAAATCTGAAAGTACATGAGTAAAATTCAATAGCTGAGACAAACAGAGACTGTCAGAGGAACTTTGACAAAAATATTCCTAAATCTACAAGCTCTGTGAAGTCACAGGGCTATAACTTATCAGTTCTATGCAAATCCACAAATCATTCACATTGTTGATATAGATCACATTGTTGATAGGAGTGGGTAGTCATTTCACTGCTTGTGTCAGTATGAAATTGGTCCAGCTTCACTTACATATTCACAACATGCCTAGATGCAGTAAATAACCACACAAGTGTTATGAGAACATGTGATACACAGACCCTTTTTCTTCTGTGTGTAGTTGTTATTTACTTTTTTTGTATAAAGGAAATTATACTCATTTCAGGTTCAGAAAAAAAGAACCTGTTCTTTAATTGTGTAGAAGCACTCACTGTTTAGTCACATGGGATGAATTTCACCTTGCTGAAACTGAGCTGTCTGAAAATTTAACATCCAGTCTTGTTGGGGCATCTGGGCTGTGTTGGAGAGGATGGAGAGACACAAAGATCTCCAGCTTCCTTTTGATCCCAGCATCCCTACTGTAGGGTGGCATCATGGATTTCTACTTTGCAGAATAAGGCTTGATTCAAGTTATACACTGAACTGTCAATCACTACAGTTTGGTAAAGCGAAATTTTAGAGTCTTTACAGTTTGGTAAAGTGAAACTTCTGGGAAAACCATCAGCCATCTTCTCCCAGCCGAGACCACAATGAAGCTTCTCACGTATGCACATACCCATACACACACACATAGCAAAATGTAGCAGGACAATTCATATTCTGTTCTTCTAGTGGGGCTGAGTTAATAGAAATAACAAAAAAGTCAGTAAAGCCTCCAAACACAGAGAAAAAGTGTTTAGAAAAAACTACAAGTTATTTCTAGCTGATTTCCAGACATACTAATCTGTGCAGAAATTGAGGGAGGTAAGACTGATGCTTGAATGGGTTCTGATAAAGAAGTCCCAAAACTCAAGAAGTTACCACCTTTAAACTGATTTTCAACATGTCCTTCCTATGATTTCTGAGATTTTGAGTTGTGAACAGAAAACTTTCACTGGCATTTGCTGTGGCCAAATTATCAGAGCCTAGTTAACACTTTGAATTAAGGTGGGTGCATCATACAGCTGAACTCTAAGGCACTTAATGGCCATCAGCTGGAATTAGTTATTGTGTCTAGAAATCCTGCTCAGAAAGATTCCAGCTCAATTAGAAGTGTGCCCTCCTGTAACCAGAAGCACACCCAAGCTACAGCCAGCCCCAGCCCAGCCCAGCCCAGCTCAGCTCTGCTCTGGGGTGGAACCAGAGTGTGATGCCTGCAGTCTCCTCTCTCAGCTCTCTTCCCTCCCTCCCTCACAGTGGTTTTCATGGGAAGTGCATCAGATACATGGGCCGAAAGGAAGTTGTGGCTCTTTCCATTTAGGTTGTTGCTCTGGACAACCCCACACACAGCAGCTTGCTCTGCTTTCTCCAGATGCATTGGGGAAGTTGTAGATCACTCCTTTCCTCAGTACTGAGCAATCCATGTTTGTGTTATCCATGTCTTTCCCGCCTTGTCACTATCTTGCATGTTGGGACAAAAATTTCAAAGTATTTTCTACCTTGTTTATGGGACAAACATAGAGACCTTGTAAGTGTAAAGCAATTACTGATATCATGAAGGAGGCACAGCTTATTTAGTTTTGCCTGGCCCCTGAAGAGTCCAGTATTCTTGGGGTTGCTATGGTCTCAATGTTTCCTTAATGCAAATCACAGAAGTAATTCAGCAAATAAACCCTTTTTCCATCAGTTATTTTATCACAGAACAGCAAAGGTGACAAGAAAAAAATATGAAGAGAAGCAGTAAAGCTGAAACAGGCTATAAATTACAGTGGGTGTATATTCTGTTCTTCTACATAGTCATATGGCTGGAAGGGATTTCATGGTGTCATCTAATCCATCCTCCTGTCCTGACAGGATGAATTGTACACCATGTCATACATGGCAAGAGCTTGTCTAATCTGCCCTTAAACATTTTAGTGATGGGGACTCTATGACACCTCCATTCAGTCTATTTTTGTGTCACTACCCTTAAAATCCTAAAGTTTTCCAGGCATCTGAGCTGGCCCTTCTATATTGTTACATAATCTCTCTTTTTCTTAACTTATTCCCCAGCCATGTGGACAAACTTTGTGGCAGAAGACCCTTGCATATTTGATGGCTGTTAAACTTACATTTTGTGGAAAGCTTCTTACCAGGATTCTTTCAATCACTCATGTACCCTAGAACCTCCTACACACCCATTTGGTCAGCATCTTTCTGAACTGCAACTCACAGATTTTCTACTGGAATAGAAAAAAAATACAAATTAAGAATTATAGTCCTCTATGATCCATTTACACTATCTTGTCATCAATCTTTAACCATCACAATGAACTTTTCCTATACATTTTTATAAGTGCTTCTTTTATATCACTCTAGCACTTTCTGATAGTCAATAATCAGAGTTAAAAATATTTTCAAGCTTCAGTTCTAAACATTCTGCACAGATTTATACTGCATTTATACTTTTCTAACCTCATGGCTGTCGTATTTGATGATATATGCAGTTATATTTGAAATATCTCTTGGACTTTCTTTATTCAAGGTGGTCTTGACACTTGTGAAATTTAAAAATAAGACTGTTCAAAACACTTAGAAATTCCCTTGTGGGACTGTTCTTAAACTGTCAGTGTGGGTGGATGAGCTTGGTGGATGGATAGTTTTCAGTGCCTAATTGCCCTGAATCTATGAAATGCAGTTCATTGCACCATCAGCATATGCCATTGTCTCAATGACCATTATTTTGTTTTCTTGACACAAATAGGTTGCACTTTATGGTGGGTTTTAATTTACTTATTTAAATTGTCTTAAACAAAGAAAGGAAAAGGAACCAAGTGCATGTGTAACATAGCAGTTCCTCTGGAATTAGTATGCAGAGAATATGAAAGAAAAACAGCTAATTTTGTTTGCAACAAGAAGAATGCTTTACATCAAAAGAAACACTATAATTTCTGCAGACCTTTTACTTCACAAACAACACAGGCTTTCCTACATCAGGAATTTTGCTGGAGAAGAGGAAAAATGAAATAAAATAAAAAGAAGGCAGAAAGATTAAAGGAGCATATGATGGCTGCCATAGAGCCTGGCAAAATCTGCTACCCAGCAGGTCTCCCTGTGTCTGCTGTGCCATACTCTGTCAAAAGCAGCTCCCAAGTGTGGTGAAGGAAATGTTAACGTTTCTAATCTTGGATGTATTCAATGGTGCCATCTCAGTTTCATCAAAAACCTGTAATAAAATACATCCAGAACATTTTCCCTCCTGAAAGCTTAGTGAAACACAGATGTTGCTTTTCCATATTTTCCCAGAGACCCTCACCGACTCTTTTCACAGGAAATCTGGGCTTCCCATAACCCCATCATTGCCTCTAACAGCAGCCTGCCATTCCATCAACATTTTGCTCTGCAGAATTGCTGTTATCGTGCAACACTGTGCTTCCAGCACATTAAACTGGTTAGAACTGAGGCAGCAGAAACCTATCATTGCTATTGCTGGGGAAGAAAGCAGATGCTGTTCATATGCATACTAAGAAATGAGCAGAAAAAAACCTCAACTGATGACTGTTTTGAAACTTAGAGAAATGTGAGAAAAAGCACAGTCCAAAAGGCAAGGAAATTACCTTTATCAATATTCACCTTAAGCCTGTAGAAGAATGATTGAGATCCATGCTGACATTATCAAAAGCTTTCTTTCTTGCTCATGTAGTTTTCAATAACAGGCTTATTTTCTCTCTCTCTCGAGACAGGAATAGACAATTAAGGTTTTTAAACATCTATGTTTTTTTTTTCAGTAATCTGCACAATGAATATAAATAATCTGTATCTTACAGTGCTGCTTCATGAAAGTCAGTATTTTAATCTATTTTATTCTGTGACATCCTGTTATTCTGTTTTCCTTAAAATCTGATTTTTAAAAATCTCTCTTGATAATTTTTTTCTTAATTTTAATAGTGTTCTCCCTAAAAATATTTTGCATACAAATATTAGTATGATCCCTGCTGAACACTTTCCAGTACTATCACGGGCACATGCATTCACATAAATTTTGTGTACCTAAGCAAGTCCTCATTAATGTGCCTAGTTATTAACTTTGAAGAAATACCACTTCTAGACACAGAGTTTTGAAAATGATGCTTTGTAACTTGAAGAATCTTCTTCCATTTCTAACTCAGCTGTCTGACATTTCATGATCTAACACTTAAGTGGCAGGGTACATTGAGATGTATTCATGTATTTGAATAGTTTAACAGGGATTTTTAACTCTGCACACTGAGGCTGCCAGCACCAAGTGAGAATCTCATGGCAATCATGGTGACCAGTGGGCTCTCAGGGTAGGTATTCTGACAAGTGAAATAAATCTGTCCCACCAAAGGAAAGGGCTGCCTTCAGGAAGCCAAGCAGCAGACCTGCTCAGACTTGTTAAAACTGCTGGTCATTCTCTTGGAGGCATTTGGAATTGGAAATTCCAAATATATAAAGATAAAGTGTATCAGCCTGGACCTGACAGACACCCAGGGCATTCCCAAAGCACAGGCAGCACCCCCAGCCCTGTCCTGCTCCCTGTCTGGCTGGGCAGGACTGCAGACCAAACGTGGGAGTCCAGGAGCACGAGGGATCCGTGCACGAGCTGGATCCAGCCAGCAGCAGGGCTGCTCTTACAGCTGAGAGATTTTCTCAGCCTTACTGAGGGCACCTGCACATGGGGCTCCAGGGATGCAGCCCCACTCCAGCTGCTGGCAGATTCACAGGCAGGCAGGGACAGAGCATGAAAAGTCCCTTGCTGGAAAGCACTTGAAGGTGAACTTTAACAAGTAGAGAGGCAGACTGTGATGATCAACATAGGGACAGAGAACTGCACTGACCAGACCTTGCTTATGTGTTAATGGACCCTTTTGCTCCCTTCCTTCCCCTCAAACTCCCCAAATCCTTTCCTTTTTCTCATCTTTGCGTCCTCCCTTAAGAATCCCATAGAAATCCTGTGCAATCCTACAATGTTTTTCCCCTGCATCTCCTGATGTGCACCACCCCTAGACAGGAGCCATCCTTTGTCCAAAAGATGGCTCAGCCCCCAGTGACTCATGGTGACAGTTTTCACACCTGGACACTGGGACTGAGGCTCTGCTGGGGCAGCCCTGGACAAGGCCCAGACAGGATTCCCTTCCCTCTGGGTCTTGAATTGGGATTTCCCCCCTGCCTGATGTTGTCCCTCTGTGCTCCTCTGGGTTTATGGCTGCAGGGGTGGGCTGGGAACTGGCTGCACAGAGTGTTATTTGGGGTGTCTCTGCTCCACTGTCTCTCTGGGCCCTTTCATGGGTGTGCAGGTGAGCTTTTCTTAGATAACCTAACACGTTCATTTTGTCTTGTAACTACTAAAAACTCAGTAAGGCTGAGAAAATCTCTCAGCTGTAAGAGAATAAAATAGATCTTAAGCTTCTGCCTTCTGAGATATCCCATGTGTTATTTTTTTAGTAATATATGACAGCTAGGGCCATTCTACTACAGATATTATTTGCATGTTAGGCTGCTTTATCTCCCATCTTTCAAAATACACTTCCACGACTACAGAAAATATTTTTTTCTGTATTTCTTTGAAGAAGTTCAGGATGATAAAATCTCTTGATTAAATTTTGGTAGATCACAGATATTTTCACCAAAATTACATCAGTTATCATCTTGTCTACATTTGTTAGTTTTGGGGGCGGGTTCCTGAGATGTGATGATGGCGTGTCAATGGGTGCATTTCGATTCCAAAGCACTTTATAAAAGTAATGTTCCTCCATGTAACTTCACAGTGCCACCTATACTTCCTCCTTGAAGTATACTATACCTTGACCAACACATTTAAACTGCAAACAATGTGAAGCAGAAAAAAGTCAAAGATCCATTGTGCAATTACAAAACAAGGTCATTAGCTTGGCAAATTCAGGCTAGGATGAGGCTCTCAGTTGCTATACATACAATCATGCAACTTCACTGACTTTTCCACAGGCTGGAGAAGCAACTTGAGCAGAACTTGGCCCGTGGCATGAGTGACATTTCACACAGCCGTGGTGCCACTTCGCCCACCCCTGTCCCCAGCCGTGTTTCAGCTGAGCTTCTGAGCACCAAACTCACTCCCCAGCTTCCTCACACAGTTGTGGTGTGACAGAACTCAGTAAAAACCTCCTTCATGTTTGAAGAGCTTAACAGAGTTTCCTAAGAGGCAAATGTGTTAGAAATGGATCTGAGACACCTACCCTGGACTGCAAAGTAGTGTTAAAACCAATGGGTAAGAAATGCTGTTAAGCACCTGAAAAAAATGTCCTTTTCTACTTTGCACCAGACCATTACATATAAATTCTTGTTCAACATTGTGTCCAGTGGGTGAGCAAGTGCTCCATGGAGTACAGAAGTTGTAAGACATGTTATGTTTACCTGCAGAAGAAGCTGAAAATGTTCCCAGCTGCAGTGCTTGAACTTTTAACCAAATTCCTCTAGCACAACTAAAGGTGTAGTGTGAAAACTAAGGCTTGACTTGAACTGCAAGATAAGGGATAACTTGAAGAGATTATACTATCAAAGTAACTGTCCTAAATTTTTTCAACAGGTATGTATGAAAGGGAGCTTCTACAGTAGGTTTTGACTAGTACTCAGAAAAAAAACCCAAACCCTTTCTTCTAACACAAATAGCCTTAACTAATTCCCTGCAAAATGTTGTCAAAGCTGTTTTATATTGACAGCAGTCCTAACCTTGCTCCTTTTGAAAATGAAATGGGAAAAGCAGACAGAATGTAATGGAATTGCTAGAGCTGGAAGCTAGACATAATATCAAGGTTAGTAGTGGAGAATATACAATAGGATTTTCAACTGTTAAGAAACTTGATCTTAACTCTTATCTTCAAAGGAAATACCTCTAACAAGCTGGCATTTTCCAACATGGTGAAAGGCAGGAATTTAAGGAGCAGACCCGAGGGAAGCGTGCTGCCTAGTGAGTTACCAACACCTACACACTGCAGCATTTTGATTTTTTGAAAGCTTCTCACCCAGATACTATCCAGCCCCATCTGTGCTCAGCTTGAGAGCTCTGCTGCAGCCAGAGCTCAAAGCTGCAGGCCAAATTGGAGATGCATGAACTGATCAAAATTTCCTCTAATCCTACCTCAAGAATAAGTGACTGAAATGAATTCCATCAGCTCTATACATTTGCAGCACTGCCCCTGGCACATTTGAGTTGATTGGCTTATTGCCATAATGGTTTCAGAAATATACTACACTATAAATGCATGAGCTCTTCACAGCAGTGCATTACAATCAAAATTCCTACACATCTACACCTGCTATTATTTAAATTGCTCACTGCAACTTCATTGAACATGGCACTTTATTACAATGGATGCTCAGCAAGAAAATCAAATAGAAGAGGACAAAGGGATAAAATCACAAGAAAATGTGAGCACGTAATCAAAGGAAAAAATATGTAATGCTCTGGGATCTCTACTCTTATCCTCACAATATTAAATCGTTCTCTTCTTGTCAGTAAGGGAGAATCTAAATGACTAAGAAGGCTAAATGCAAGTTTGCAATGCTGAAATAGACACTAAGGGGTGAAAGAAATCATGAGTACTTAAAAATCATCATCGAGCCTCCCTGCAAAATCAGCATAACTAGGATTTCATTCCAAGTGACTAAAAGTGTCCAAAAAGAATTCCAAATAAGCTTAATACATTTTTTTTTAATGACTAATTTGGAGCACTATGTAAATCATACAGTGCCTCTAGAGAGGGAGAATATATTCAAAAATATGATGTACCTCAACTGTATTTTTCAGGGCTACACAGTCCAATGTCTCCAGGGGGCCCATTCAGCAATGCAGCTGCATGAATCTTCTATTTCTATAGGCAGCACAGGCATGTGG